>NW_028085164.1:2030063-2362577 GCF_014824575.4 Sturnira hondurensis | reverse complement strand
TTCATTTCCTCTTGGCCTTTGCTGATAGTTTCTATTTCCTTTTTCATGTTGATATAGTTTGCTGAGAGCTCATTGTAACTCCCCTCTAGTTTCTGGTAGCTCCCCTCTAGTTTCTGGTAGCTCATTGTGGGCTCTTTGAATTTCCTGATAACTAGTGCTTTGAATTCAATATCTGATAGCTGACTTGCCTCTCTTTCATCTGACATTATTTCTGAGACTTCCACCTTTTCTTTCATTTGGGCATTCTTTCTTTGTCTTCCCATTGGTTATGAGACTCTTCTTGTTAGCTTCAGCTTCTTAAATTGATCTGTTCTGACTCCCTAGGCTTATGGTGTGAACTTCTGTGGTAGAATTCTAATGAAATTCAGTGGTACAGTCTCCTTGCAGGTATCTTGATGTTCTCCACTTCCACCTACTCCTTTCTTTGTGTGTGTGTGATCACCTGGAGGGGGAGGCAAAATGGTTTATGACAGCAGGAGAGTCCTTTATCATATTTACAGTCACAGCTGGTAGAGAAGAGATAGACCATCTTTAGGCTCTATACAGTGTTAACTGTAATCTTCAACCTAATTTGCCACCTCTAGGAAAGGATAGACCAAAGATAAGCGTCTTGTTGGGGAGGGAAGGCTTGTGAGTTGTATCTAGAAAGCAGTGAGGTTGCGGGTGGTCAGATTTTGAGATAAGGTGAGAGTAAAGAATAGTAAATAGACATAGTGTGTGAGCAAGTAGAGTTAATCACTACAGTAATAAAATTCAGGAACCTATAAAGTGGGCTAAGACCCGAGAGATGTGTTGTGAAGTATTTACAGTGGTATAGAAAGCAACAAACAAACAAACAAACACACACAAAAAAAGGGCAAGAGAAGTGAGGAAAAAGCAGTAAGTTTGGGGTGAAATGAAGAAGGACTAAAAGAGGAAAAAAGAAAGGAGAGGAACAGAGTACTGAAAGATACAGCAACAATAAAATTAAAAAATATATACGATTTCTGAAAAAAGTTTAAAAATAAAAGTAAAAAACAAACAAACAAACAAAAAACCAACAACAAAAACTCCTTCCTTGTTGGTTTCAAACTGTCCATCCGGTTTTTCTGGTTTCGGTGGGACCCCTCTGTGGGCTGGGTTGTAGGCCCAGGTGCACACCTGCCCACCAGCCAGGCTACTAGACCGGGGTGTGGGCGCCTGCCCACACAACAGGCTGCCTTGGTCCCACGGGATCTGGTACTGTCCTGTGGCTGGGTGAATAGCAGGTCAAGCTGCCTTCACAGGAGAACATCTCAGTCTACTTTCCAGTAAAAACTTCTCCAGAAAGTGTGCCTCTCAGCCCAGCCCAATCCCCAACCTGACTTGTTAGGACAATGCTCCTCTCAAATTTCCTGGGCTGGCAGGCTGGTGGGTTGGCGACCCCAGAGATCGCAACTGAACACGGCCCCCTGTCCTTGCCACCCTCCCTGCACACCTAGGCAGACAGGTCTCTGCCACCCAGCCCCACCTAGATGGTGAGGGAGGGATCCAGCTCTTCCAGGGACCCCGCAGCCGACCCAATGCTCCACTGGGTGTTGGGCTCCCTGTGAGTCCTCCGTGGCACTGGCCACAGACGGAAGCCTCTACACCCCTAACACAGCAGCAGCGGCAGCTCTGAGGTGTTTTGGGCTGGCCCAGGGCAGCCGGTCCTGCCACTGCTGCTTTTGTCTTTACTCACAGTTGCTGGGCTCCCGCTGAGTCCTCTGTGGCAGATGCCCCGATGCTGGCCATAGACAGAAGCCTCTGGGCCTTGGAAGCTGGGGCAGCAGCAGCTCCAAGGTCTTTACCTGCCGGCCAATGGCTGCTGGTCCCGCTGCTGCTCCTTTTGACTTTACTCAGGGGTGCCTTGCTCCCGAGGGCAGCCAGCCCTGACGCTGCTGCTTTTGTCTTTACTCACAGGTGCCGGCTTCCCAATGAGTCCTCTGTGTCAGATGCCCCTGTCGCTGGGCGCAGGGGGAAGCCTCTGGGCCCCGACTGCTGAGGCAGCCAAGGCTCCAAGGTCTTTATGTGCCGGCCAGTGGCTGCCGTTCTGCCGCCGCCGCCACTGCTGCCGTTGCCCTTGACTTTTCTCAGGGTTGCTGGGCTCCCGATGAGTTCTCCGTGGCAGATGCCCCTGTCTCTGGGCACAGATGGAAGGAAGCCTCGGGGCTCCAACCGCTGCGGCACCCGCTGCTCTGAGGTCTTTATGCGCTGGCTAATGGCTGCCGCCGGTCTGTCCGCCTCCGTTCTTACTCGCGTCCCTGAGACCCCAAGGACCTCTAGCTGTCTGGTTCGTCACTATCTCTGGTCTCTTATTTTCATAAATGCTGGGGAATTGTTGGTTGGGGAATTGATTGCGCTGTTCTTCTGTAAATCTGCCAGGATTTTCTCCCAGGTGTAGGAGAACTGCAGTCGCTCAGTCCTACTCCACCGCCATTTCATAACAATTTTGTATGTTGTCTATAACAACAAATAAAGACAGATCTGCCAACATCAAAAGTAACAGTAACAAAATGCATAGAGCTATCTATTTAAACCTTACTCATTACATAATTCTTTGCATCAGCGATTTCAACTTTTTTCACCTCATGGCACACAGAAACTAATTAATAAAATTCTGTGGCACACCAATAATAAATTTTTGCCAATCTGACAAAAATACGTATAATTTTGATTTATTTACACCAGATGGTTATTGTTGTGTTGGCTGTTGTCATTTTAAATTTGACAACCTAAGGGAAGACGGGTCAGTGCCCAACTAAGTAGTCAGGTCTACTGCATGTTTTAAAAATTTCTGGTGCACACTGGTAAAATTGTTGTTTTACATAATTATTTAAATGATTTCATATCCTTAGGCTGGTTCATTCTTTATCAACAGGATGATATTTTACTTACAATGACTTTTAAAAGTTTCTTGTCTGTGCTATTAAATGCCACAACTTAATCTCACACTTCAGTCATTAATGACTGTCGTCACAGTTTTCTGCACTGGGCAGATTTGGGATGACAGCTGTCACTGGAGCACGATGCATTTTTATAATAGTTTTATGATTCACTCTTTGAGATGAAGATTTGGACACCTGATACCAGACTGTGATTTTCTCCCTGTAATTTTCAGAAGGGCAAAACCAAATAATAGCCTCCAGGACTCATAGGTCTTATGCCAAATGTTTCAGAAATGACACCAGTGGAAATTGAAAACCATATTTATTTATTTTTTTCTAGTAATGCTGATCACTTTCATTTGCTAGTGCTAGTTGATAACAGGGGTGGGGTGGGGGCTGGTTTGCCTTCAAAATCACAGCAAAGCCATAGTTTTCTCCACATTTCACTTTCACATGATTGTGGAAGTGTTTACAGTGACGTGTCAGTTCACTGTCAGCAATTTTCATGACAAATATGCGGTCTGTAAAAAAATGTATGCAGCATACTGAGTGTGCTCTCTTTAAAATTTAGAATATATTTTAAAATATCTGGCTTCTACAACTGGACATTTAAACATAAGTTGCAAGGGATATCAGCAAGATTGATTTTTTTTAATGTGGTTTAGTATTGGCAATGCAAAAATCCAACTTCATTCAGGGCAGCAAGGATAAAGTTTGTTCTCCATTTAACTTCTGGTGTTTACCTAAATTTTTGCTTCGACCAAACAGATTAACCTGGGGTTCTGAGAAGCCAGTCTGTCCTCAACTCAGGTTCAAAATGCCTCCTCTTTCCACAACTGGCACTCCCATTGAACACACAGACATCCTCCCTCTTCTCTAAAACTAGTTACCAGAAAATATCAGACTAAACCAACTTGGATAGTTGGCACTGATGAGGAAAGTTGTAAAATACAGGTATCACCATTTTTTATATTTTTCAGGAAGATAAAGATTTAAAAGCAGTTAATATTGATATTGCAGGGGCCTGTGATTATAAACCTCATGCAGTTGGACAACACAACAGAAAACAAGCTGCTGTGTTTAAAGCAGGAGCACTTTTATGTGAATCTTAGAAACCTGGCCCGTGTCAAATGTAAAGGCAAAGAACAGATACAATGAAGAACAACCACTGAAATCTCCAATGAATCATTTTCAGTCAAATAAACTTTACCCGATGGAATAATATGCCAAATTTTTATGAGAAAAAAATAATTAAACTATGTTCATGTGTTCTTCAGAGGCTGACCAGCACTTGCAAAGGCAAAATCCTCAGCCTCCTCCCACACAGCAAGGGACATTTGGGGTTCAGATCCTCTGGTCACATAGTAGGGTGTGAAATGGTCCTGATGAAAAAAAAAAGTCAGGGAGATAGTGCAGTAATGAGCGAAGCAAGTAGCGGACTGACTTCTTGGTGTTTAGGAAAAGTTCGTTATAAAATATGCATTTGTGAGAAGCTTTAAAAAGATCGGAACTTAATGGTATGCTATTGAGGGGAAATACAGAGAGAAATATAACTAATTGTAAGCAACAGTAGATGTTCAAATGATCTACAAGACCCACATAAGTGGAACCTGCAAACTATGCCTTCTGCAAACTAGTGCTGTACTGCTGGTAGCTGAGATGATTCTAAAATTTAATAGGTCTTTTATTGTAAGTAATGTTAAAAATCTGAGATATTGAATGATGACAACATTTAGGGAAAAATTAGGGATAGTGTAATGTGAAATTGATTTCTCCTTTAAAAAAAGGCATTTGGGAACCTTAGAAATTATGTAACTATTTAATCTGCCATGTGAGTTTGTAAGTCCAAGGGAACCCTGAATTGGAAGGTTCTATCCTTTATACAATGCAAAGTAAATTTTAACTAGAGAACTGCCAGTTTAGAAGTTTTCCAAACCTTAATCCCTCTGAAGGCAATGGATGTGGTAGAAACAATTTGTGATTTGGAGTCTAAGGATCTCGGTCCACCTGAACTGGCTATGGGGACTTGGCATGTTGCTTAACTAACTTGGAACTCACTCATATATTCTTCCAAGTAGAGATAAGATTACATGTATCCCAAAACACAAGTAAATTCTATAATATTTCTAAATGGTTCGTGGTCCTCCCTCTGGTAAGAGCACATATGAAAATAATTTATCTTTTTCCAATGAATATTTCCAACATTGTCTTGGATCTCTACTCTTAGTCCCTAATGAAATCTTGGGTGGATTTCTTAACCTTTAGATTACTTTGAATATTAAATAACTGTTTAATTTAAACATTTAGTCTGAAATTTGATTAACTAAGTTTCTTAACTCAAATGTCAAGATCAACTTGAGCTGCTTATAGTAAGGTATAATTTATCTCTGGCAGATCTCGCCTCTCCCCTGTCTCTCTCATACACATAGTTATTTCCTGTGTGTGTGAAAAGCTGACTTTGTTGGTGATGTTCTTAATGTTAGTTTTGGCTGCTTCTCTGACTACTGATATATCTGTGTCATGCAACTAAGGGGGTTTCCTGTGTAAGTTCTTAAGAGGGATTGCTATATTGCATAGTGCTTGATAGGGTGGTACATCTCTGTTCAGCTTCTCCAAACCCTCCTCTGGCCCCTTAAATAGCATCTGAAACTTGAAATTATTTCATTTTAATCCTCAGCAATTCTATTGATGTGGTGGCAAGGTATGGTGAGAGCAGGAGTGTTATAGAATCCTATAATTAGGTCTCAGTCTTTTAGTGAATTTGAATTAAGTATGTCCCTTCCAGGAGTTGGGTATTTGGCATTGGGTACCAACACTGGGTAGCCCAATATTGGTTAGACCCTGGTAAAACAGTTTCCCTTGAGATCAGATCTTTGTTAAGGGAAAGATAAAACTCTAGATATATTTCTCATAGTTACTTTTCCTTCTATTTGTGCCAGAAGGAGAATTTTCTTTAATTTTCATAGTAAGAACCTGAGTATCTCCTAGAACTAAAAGTTATAAAGCGTTGGGTCCTCCCTAAGGCTGGAACCCTAGGCATTTTTATCTCTCAAGTTAGTCCATGTTCAGTTTCCAGGAATTAGTCAATGATCCTTAAGAACATATCAGTTGCTGGCTCCAGTGCAGTTTCTGCTTCCAGTAAGCTTATATTCTCTGTATTAACCTGTCTAACCTAACTTTTTGAGTGGTGTTTTTTTTTTCCTGTGACCACAATATTTTGATGGGTTTAAAAGAAGTTGATTTTCAGTTTGTTCAGCTGTTTTCATATTGTAAAAATAGCAGTGATGACTTTTAAGGTGTCTCATTGTTAGACCACAAGCCACAAGTTAGTAGCTTGCTTTTAGCTGTGTGTCCTTGCACCAATACATTTATGTAAAACACCTGGTATTGGGCCTGGTACATGATAAGAAGTCCATTTTGGAAAAAGTTTCTTTTTATAAATTCTTTAATCTTGAATTTGAAAATTTAGGAGAAATCATGGAAGCATTACTTTGAATGTAAAGAACTATAAGAAATACAAGTGTACCAAGAATCAATATATGAAGCCAAACCATCAAAAAAAAAAACCCACGCGCATGAAAAAAATGACTTCTATTACCATTTTGAAGATATATGGCTTCTGACATTCACTGAATAATAACTAAATATTTATCTTCTTGGAACAAGAGTAAAGGATTGGCAGGATTAGACCAAAAAAAGTACTGAGAAGTCTGAGAATTCACTGAGATAGTTGTAGTTTATAGTAATCCCTTATGAAGTGCAGCACATATGAGTTTTCACTTATCACTGTTCTAGCTTGTATATGTCACACATTCAGTGTCTGCCCAAGTTGAAGTGTGGCCATATAGAGATGGAAAAAGATTGAGAGGCCCTAATGCACTATTTTCACTGTTAAAAAGAAAATGTTTCTCTATAGCTATCTATCTATCAATCAATCTATATGTCCGTCTATCCATCTATCAATACCTATCTTATCTATCATCTACCTGTAATCTACCAACTCTTTCTGGCTAGTCTATTATCTATTACCAAATGTGTCTAGATAAATTTAACCATGATATATCTAATCTTTTTTTTCTCCTGCGCGGAAACTGCTGGTGTTGTGTGAGAGAAGTTAATCTAAAAATGTTATGTTGACATTCACTACTAAGGGTGATGCATTCTTCAAAGTTCTAGAAACTTTTGTAACAGGTGTCTTGAAACCAATTTGTGAGAGATAAGCAAAAAAGAATTTATCAATTGGCTCTTATCTTCCTAGAAATTACTGGATGAAGATTGACCCTCCCTTGACTGGTACATTTTGTATACCTGAGCACCCAGTGAATTATTTTTGGATACTGAGGTATTAGAGAGTCAGAGCAGGGAGCAACCAACCTGATTTGAGTATGAAGCTCCCTCAAGCTACATTTATGTGAAGCTGGTCCTAGCAATGTTTGGATGTACATAAGACTGAGGATTTGACAGTGGAATACAAGATCATGTGATACTTGTGGAAATACACAATTGCTGTTAATAGAACTAAATCCCATTTTCTGGTGGCCCAGCAGTGATTAAAAAAGCCATGAAAATACAGTGGCATTAGAAGAAGCTAGCTGTTTTTCTTCTATTTTTCTATGAATACTAAAACTAAATAAAAACAGTTCACCAACATCTCAAACACCTGGATGTATCTTCTCACAACCAGTTATTTTTCTGATAAAATATGTTGCCAAAATAAACCATCCAGAACATTTCAGAAAGAATAGGGCAGAAGACACTATTAAAAGTTTCTTATTTAAATTATTTAAATATCAGAGAATGTTGAGATCCAAAAGTGAAATTTCCAACTTAGTTAAATGCAGGTATGTTTTTATTTCCAAACAAGAATTATTTTTCTCTTTCTCTGTTTGTATATATGTATATGTATTTTTATATGTATGTGTATTGAGAAACTATCTATCATCTTTACATATTTGTAGAAAGACACAGATGCATAGGTATAATATATATACATATATATTTACATATATATGTATATAAACAAATGTGTATGTGTATATATACATGTTAAGGGAATGTATATGTGATATTATATATATATTTGAAAAAAGATATGTGTGTGTATATTTGAGATGTGATTACACACATCTATATCTACATCTATCTATAGCTATATGTATACCACCTATCTCTATCTCTATAGAAAGAGAGACAAATACTTTTTTCCTTCAAAAGGGACACCTCAACTCAAACATAAAATTTAGCATAAACAAAATGTAAACTTAAGGCATACTTTAAATTTTAAGATATAGATAATTTAGTTAATTTTTTATAGATTTTCTCCAGTGGTGTTTTCTTTGATACTTACATTTTAACATTTAATAATGTTACATTATATTATATATATATATATATATATATATATATATATATATCAAACACATTTCAATTAATTAAAAACCAACCAACACTTCCTCATGCCCTCACCTACTACCTTATTATTTTCTGCAAAATAAATGAAAAATACATTTAATTCTTGTGAGTCCACTATTTTTGAATAAATTATCTGTCCATGTCTTTTGATATTTTACTGTCTGCAATGCTGACACCATTTTTCTTAATTCTTCAAAAATTGCTGTAAATTATACATATATATAATTTACACTTGAGTATATAATCTTCTCCGTTACTTCTACATGATATTCTATATGTCATCTATTCTTCCCTCTGATTATTTCCTGCACTTCCTCATTTATCCACCTTAAACTTTATCCACTTTGATTGCATTTGTTAGAATGTGATACCCTTAGGTATACATTAATTTCCCACTGATTTTTTTCATTTACTTTTTCTGGCCTTTAGGTAATTCCATTACTTTATCCCACTGGGTTGCCCCCCACTTCTTATCACATTCTTTCAAAGAGTGTGCCATATTGAAATATAGCATTTTTTATTACTTAGCATTTGGATCCAAACCATAATCATTTGTATGGTTGTAGTTTCTATTTTGTAGTGAGCTGTCTCTGTAGATGGTGACTAACTTGGCAAAAAGTGCCACATTTTTCAGTTAATTATCCCCCCAAAAGAAATGCATAGTATGACATTTACTTTAGTTTCACATGCTGAGAGAAGAAATATAATACCCAAATTCATCACCTTTACATAGCAGAACATTCTTGTAATTTGACCCATGCACATAAATAGCAGATTTACTGCCAAATTCTCACATATCCTGCCTCTTTCTCTCCTCTCCTTCAATGACTTCCCACTCGAGAACAGCCATTGCCCTACTTGACCATTTTCTTAAACATATTTTGAGTCTCTAGACTTGTGTACATTTGGGGGCTATAAGTAATTTTAAATGCAATTGAAATGAAAATTTGATTGTATCAAATATACTTCAGTCTCTACGTCCATAGATTTATTGATTTACTCAAAAACAGATGAGTAATTTGTGGCTGACCACAGTGTTTGTTGACCACTTACTATTAGTAGGGAAGGATCTAGATAATAAAAATATTTCTCCACTGTGTGTTTCAAAGTGCTAAAGACTATAATAAAGTTAATATTGAAATTTTAAACTACTTTTGTAATTATTGTATTGGATTGTGCTTAAAATCATAGCAACTAAAATCTTTCCTAGCATTTCATTTTCATGATCTCAGTAACTAAGTTACTCTCTCTCCCTCCCTAAAATCAATAAACATATCCCCAAGAGAGGATTTATAAAAACAAGAATGCTGAACTGTTCTGTCACCTCAATTATCTTTCTCACGCTACCCTTTTCCAGTTACACCTACCCTTTTCTATTGCCTGCACCACCTCAAACCAAAATAAAAATACTTACATTATTTAATACATATGAATATTTTTTCTTAAAAATGTATGTATTTGTTTATTATTTGAGGTTGTTTCCTAGAAAATAAACTTAAATATCACTGGTGTATTTGTTTTTCAACTATGACTTCTTGGATGCTTTTTTCCTACTTCCTCCTTCTAAAATTAACTTCTGCTATTTACTAAGAAACCTCATAAAATTCAACTTTTGTCAATAATTCTTCTACTAAAAATGTGTTGCCAATATTTTTAGGTTTATTTCCAGAGACACATATTAATTTTTAGGTTTATTTCCAGACACTATCCATGGGATAGTTATAAAGTTGTGTTTGTGCAATCATACACACAATCACTTTTCTTTTTCACTAGTGGTATGTTCATTGTTAACTAAACAATCAATGATTGATAATTTGAACATATTTTAGATTGATAACATAATAAAAATAAACTAACAATTAAATTATGTATGTTCATGTGTGTCCAGTAAGGGTTCCTATGCCTGGAAAGGTTCAGAGGTGGAGTGAGAACGAAGAGTGTCATATAGGAACACTGTAGACTAGTTTACAGTTGAGTTTCATCACTGACATTGGACCTACAGGGAACATATTTCACCTCTCTGAATTAGTACACCCATGCCTGGAGATTACTGTTTATACTTTAAAGTTTTAGTAAAGGCTAGCAATAGTACTTGAGGCCAACTTCCATTTGGGAGTTGCCTAATATGTGATTAAGTATAGCATTGAGAATATTTAAATAATACAATTTATTGTGATTGAAATTATTCATGGTTTCTAAAGTATTTCATAGATCCTTCAAATAAATTATCTTCTATAGTCAAAAATACTGTAAAATGGACAGCAAAAATTATAATTTTGATTTTATATTACTTAAAGGCAAGTTCCATCTAGACGCAACCTTAAATTTAACTTTTTAGAGTTTTAAATAAACGCTGGACTACAGAGTAAATGAACAGTACAAAATTGGAGTTTTTAGAGACTTTGCTGTTCTGAACTTGGAAATGCTCAATATTAACGTTTAATGATATTGAGCACGTGCTTATTACAAAAAATCTTTTGGTCACACATAATGTATGGCACTCATGAAATTTTCACATGGCATAGATCGTGAATTCATATATTCAAGAAGAATACTGCTTTGCTCAGGCTACATTTATGCTCTCTCTCAAGACTGGGACTCTCTGGCTTTAGGACAGTGGTTCTCAGATGTTAACATGTATTAAAATCCCCTGGAGGGCTTATGAAACTACAAACTACTAGGGCCCACTCTGATGGTTTCTGATTCAGCAGATCCAAAATAGGGCTGAGAATCCTAATGAGTTCCCAGGTGGTGCTAATATTGCTGTACACTCGTTCAGGTAACCACCACCACAAGATAGAGAACTGTATCCTGGCTGAGTGGTTTAGTTGGTTGGAGTGTCTTCCTGTACACCAAAATGCTACAGGTTCCATTTCCAGTCAGGGCACCTACGGAGGTTGAGGGTTTGATCCCTTGTTGTTGTGCATATGGGAGGCAACCAATCAATGTTTTTCTCTCACGCTGATATTTCCCTCTCTGTATGCCTTCCTGTCTCTCTAAAACCAACAAACATATCCTCAGGTGGGATTTTTTTTTAAGTATGCAAAACTGTTGTATAACCTGCAATATCTTTCACTTGCTACCTATCTCCCATACCACCTCAAAACCAAAAGCAAACAGTAATCTGTTTTTCCATTCTGCAGTTTGCATTTGGAGAATAAATGGATTTTTCATTTCCCTGGGACAAGTGCCCAGGAGTGTAATGTTGGGTTTATAGTAATTGTATGTTTATTTTAAAGCAATTAACAAACTATTGTCTTGAGTGCTCACCAGTAATTTCCACCAACAATGTATGAAAGATCCAGGTTTTTAGCATCCTGGCCAGCATTTGGTTGTTAATATTTTTATTGTAGCCACTCTGATAGGTATGTAGTGACATCTCATTGTGGTCTTAATTTGTATTTCCCTGATAACTAGTGATTTTAACATCTTTTATGTGTTTATTTGTCACCCTTGTGTCTTCCTTGGTGAAATATCTCTTCATCCCTTTTCATCATTTTCTTGTGATTTATTTCTTTATAATTAAGCTTTGAAAATTCTTTACATATCCTAGCTATGAATTCTTTATTAGATATGTGGCTTTCCAATATTTTCTCCTAAATTGTAGCTTTTACTTTATTTCTCTTAACAGGGTTTTTCACAGAGCAGCATATCTTTCATTCTTGATACTTCACACCCACATATCCCTTGAATTTATTCAACAATAACTTTGCTGCCTCAATTCTATACCACATACTTAATCAGAAGAGCACAGAGTGCACACATCCAATGGACAATGACAATGATTCTTTCTGAGCTAAGAAAGGGACATTTCCTTATACATCTACTTGATATGTTCTACACCAGAGTATAAATTATATTTACAGAGGGGCACATGCAAAGTATTTATTAGAATGCATTGTCTATTAAAATCTTCCAAGTTTTGCATTTTGAATTATCAGTTACTTTGCTGACATGCTATTTCAATTTTTGATTCTGAACAGTCTTTTGTGTGTGTGTGTGTGTTTTCATATCACTGTGAGAACATTTTTCTTCAAGGAAAAATAATTTTTCAGCTGTTATTTTTTAGAAGTTATTCAAAGAAAACAATGGTGTAAGACCCTCAGGTTTAAGAAGTGTATCATACAAACTCTTATGTATGTATGTAATATCAATTGATATTATGTCTTATTGTAACTTTAGAATTTTAGTGTAAGAGATAGAATTTTTAGTGTTATATGAGTAGAAAGAAGTATATGGGAGATAAGGTGTTAGAAAGGAAAAAAGAATAATATATTAATTACCATGATAATATAAGATAAGAACGAAGTTGAAAAGTTAAATGATGACTTTAATGATTGAGGTAAGGATGCTAAGTGGGTAACCTACATTGAAAATCATATCCTAGTTTCATGAGTTAGCATTGAGAATTATAATGGAATATAAACTCCATCAATCAGAACTTCCCAAATAAAAATACTTTTCTCATAGATAACAAGAAATATAATGACTGTCAAGAATGTATTGCAGCCCTGGCCAGTGTAGCTCTGTGGCTGAGCATCATCCAACAAAGTTGGAGGTCACAGGTTTGATTTCAGTCAGGGTACACATTTCTCTCACACATCAGTGTTTCTCTCCCTCTCTCTTTTTTTTCCCACAATCTCTAAAAATGAATAAATAAAATATTTTTAAAATAATTAATTGCATAAATTTTCTTATTTCTATCACATTTTAGTAGTGATATGTGGTATTTTCAATGCACTACACCCTTCTAGGCATCTCCCATACAAATCCAAACATATAAACACCCCACATTTTTCTGAAACTAGTAGACTTTCCATATTCTAAATATATAACTATGGACCATTCTTGTCTTGGAAATAAACTGAATGCTTTGTAACACACACACACACAAATGGGATTTCTTTTTCAGTATTTAATATTTTGTCTGCTTTTTATAAACTGAACAGATTTTTCATGATCAACTTTTCAGGAAAAAATATAGGCATCTACATAAAGTTGGGAAAAGGATTTTATGAGAGAAGATGCCCAATTTGCAAAGATGAACGATTAATTAGGAAGCCTATTTGAGGGTGCTCTTTGTTAACATACTTTGTTCATATATTAACATATTTTAAAGAAATTAGTTATCAATTACTATTTTGTAAAAAATGCTTTTAGCAACATGTCATGTGAGTGACTAATCTCTAAAAGTGATAAAGGATTGTCAGAGTTTCAATGGAGCTATTAAGCTATATTGAGCAACATATCCTTTGAAAGATTGATTGTAGATTAATATTGTGCAACAGAATACTCCACAATCATGAATGAAGTAGTGATGACTCTATTGAGCACTTGGAAATGACTTTATGAGCTAAATTTTTAATTCATTTAAATTTAATTAATTAAAATTTAAATGTATAGCTACATGTGGCAAGTGGCTACCATACTGGACAGCACAGGTTTAAATAAATGATGAGTTTAATCATATACTTCAGATTTTTTAAAACAAAATTAATTTCAGAGAACTATAAAAAAATCGGAAAAAATATTAATATTTGGTTAAAACCCCAAGCTGAGTGTCTGGCATATAAGGGCCATTCAGCATTATATTTGTTTCTTCTATTTTGTGATACTATTAAAGTTCATGTAGGTGGTATTAAAGCAAATTTTAAATTTGACCCATTTTTTCAGAATGATAAAGAAGTATTCAGTAGTGAAAAAAAATCTGTGAGTCAGATGGAATAAATTATTTTTATAGTTCTATCCATGACAATGCAGTATTAGAAAAGTAAAAACAAAGTGCCCTCTCTCTTTGGAAAAGTAAAGTAGGAGAGTTGGAAGATGGCAAAGGAGTAGGAGGGAGCGGATTCCACTTCCCCCTACACACAGGAGAAAAACCTGGCCAATCCACGAAGAAACAGAGCAAACAGCCAACAGTACCCTAGCATATATGAAAATAAGAGACCAGAAAGTGTGGCGGACACTGAAAAACCGGAAGGTAAGGAGACTGCTGCAGGACAATAAGGTCCCAGGAACCAGCATGGAGATGTAGCTGTAGTCCCAGGCCCAGTGCCTGGTGCCTAGCTCTGTGTCTACCACAGACTCTGGGAGCCACAGAGTCCTTGGGAGTGAGCCGAGTCAACTGCTCCCTGGCCAAGCAGGGTTTGATCAGCACTGGGAGAGACCTGATTGCTTGAAGTTGAAGAGAGGGAAATAAGGACAAAGAGGCAAACACACAAGAGCTGCGATCACCCGTAGAGTCTGTGGTTGCCCACTTGGGAGAGCTGAGAATCCCACAGTGATGCCCACTGACCCGATAGTCAAGGTCTGGCTGGAGCATTAGAATATACTGAGTGGCAGGCTTGAGCAGGAGGAATTTCTCAAGAAGCAAAACTATTTGAGGGATTCTCCTGTGACAGCCCCTCGGCTTACTTCCCTCCTAGTTGGGCAGCAATCCCGAGGTTGGGCAGAAGTCCCTGCTTTTCCCCATAGCACTGAGAAGGGTTTGTGCTCAAGCCCAAGGGACCCAGGCAGCCTGACCTGCTCCCCAGCCCATGACAATGACCCTTAGGGAAAGAGCACTCTAAAGAAGACCTACATCCCCTCACTGGGGTGCTGGGGAGAGGTGCCAGACCAGCTCTTGGGAGAGTGCTTACAAGACTGGCTGAGTACACAAAAAGGGCCAGATCAAATGCCCCTCAGCCAGCTGCAGACAGCAAGACCAGAAAAACCAGTTTGGTCAGTTTGAAACCAACAAGAGATGGTGGTGGTGTTTTTTTTAAGAATCTTTTATTTTTTTTATTTTTATTATTGTTTTATGTTTCAATACCCTTTTCCTCCCTTTTCCTCTTCCTTGTTTTATACCCCCTTCCTTTCTTTCAAATTTTATATCTTCTTCCTCCCTTCTCCTGCCTTTTTTTTAAATGCACAAGTGAGACAAAAACCTTAGAACTGTGAAAGGATCGGACTTGGATCCAAAAAGGGGGCATCCCAACAGTTGAGAGAGTGAGACAAATTTCACTTTGCTATTGCAGAGAAACTACAAACTACTGCATATTTCTATTACTGTTTTCATTATTCTTACGTCTTTTATTTTAATAGCATTTTTATACTTCTTTTCTTTCTGTATACTCAGTCTTCTTTGCTTGGCTAGTTATATAGTATCATTTGACAGGTTTCCCCTGTTCTCTCTTCCACAGTGTATTGCTAATTTACTATCCTCCACGTCACTTGTGCTCCTTTAGCACACTACTCAAAGTTCTATATTTATGTAATCCAGATCACATAAATTCTGTCATATGATTGTTGCTCTATTATTGGAAATAATGGCTGTTCCATACAATTGTAAGTAATTCAAATCACCCCTCCTGGATCTTAGCCCTCTTCACAATTTCCTAAAATCTATTAGTGTAGTGGTTAACTCTATTCTCTCACACACTACATCTATCTACTATCATTTACACTCACCTTACCTCAGAACCTGAACTCCCACAACCTCACTGCTTTCTCGATCCACTTCACAAGACTTCCCTCCCCAACAAGAGTCTTATCTTCTCTCCATCCTTTCTTAAAACTGGTTAGTTGGGTTGAAGATCACAGTTAACACTATACATAGCCAAAGGATCTCTTATCTCTTCTCTACTAGCTGCTACTGTAAATATCATAGAATACTATCCTAATGTCATAAACCATTTTTCCTTCCCCTCCAAATGATCACAGAAAGAATAAGTGAAAGCAGTGAACACCAGAACATGCACTGGAAGAGGAAACCCAACAACAAAGGAACCACCAACAGATGATAACAGAAGAAGGTAAAGGAGAGAGTGGAAACCACACAAACCTAAATCCAGAACCTATCTGGAAATATAATTAAACAGTGGAGAAACTAGCCAGTACAAACAACTGAACAAGAGCAAAAGAGTATCTTCAAAGTCTTGTACACAAAGAAGAACTAGCTTGAACAAAACCTGCTCTCACCAGCACAACAAATTACAAGAGGTGGTGGACAGAGTGACCATTAGTTAACCAACTGGTGGGAAGGACCCAGAAAAGGAAGACCCAACAAGGATCAAAACCCAAAGAAAAACACAGAGGAAACTTAAAGGACAGTACAATACCAATGAGATTGGGAGATCAAGGAGACCACACTACTAAATCCCACAGGTATTGCATCACAAAAGTTCACAACATAAACCCAGGGAGACAGAACAAATCAATTTAAGAAGCTGAAGCTAACAAGAAGACACTCACAAACAATTGGAAGACAAAGAAGAAATCCCCCAATGAAAGGAAAGGAGGAAGCCTCAGAAAGAATGCTAAATGAAATAGAGGTAACTCAATAATCAGATATTGAGTTCAAAGCACTGGTTATCAGGAAGCTCAAAGAGCTCACAATGAGCTAACAGAAACTTCAGGGGAATTACAATGAACTCACTGCAAACTATATCAATATGAAAAAGGAAATAGAAACTATCAGCAAGGGCCAAGAGAAAATGAAAAATACAATTTTTGAACTGAAGAACACAGTGGAAGGACTCAAAACCAGGATTGATGAAGCAGAAGATTAGATCAGCAAGTTGGAGAAAAAAGTAGAAAAAAACATCCAGAAAGAGCAAGAAAGAAAAAAAGAGGCTCAGAAAGAATGAAGAGGGATTAAGAGAAATATAGGACAATGTGAAATGTAATAATATCTGAATACTAAGGATATCAGAAGGAGAAAAAGAAGACCAAGAGACAGAAAACCTATTTGAAAAAGTAAGGAGGGAAAACTTCCCTATTTTGATGAGAGAAAAAGTCACACAAATTCCAGATTCAGAGAGAGTCCCAGTCAAAAGAAACCCAAACAGGCCCACTTCAAGACACATCATCATTAAAATGGCAAAATCCCAAGACAAAGAGAGAATCATAAATGCAGCAAAGGAGAAAAAGGAAGTATCATACAAGGGAGCCCCAATAAGGTTAGCTGCTGACTTCTCAATGGACATGCTGCAAGCAAGAAGACAATGACAAGAAATATTCCAAGTAATGAGAACCAGAGGCCTGCAACCAAGGTTACTTTACCCAGCAAGGCTCTCAATCAAGATAGAAGGCCAAATAAAGAGCTTCCAAGACAAAAGTAGTCTAAAAGAATATGACTCCACCAAACCAGCTCTACAAGAAATACTAAAAGGAATGCTTTAAGAAAAGGAAGGAAAAGAGAGAAACAGAGAGGAATTCAGGTACAAAAATGCCAATGAATAAATACCTATCAATAATAACCTTAAATGTAAATGTATTTAATGCTCCAATCAAAAGACATAGAATAGCTGAATAGATAAGAAAGCATGATCCACACATATAATGCCTACAAGAGACCCACCTCAGGACAAAAGACCATCACAGACTAAAAGTGAAGGGCTGAAAACAAATTTTCCAAGCAAAGAGCCAGGAAAAAGCCGAGGTAGCCATACTAGTATCAGAAAAATAGACTGCAAGAAAAGGGCCATAAACAGAGACCCAGAAAGTCACTTCATAATACTCCAGGGAAGAATCCATCAAGAAGACATAAACATTGTAAATATATATGCACCCAAATATATAAAGAAAAGCTTAGAGGACTTCAAGAAAGATATTGAAAGCAATAAAACTACAGTAGGGGATTTTAACACCCCACTGTCAAAAATGAACACATCTTCCAAACAAAATATCAACAAAGATATTGTGTCATTGAACAACGCCCTAGGTGAAATGGACTTAACTAATATATACAGAGCCCTTCATTCCAAAGAAGCTAAATACACATTCTTCTCAAATGCACATGGAATATTTTCTAAGATAGACCACATGATAGGACACAAAACAAGCCTCAACATATTCAAGAAAATTGAAATCATCCCAAGCACTTTCTCTAATCACAAGGGACTGAAACTGGAACCTCCCCCCCAAAAAAAAACTAACAATCAAAATTATGGAGATTGAATAGGATGCTATTAAACAATGAATGGATCAATAATTAAATTAGGGAAGAAATAAAAATGTTTCTGGAAACTAATGAAAATGAACTCACAACAACCCAAAACTTACGGAACACAGCAAAGGCAGTCCTGAGAGAGAAGTTCATTGTGATACAGGCATACCTAAAAAAGATAGAAGCATTTTAAGCAAACAACCTCACTCTATGCCTACAAGAACTTGAAGAACAACAACAAAGACAGCCCAGAGCAAGTAACAGGAAGGAAATAACCAAGATCAGAGCAGAATTAAACAACATAAAGACTAAAAGCACAGTTCTAGGGATGAATGAATCCAGTAGCTGGTTCTTTGAAAAGATAAACAAAATCACCAAGCCTTTGAGCAGGCTTATCAAGAAAAAAAGAGAGAGAAGCCAAATAAACACAATCAGAAATGAAAGAGGAGAGATTACAACTGACACCACAGTGATTTGTATCACTCTCCTTTGTAGGACTGGAAGAAATTACTATGAAGAACTGTATGCCAAGAAATTTGAAAAACTATATAAAATAGACAAATTTCTAGAAAAATATAATGTTCCAAAATTCAATGAAGAAGCAGAAAGCCTGAACAGACCAATAATAGTAGATTAAATTGGAGCAGTAACCAAATAAACTCCCATCACACAAAAACCCTGGACCAGATGGTTTCACAGGAGAATTCTACAAAGCATTTATGGAAGAGCTATCCCCTATTCTTCAGAGATTATTCCAAAAAATTTAAAATGATGGAAGACTCCCAAACTCTTTTTATGAAGCCATCATCATACTAACCCCCCAAACAGATAAAGACACAATAAAGAAAGAAAACTGCAGGGCAATATCACTGATGAACATAGATGCTAAAATCCTCAACAAAATATTGGCAAACCACATCCAGCAATACATAAAAAATATCATACACCATGACCAAGTCGGATTCATCCCAGGAATGCAAGGATGGTAAAATATTTGCAAATCAGCAAATGTAATACATCACAGAAGCAAAAGCAAAGACAAAATTTACATGATCATATTAATAGATGAGGAAAAAAGCATTTGATAAGTTACAAGACCCATTTATGATAAAAATACTCAGCAAAGTGGAAATGGGGGAGCATTCCCCAACACAATAAAAACCATATATGAGAGACCTACAGCCAACATCATAGTCAATGGGCAAAAACTAAATCTTTTCCACTAAGATCAGGAAGAAGACAAGGTTGTACACTTTCACCACTTCTATTCAGTATAGTATTGGAGTTTTAGCCACAGTGATCAGACAAGAAAAAGAAATAAAGGCATCTAAATCAGAAAGGAAGAAACAAAACTGTCACTGTTTGTAGATGACATGATAGTGTACATGGAAAATCCTACAGATTCCACCCCAAAACTGCTCAACCTAATAAATGATTTTGGCAAAACAGTGGGATACAATGTCAATATCCAGAAAATAAAGGCATTTTTTTATATCAACAATGAAACAGCAGATGGAGAAATCAAGAAAAAAAATCCTGTTCGATACAGTGAAAAGAAAAATAAAATACCTAGGAATAAACCTAACCAAAGAGGTAAAATATATGTATGCAGAAAAGTACACAACACTGAATAAAGAAATTAAGAAAGGCACAAACAAATGGAAATATAACCATGTTCATGGATTGGAAGAATTAACATCATCAAAATGTTCATACTACCAAAAGAAATTTACAGATTCAATGCAATACCTATTAAATTACCAATGGCCTATTTCACAGACATAAGACAAACACTTCAAAAATTTATATAGAACCATAAATGACCCCGAATAGCAGCTGCAATTTTGAGAAAGAAAAGCATAGTAGGGATCACAATACCTGATACCAAACTGTATTTCAAGGCCACTGTAATCAAAACAGCCTGGTACTGGCATAAAAATAGGCACATAGACCAATGGAACAGAACAGAGACCAGAAATAAATCCAAGTCTCTATGGTCAGTTAATATTGGTCAAAGAGGGCAACAACATAAAATGGAGTAAAAATAGCCTCTACAACAAATGGTGTTGGGAGAACTGGATAGCTATGTGCAAAAAAGGTGAAATTGGAGCACCAAATTACACCCTACACAAAAAATAAATTGAAGGTGGGTAAAAGACTTAAATAAAAGCTGTGACACCATTAAAGTCCTAGAGGAGAACATAGGCGGGAAAATCTCAAATATTTCACACAGCAACATTTTTACTGATATGTCCCTTAGAGCAAGGGACATAAAGGAGAGAATAAACAAATGGCATCTCATAAAAATAAAAAGCTTCTGCACAGCTAAAGAAAACAACATTGAAATAAAAAGAGCCAACTGTATTGGAAAACATATTTGCCAATGATTCCTTAGACAAGTGTTTCGTCTTCAAAATATACAAAGAACTTATATGACTCCACTCTAAGAAGACAAGCAACCCAATTAAAAAGTGGGCAAAGAACTTGAACAGATGCTTCTCCAAGGAGAACATACAGAGGATCCAGAGACACATGAGAAGATGCTCAATATCGCTATCTAACAGAGAAATGCAAATTAAAACCACAATAAGATACCACTTTACACTGGTCAGAATGGCCATCATAAATGCACAATTGTTGGAGTGGTTGTGGAGAAAAGGGGACCCCAGTTTACTGTTGTTGGGATTGCAGACTGGTACAAGCCCTATGGAAAACAGTATGGAATTTTCTAAGAAAACTAAAAATAGGTCTGGCTTTTGACCCAGCAATTCCACTGATAAGATTACATCCTAAGAACCCTGAAGCAACAATCCAAAAGAACCAGTGCACCCCAATGTCCATAGCAGCAGAGTTTACAATAGCCAAGTGTTGGAAGCAACCTAGATGCCCACCAGTAAATGAATGGATCCCACAACTTTGGCACATTTACACAATGGAATTCTAGGCAGCAGAAAGAAAGAAGGAGCTCCTACCCTCTGCAACAGCATGGACAGAACAGGAAAGCATTATGCTAAGCAAAATAAGCTAGGTGTTAAAAGACAAATACCACCTGATCTCACCTTAAACAGGAACCTAAACAACAAAATAAACAATCAAGCAAAGTATAATCAAAGACACTGAAATAAAGAATAGGCTGACAGTGACCAGAGGGGAAAGGGGAGGGAATTTCAGGAAAAAAGGGAAGGGTTTATGGAACAAGTATAAAGAACACATGGACAAAAACTAAGGGGTTGGAAGTTGGAGGAGGGTGGGGAGCACTGAAGGGGTGAGCTGGGATAAGAGTAAAAGACAGAATACTGTACTTGAACAACAATTAAAATAAATTTTAAAAAGAAAGAAAATTGAAGTGGGAAATTCACCACTTTTCTCCCACAAAATACTGTGATTTTATTTAATTAATCCATATAAAATTTTAGTTTTATAGTTCAAATATGAGCAACTATTAGAAACTTCATTTAACCTAATAGATTAACTTTAAAAGGAATACATGTTCAGCTGAAGAAGGGCTAATTTCATTTGTAAATGTAGTTAACCACAAATTATTCTATGTACTTATTATTTTCAGAAAGTATAATTTTGTGAAAAATAAAGTATATATATTTATATATGTTATTTATTTAATTTATATATATATATCCTGTCCTGAAAAATTCCAACCATTGTTAATGTAATGAGAATGGTTTGTAGCACATTAATGTAACCTGGCAGCCAAGGAGAGTGAACTGGAATTTGTATGGATGAACAATGACAACTTTACTGTATTAGTCAGTGGGAGCAGTAGACCATTGAGTGAGCATGTGTACTGTGTGGCCCTCACATTAAAAATGACTGAGCAAGTAGAGCAAGAAATCTGCATCAAAATTTATATTAAGCTTGTATATTGCTCTATGTAAACTATTTGGATGATTCAGAAGGCCACAGTTATGGGCAAGTGGTAAATGGCAGCTTCATCACAACAACACACCCACTCATGCATCACGTCTTATGCAGAGTTTTTGGTGAAACATCAAGTCATCTAGGTGGCTCAGTCCTCCTAAAGCCCAAATATGGTGCCCTATAACTTCTAGCTTTTCTCAAAACTAAAATTATCTTTGAAAGTGAAGAGATTTCAGACCATCAGTGAGATTCAGGAAAATGTGACAGGTCAGCTAATAGCTATTGAGAGAACTATGTGAGGTGGCAAGATGTCTACTTTGAAGGGGACTAAGGCATCATTGTCCTGTGTACAATGTTTCTTGTATTTTGTATTTTCAATAAATGTCTAGTTTTCATATTACATGGATGGATACTTTTGGGACAGACCCTGTATGTATGCACATCTCCATAACTTACCTCCAGACCATATAACATAGAGACTGGATTTCTATATTCTCTAGGAAGAATATGGCCAAAACAAACAGACAAACCTCTTTCTCTCTCAGTTAATATATGGCTTAAATTTTCACATAGTCAGTGTAAATTAAAACTCAAAATCTGCTTCTTTTAGTCAGGAATAATTTAGGCCTAATTGCATTTATACCATATACATTATCACCTCTACACCCTTGGAAGTGAGGGCACAAAATTTTCAGTTGTAATCATGTTACAGGGGGGATATGGCCAGATCACTAGGCAGATGAGAGGGGCCCCTGAGAGGGGTCAGGAAATGCCACAGGTAGCCCAGGATTGAATCTGGTGCTAGCACATGCCATAGTCCTGGTGAAGGGTGAGCAACTAGCACAACTTGTGACATAGTCAGAAGAATCTTGCAGAGGGTAGGTGTGAACTGAAAATTCATAACGATTGTGTACTGTGGAGGTGAACATGGCCATGACCATCCTGGGCAGAGATGCTGTGTGACATGATGAGCGTGGTGGATGTTAGCCTGGATAGGTTGGGAATTTGGCTGCTTCTGGAATGCATAGGATTTGGGGCCTGAATTAATCTCGGCTTCTTGCCTAGCTTCTACTGGACCAGTTAGCAGCTGGCTGGTGCAGGTGGTACACCTTGCCACCTGCAGCCCATGGGATGCTGCAACTACATGCCGCACAGACAGGTCACATACCATGCCCCTTTTTATGCACAGATGTGCAAGTCAGAACACTTGCTACACCCAAGGTAGTGAGCAGCCTGGAACACTGAGGTCCCTGAAGATGGAGTCCCCTTACACAACCAGTGAGGTGATGTGGCAGTGACTCCAGGTCCCAGGAGAGGGAAGAGGTTTTGGTGAACAACGGTGATATTGGCCCCACAAGTGCATATTTCATGTAGAAAGAGAGAGCCTGAAGCTAGAGAGCCAGAGACCTCTTCATGTAGCAGCCTTGGGCCCCATGAGGACAGATAAGAATGGAGCAGGGTGTCTGGACACTAAGTCTCCTCCTTGGGGTGGCTGGCATCTTTCTATGTTCTGCAGAAGGGATTGGCCTTGAGCCTGGGAGTTTCTACTTCCCTCAAATTGGGCAACATTTTAATAAAGACCGTTTTCTTTCTCCCTCAATCTTTGTGTCATGTCTGTATATGGTGGCAGGTAGACAAATCCCACTTTGTCCAATAACTATCAGACTAACTACTTCTTACTATGGAAAGTATTCTCCCAATTGCAAGAGGTGGGAAGTTCACAACTGGTGATGTTTAAGTACAGGAAATTACTTTATAAATGTAGGAGACACAGGAGACAGGAAGATAGCATGACATTTAGCCTACTGGTTTCAAGGAGAAATAACTTTGTGGACAGAGAATTCTTAGATCTGCACCAGCTAGTTTCAGATTCCCTTTTCTTGTCTTGGTTTATCTAAAACCCAAGACATGTCATCCTGGGTGGGTCTATGAAAGAAAACAAAGCAACATGATTGACTTGAAGCCATTTTCCTGGGAAATGTCTTTGGGCTGCTGCTGAAAACCCAAGAGAGTATTTCAGAGAAGGGAAGGAATAGTAATAAAAAGGTGATGGTGCCCCAGGGTATGTGATGAGGCTGTGAAGACAGATTTGAAGCAGTGTGTGGCCTCCTCAGGCAGGTCTGTGTCCATGAGCTGTACCCTCACTGACTGTATGTACCTGTAGGCTAAAATCTGGGCTCAGCCTTCATGTGGCCAATGAAAACTGACATTTCCATACCTCAAGGTTAGTTTAACAGTAATTAAATTATCACATTGCACACAATTTCCTCATTATAATTTAAGTGGATTTTATGCTGTTTTAAAAATCATTCTATTCTTACTGTGAATAATGAATACAAATAAAGTTGAATGTCAGACTTGAAAAAAAAACAAATAAGAAAACCTGTAAATGTCCCAAATACCTTCCCCTACAATCCCCAAGTCTCAGGTTCTTTGCTGCCACCCCTACATCTTCATCAAATGATACTCTGGTTGGTTTTGATGCCTGGTTACCTCAGTGGACCACTTCTGCTCCGTTCAGAGTGAAAAGTATCTTTTCACTCTCAGACAAACTTCAGGCTTCCACAGTGATTTCAGCAATTGATTAATCTTTCTCAGTAGGTATATCAGACAGCACTAGAAGGATATCTGAGATAAACATACCTACTCTGAAATCACAAGGTCTTCCAGACATGATGATTGTTTTTTTTTTAACATTAAATGAATGGAGATTTTGCTCAATCCCTTTTCTACCTCTTCTGTCAAATTGCTTAAAAATGTCCCTGCCTCTGAATTCCTAGGAGGTGCTATTTTTAGTTATGCTCTCCTCCAATTGTGGATGTGATATTGTCATGCTCTAACTCTAAGTAACACAACAGAAGGTTTACATCAACACATCTAGCTCATCTCACTGTTGTTCCTTAAAACAGTAAGGGGAATTGGAAACAACTTCACACGGGGTAGCTTGAAGGGTAGTGCAAATAAAGGTTGTGACTCCTAACTCCATTTGTGAGTGCATGGGGGGAAGATTTGGGTGGGTATCTGCTGCTCTCACCACAAATATCAAAGAGGCAGAAACCAGGAAGAGAAGCCTATAGCCCTGCTCTCTGTCAGTTATTGTAATGTGGTAAGTCCTAGTAACAGGGATGTGTTTTTAGTTTTTTATTATTACTAGATCGAAAAGCATTAATATTGTCATACAGATGGTCACCTATGTTGGAAATTTATGAAAGTACTCTAAATTGTAGAAAGATTATTCTAAATTTAGGAAACTATCAACTCCCTAATGTTTAGGTGGAGTCATGATGCTAAACATATTAGTATTTCTTAATTCAAACACCTGTTTTGCCTGTATGATACATAAAAAAGTTCTTATTTATTGCTTGTGTCTCCAGTTCAGATTTAATCTTACTATAAATTCATTTCATGTTAATTTATGTACAAACAAAGACACACACATTTTAAATATCCAAAATGCTGGAAATAAACTTATTTTTAATTTTGTGCTTGTTTTCCATTTGTCAACCAGTAAATGAAAGGACTGAATAAATCATGCACTAATTGCCAGCGGTGCTAAATTTAGTGTGAGATCTGGAATCCTTTTGATCAAAACCGCTGAATATGAAATCATCCTCAGCTCTCTAGGCAACTTTATCCGCCTTTCTATTCTCCATCTGTCAGTCACCTGGGAATTTGTGAACTATTCCATATGTCAGGCTTGTCAATCACAATGGGATGTGGGACCTATCTGCCTACTGCATAGGAATTCTTGTTAAAAAATTAATCTGCATTTAACTAGTAGTTTTATATTTTGTAAATTTTTTGCTGTATATAAGGTTAATGGAAATAAGTTATGTTTAAAGAGCCTAGACCAAAGTCTTCATTTAAATAACATTTACAAGTGTGTGCCTTTTACACATATACCCAATGTCATATATATTCAGTATAATGTGCATGCACAATACAACATTTAAAAATAGAATACTCCTTTTATGAAAACACTGAATATGACAATAACCTATCTTAAGTACTTACATTTTAAATATATATACATATATATGTATTTTAAAATAGTAAACACATGGCTGTCTCACCATCTTGAGATCCACAAATTTGTCAAGATAGTTCTGGGAAGAAAAAATGATTTACCAAAGCCATTTCATTTTAAACTTAAAACTATATAAAATTTTAAAATATTTCATTTAAATAAAATTGTACTCACCACAACGTCACTGAATTTCTATAATATTATTATTTTAAACCAATTAGGAAAGATAGAGAAAAATAGAGACATCAGCTAGTAAACATAGAATATGTGGGTGAAAAGATGCCAAATACTAACCCTGACAAGCTCAGAGGAAGCCTGCATGGTAACCATACAAACTCAGAAGCCAAAAGTATCTATGTGGGATGGTCTGAAATTAAAACTTTCTAACTAAAAGCAGATCATGGCAGGTAGTCATGTCCTAGGCCAGTAACCTCCCTGCCAAAGATCAATCTTTACCTTAACTGAGCCTGTCTATCATTTTATTGCATCTAAAATAATATGCTCTTAGAATGTCAAAGTAGTATTCTTTTTCTGGATCCCTCACCACATTCTACCCCTACACCAGTGGTATCAAACTCATTTTCACCAGGGGACACATCAGCCTCGAGGTTGCCTTCAAAGGGCTGAATATAATTTTAGGACTGTACAAATGTAACTACTCCTTAACTAGGGGCAAGGAGCTCAGTGCTGCTGCCAGGTAGAAACAAGGTACTGGGCTGGATAAAACAAGGTGGAGGGCTGAATTCAGTCTATGGGCCTTGTGTTTGCCACCTGTGCCCTACACCCACTACACCAGAGCAGTAGACCACAGAATCTCTCACTGTTATCTTGTTCCAGTATACCATCTCTATGTGCTGTAAATGTTAACTATTAACCATTCAGTACCCACAAATGTAAAGAAATATTTGTCTCTATGATATTCTTTATTAGAATTCTAATAAATTTATTAGAATTTATTATGATATTCTTTATTAGAATATCATAGTCTAATAGATAGACTCAGAGATTTTCTCAGAGATTGAGAAAATCTCAGAGATTTTCTGAGATTTCAGAGATTTTCTGAAAACCAGTCTCAGAGATTTTCCAGCTTGCTTTCTCCAGACCCCTTGATCTATCACCAGTGGAATTCATGTATCTCTCCTCATGTCTTCTTTTTTGATCCTAATATATAAAATCAGCTGCAAAACTGCCATTCTCAGGAGAATTTTCTCAATCCATTGAGATTTGGCTTTCTGATAATTGTCATCATTTTAGCTCAAATAAACTAAAAAACTCTCTACAAGTTTGGATGTTTCATATTTTGACTAATGTTTAAATATCAACTATATTTAATTTGAAATGTTTATACATTACATATTTTAATTATACTTAATTTTGATAGAATTTGAGACAAAATTAAGCAGAACAAATAATATATTAGAAAAATATCAAAACCAAAGTATGGAAAATGATAATGATGCTAGAAATCTGAATTAATGTAGAGATCTTTTTTTAGTGACTCTATCCTTTGTTTTTATTTCAAATATTACTCAGATATTATTAAAAATCTAGTTCCAAACACATTGACACACATGGAAATATCATTCTTTATTTGATATATTTAATTATTGTTCAAGTACAGGTTTATGTCTTATATTCCCAACCCTGCCCCCCCCAGTGCTCCCCACTTCCCTCCCATCCCCCCCACCTTAGTTATTGTCCATGTGTCCTTTATACTTGTTCCTGTGAATCCTTCCCCTTTTCCCCTGTGATTCTCTCCCCTCTGGTCCCTGTCAGCCTGTTCTCTATTTCAGTGTACAGATCTTATGGCTGTGTCACCTTAGACACATTACCTTTTTGGTGCCTGAGGTTCCACATCTGTTATGTGTGGTCATGAATAGATATTAATCTATACATCTGTTATAAGGGGACATGAATAGATATATATTAATATATAAAGTTTTGGTGAGGCTTATATATGTGTACAGAACTTAAGAAAATGCCTGGAAGAGAACTGAGTAAGTGTTACCTTCTCTATTATCATGGTGAGTATCCATTCCAGGCAGTTTTCAAGAAGAAATTAACACAGGGAACTATCTATAGAGATATTGAAACAGCTGAAAACATTGAATCCACTGGCCACATTACAGCCCCTGGAAATCAATAATTTTTCACCCACATTTAGTAAATAACCTTGGGTATTTCCCCACTGTTTTGAAGAAGGAAATTATTAAAATGGCCTGTAAGGCCCAGAGAACAAAGGTCGTTTCAGTTTTCAGTTGTTATTGTACACTGGTATCCCATAAAGTCTCCATTATTTTCTTACCCTGAAAAGTGGCATTCTCCCTCCTACAGGGCCCATCCCACTGGATTTCCTTTCAAACTACCTTTTACCAAAATATTCTTTAGATCTCAGTTTAAGTATCACTTCGCTGGCTTCCTCCTTCACCAGTATACTAAGTGTCCCTAAGTTAACTTCCAGTGCTATCTAATCAATAACTAAATGTTTAGGTTGCACATGGATCTGTTTTTTGGTCCTTTAATTACACATTCATTTGAGAGATTTAAAAAAAATAAAACACTGCTATTTTATTCAAACTAACTTCCCCCCTTTTAACACACTGTTGAATCATGCACGGACAAAAAGAAAGCAAACAGAAGTTTTGTAGCTAAACCAGTGCAGAAAATGTGCTTTGTACAGTATTGTCAGCATGAAGAGGGAAGGAATGTAAGGAAGGAAGCAGAATGAAAAACAAGAGCCTCCAACCTTTAGACATTGAAAAACATTTATATATTTGGTATTAAAAGAAAATTTAAAAGTAGTTAATGTTTGTCCCACTACACCATAGATTCTGTGTCAAGGACTCAGTCTGATTTGTTTCTTATAGAGACCAGGAAGGGCATATAATATATGACCAGTACATATTGATTGAATAAATGACTGTATTAAGGAGTAAATGGGCAATAAATAATAGAGGAATTATTATTTGTGCAAATGTTATAATTGAAATAACTAAGCAGCTAAACAATGCTATTTATATGGAATAAAATAAATTGTAAAATAATTATTGTCAAACAAACTTAATAAACGTCACTACATCTGACCTAGATGAAATGCCTGTCACCTTTTCCTTTTTTCTACAACTAGTGTTAATGTCACCTTTAGTTTTCCACTGGAGTCATTTTCTGTGTACATCTAATACTTTTTACTTTGTAATAAAACTGTCATTACATGCATATTCTCCCCTCAAAAAAACTATTTGCTTTCTGAATACTGGAACTGAGTCTTATTCTCCTTTGTTTCTCTAGTGCCTAGAATATACCTAATACATACTAGGTTATTATCACCTTTTGTTTACCACAAATTACTTATTGTGTTTAGACAATATAGAATTTCTGTGGTTGCAGAGCTTAGATTTTGATCAACTGCTTCTGTTCCATTCATTTGAGTGAGCCAGTTGGCTTATATTCCGTTGTCACAAACCACATACTCATCTCCATTTTTCTTGGCCATTCACATTGGAAATTGATTCTAATAAACGCAATAAGGAACATAAAATAGTGAGTGGTCAGGTCAAAGCAAATACATTATTACCCTAGGAAAATAAAAGAGGGAGAAAGAGGAGGGAGAGAAGGTAGGAAGGAAGGGATGGAGGGAGAGAGGGAGGAAGAAAGAAAAAGAGAGAGAGAAAAAAGGAGAGAGAGAAAGGAAGGAATGAAAACCATTTTTATGAAGGATTATTTTATTCCTTATTAAGATCATAAACACCTTATAATCTTGCTTTTACAACATTATTCAATTTAATGAAAATATCAACACTGGATAACCTGAAATATTGTCTAGTGAAATCTGAACACAGTGATTAAAACCTATGTTATATCAGATGAACACCAAATATAAGTAACATGATAAATACTTGCAAAATTAAATAGAGGATTTTATTAAGAATGTATAATTTTATGCTGAAACTATAAAAAGAAATTAAATCATATAACTATTAACATATTATTATAAGTTAAATATAAAATAAATTATATTAAATTGAAATCATATCAAGCATTTTCTCTGACAACAAGGGACTGAAACTAGAAACCAACCTCAAGGAAAAAATTCAAAAACACTCAAACTCACAGAGATTGAATAGCATGCTGTTGAACAATGAATGGGTTAAGAAGGAGATCAAGAAAAAATATAAAAAAATTGTGGAAACAAATGAAAATGAACTCACAAATGTCCAAAACTTATGGGATACAGCGACAGCAGTCCTGAGAGGGAAGTTCATAGCAATACAAGCCTACCTAAAACATGTAGAAACATTTCAACTTAAACAACCTAAACCTACATCTACAAGAACTGAAGGAACAACAACAAAGACAGCCCAGAGCAAGTAAAAGGAAAGAAATAACCAAGATCAGAGCAGAATTAAACAACATAGACTAAGAGAACAATTCAAAGGATCAATAAATCGAGGAGCTGGATCTTTGAAAAGATAAAAGGGACAAGCCTCTATGCAGATTCATCAAGAAAAAAATGAGAGAGGAACAAAATAAACACAATCAGAAACAAAAGAGGAGCAATAACAGCTGAATACACAGAAATACAAGGGATTGTAAGAAATTACTATGATCAAGTAATCATTTTTTAGTACAGATTCTCTTATTCCTAATTAAGATCATAAACACCTTGTAATCTTGCTTACAAGAAGTGCTAAGAAATGTGAAAACCTGTGTGTAATGCACAAATTTCTAGAAAAATATAACCTTCCAAACCAGAATCAAGAAGAAACAGAAAGCCTGAACCAATGGATAAGAGCTGACAAAATCAAAGCAGTAATAATAAAAAAAAACAAACAAAACAAAACTCCTGATACACAGCAGCCTTAAACAGGACGCTTTCATAGGAGAATTTTACAAAGCACTTAAGGAAGAGCTAACCCCTATCCTTCACAGACTATTCTAAAAAATCCAAGAAGACTGAAGACTCCCAAATGCTTTTTGTGAAGCCTGTGAAGCCTAAGATGATTAATCTCTTTTTGACCATCCTAATCCCAAAACCAGATAAAGACACCACAAAGAAGGGGGGGAAAAAAAAACTGTTGGCCAGTATTACTGATGAACATAGATGCCCAAATTCTCAACAAAATAATTGGCAAACTGCAGCCAGCACCACATTAAAAAGATCATAGACCACGATCAAATGGGATTCATCTCAGGGATGGAAGAAAAGTACAATACTTGCAATTCAATGAATTTAATACATCACATAAAAATAAAGACAAAAAGTCATATGATCATACAAATAGATGATCAGATGTGAAAAAAAGCATTTGATAAGGTACAGCATGCATTAATGATAAAAACACTCAGCAAAGTGGGAATAGAGGGAGCCTCCCCATAAGAAAGGCCATATACAAGAGACCTACAGCCAACATCATACTCAATGGACAAAAACTAAAAGTTTTCCCACTAAGATCATGTATAAGAAAAGGATGTCCACTTTCACCACTTCATTGAACATAGTATTGGAAGTCCTAGCCACAATAATCAGACAAGAAAAATAAATAAAAGCCATTCAAATTAGAAAGGAGAAAGCAAATCTGTCATTGTTTGAAGATGACATAGTATATGTGGAAAATCCTGTAGACTCCACTGCAAAACTACTCAACCTAAAAAATAAATTTGGCAAAACTGTGGTATATACAGTCAATATTCAGAAACTAAAAGCATTTTTGTATACCAGCAATGACACATAAGAAACAGAAATCAAGGAAAATATCCCATTTGGTACAGCAACAAGAAAAATAAAGCCATTGCAAATAAATCTAATTGAGGAAATAAAAGACCTGTACTCAGAAAACTACACAACATTAAAGAAAGAAATTAAGGAAGACATAAATGGAAGCATGTACCATGCTCATGGATTGGAAGAATTAACATCATCAAAATGTCTATACTACCTAAAGCAATTTATAAATTCAATGCAATACCTATTAAAGTGCCAATGGCATATTTCACAGATATAGAACAAATTTTTCAAAAAAATTCATATGGAACCATAAATGATCCCAAAATAGCTGCAGCATTTTTGAAAAAGAAGAATAAAGTGGGAGGGATAGCAAAACCTGATATCAAACTGCATTACAAGGCCACTGCAATTAAAACTGGCATAAGAACAGACACGTAGACTGGTGAACAGAACAGAGAGCCCAGAAATAAATCCAAGTCTCTATGGTCAATTAATATTTGACAAAGGGGATAGATGCATACAATGGAGTAAATACAGCCTCTTTTTAAAAAAATGTATTTAATTATTTTTCAAGTACAGTTTTCTGTCTATTATTCCCATCCCATCCCACCCCCTTGTGTTCCCCCCTCCCTCCCATTTCCACCCTTCTTAGTTGTTGTCCATGTATCCTTTATATTTGTTCCTCTAAATCCCTCCCCTATTTCCCCTGAAATTCCCTCCCCTCTCCTCTCTGGTCGCTGTCCCCCTGTTCTAGCCTCTTTAACAAATGGTGTTTGGAGATCTGGACAGCTACATGCAAAAAAATGAAACTCAATCACTAGCTTACACCACACACAAAAATAAATTCAAGGTGTATAAAAGACTGAAATATAAGTTCTGACACTATAAAAGTCTTAGAAAAAAACACCAGCAGGAAAATTTAAGACTTTCCACAAAGCAACATCTTCACTGGTATATCCCATAAACCAAGGGACTTAAAGGTAAGAATAAACCAATGGGACTTCATCAAAATAAAAATCTGCATGGCTAAATAAACAACATTAACATGAAAAGAGAATCAAATATACAGAAAAATATATTTGCCAATAATACCTTGGACAAGGGTTTGATCTCCAAAATATATAATAAACTCACATGACTCCACTTCAAGAAGGCAAAAATCCCAATTAAAAAATCAGCAAAAGACTTGGACACTTCTCCAAAGAGAATATACACATGGAACATAGATATATGAAAAGATGCTCAGCATCACTAGCCCTCAAAGAGATGCAAATTAAAACCACAATGAGATAGATGGCCTCACACCAGTCAGAATGGCCATCATAAACAAATCAATGAACAACAGATGTTGGAGAGGGTGTGGAGAAAAGGGGGTCCTAGTGCACTGTAGGTGGGAATGCAGACTTGGGTAGCCACTGTGGAAAACAGTATGGAATTTCCTCAGAAAACTAAAAATGGAACTGCTTTTTGACCTGGAATTAAACCCTGACAACTGCTGAAACACTAATCCAAAAGGACCTATGCACCCCAGTGTTCATAGCAGTACAACTTATAGTAGCCAAGTGTTGGAATCAACCTAATTGCCCATCAGCAAATGAATGGATCAAAAATCTATGATCCACTTATATGATGGAATAATATGCAGCAGGAAGGAAGAAGGAGCTTCTGCCCTTAACTACAGCATGGATGGAACTGGAGAGCATTATGCTAAATGAAGTAAGCCAGGCAGTGGAAGACAAATACCATATGATCTCACCTTTAATTGGAACCTAATTAACAAAACAAATAAGCAAGCAAAATATTACCAGAGACATTGAAATTAAGAACAAACTGACAATAACCAGAGGGGAAGTAGGAGGGAGTCATAGGGGGAAAAGGGTGAAGGGTTTACAGGAACCCATGGAGACACATGGAGCACACATGGAGAAAAACAAGGAGGTGGTGGAATCAGGGGAGAGTGTTGAGAATGGCTGGGATAGAGGGGAGTGGTGGGTAGAAAAGGCAGACAACTCTACTTGAACAACAATAAAAAATAAAATAAAATAAAGTGTACAGCTCAGTAAAAGAAATAGAGAAAATAATTTAAAAAATTAACTTAAGTAAAAGTGCTTGGAAAATATTTAAAGCAATTTATAAATTATTTTAAAAGACATAATTAAAATAATTCAGAAATATGCCCTACAAAACAGAAAGTTTTAATATTGGTATGTCATTAATTATCAAAATAATCTATAAATCTAGCCAGTTCCATATAAAATCTGAACAGAAATATTTTTAATGAAACAAACAAGATAATTCTAATCTTTTTCTGGAAAAAAATTTATGGTGATAATTTTTAAAATTGGGAAATAGCAGGGATTTGGGACTTGTCCCAACAAATCAAAAGTGTATTTTAAAGTGTATGTAATTCAAATAGTAAAGTGTTAGTATAGAAATAAATAAAAACTAAGTTGCACATATTGTTAGTATTAAAATTAACCCATGTATAAAAAAGGGTACTGAAATTAATGCTGAAAATAAAGAACCATCATTAATGTTGCTGGGCATTTTGGATATCACTTGGATAAAATTAAACAGAACCTAATAATTAATTTAAAGGAACTATGAAAGCAAATGAATAAAGAGTGGTAGTTGAAGTGGAGACAATGGCATTCCTTAGGGTTTTGCTAGCATTTAGGTGGATTGATACTTGGAATGCATAAAAAATATAGTAATATTTTACTGTTCTCCTTATTAATATTTTATTTCATCTTGGTTGTTCATCTTGCTTAAGAATACCTACTACAACACTAAAGGAGTAGTTTTATGTAATACTTTGTACTATGTCTTTCCCAACTTGGACAAGGACAATAGGATTTGAATGCATGTATTCTGACTGTAAAGCCACTACTTAGCCATTAGTCAATACTACCTCCCTAGGTCATCTACATAAATAATAAAGGAAAAACTTCCATTTAGAAAAATATTCAGTAATGAAAAGTTAAAAAATGTGTGCCATTCCTGGGAAATGCATTTGTAAGATATAGAACATTGAAACAATTTAAAAAATCACTCTAAGAAAAGGGCACTATTAAATCTAAAAATAATAAATGGACAAAGAATATGAATTTACAATTCAGAACATTAGTGAAATTAAGATTTCGTGCTTACTTGTAGCTAGAGAATGTAAATTTAAAAAATAATTAGATGCTATTTTTCACCTAATTTATGAAACTAATACAAATATTATCAGGTGCTCCTGGGAGTGTGGTCAAATAAATACTTTCATATGTACTTTTTAGAAATTCAATGTGAGAAAGTATTTCTGAAATGCAAACAGATTCTATGAGCAAAATTTTAGGTGGACATATCCTTAACTAACCAATAATAAGTATTTTTGTGAAAGCAATAGCATATGTGCACAGCCATCAAACACTTAATTTAAGTGTCATTTTGGGGAAAAGGAAAAATTAGAAGTATCTACTTAAAAAAAAATTAATTATTGTTCAAGTACAATTTTCTGTCTTTTACTCCCATCCCAGCCCACCCTCCCAGTGCTCCCCATCTCCCTCCCATTTCCACACCCCTTAGTTGTTGTCCATGTGCCCTTTATACTCATTCCTGTAAATCCTTTCCCTTTCCCCCTGAAATTCCCTCCCCTCTCCCCTCTGGTCCCTGCTAGACTGTTCTCTATTTCAGTGTCTTTGGTTATATTTTGCTTGCTTGTTTGTTTTGTTGTTTAGGTTCATTTAAAGGTGAGATCATTTGATATTTGTCTTTCACCACCTGGCTTATTTCACTCAGCATAATGCTTTCCATCTACTAATGGGAAAAGTTATGTATCACCTAAAGTACTAAAACAGTATTCAAAACTATTCATTGTTTAAAAGAATTGAGGTAGAGCTATATAGACTGAAGTACAAGTTCCCAAGGCACATTGTTAAATAAATATTCACTCAGCATATTCTAACCTGTACATAATTGAACTCAGTACAAGAGAATGTTGAAATTTGGGGAATATTTTTGAATGAAAACAAGAAAATAATACAATCCTGAATGTGTATACCCTAATAACAGAGCTTCAAGATACACATTTTATTTATGTATACATATATATGTATATGTATACATATATATACACACACAGAGTCAATTAATTTTAAAAATGGAGCTAAGAATACACAATTGAAAAAGGATAATCTTGTCAATGAACGGTTTTGGGAAAACTCAATTGCCACGTGACAAAGGACAAAACTGGACACTTACACCATAAACACACTCACACAAAACTCAAAATGGAATAAATTTTTGAATATAAGACCTGAAGCAGTAAAACTCTTAGAAGAAAGCCTAGAGGGTAAGCTTCTTGACAGTAGTCTTGCAATGATTTTTTTTGGATTTGACACCAAAAGCAAAGGCAACAAAAGCAAGAACAAACAAGCGTGACTACATCAAACTAAAGAGTTGCTTAGCAAAGAAAACCATAAACAAAAAAATCGAATAATAAATGGGCAACATTATTTCCAAACCCTATATCTGATAACAGGTTAATATTCAAAATGTGTGACTCCTGTACCTCAATGGCAATAAAAATAAGTAAATAAATAAATAAATAAATAACACAGTTAAAATTGGCAAAGGACCTGAAGAGACTTTCTTCTAAAGAAGACAAAAATAAATGGCCAAATGTATGTGAAAAGGTGCTTGACATCTCTAATCATCAGGGAAACTTATACAAAAACCACAATGAGATATCACCTCACAGCTGTTAGGATGTGTTTTATCAAAAAGAAAGCAGGTAACAAGTTGTGGCAAGATGTGAAAAGACATGAACTTGGTGCAATGTTGATAGTAATGTTAATTGGTACAGCCACTATTGAAAACATAATGGAAGTTTCCAAAAATTTAAAAGTAGAACTACTATATGATCCAGCAATCCTACTTCTAGGTGTATATAAAAAACCTATTATCTTGAAGAAATATTTGTACTTTCATGTTCATTGAAGCATTATTGACAATAGCAAAGGTATGAAAACAATCTAAGTGTCCATCAATGGATGAATGAATTAACAAACTGTGAGATCTATATCTACAGTTATAGCTACAGCCATATCATATATTTATATCTCTATATAATGGAATATAATGAAATATAATTCAACTTTAAAGATAAGAAATTCTTGTCTTTTTTGAAAACATTAATACCTGGAAATTCATCATGCTAAGTGAAATAACCCAGAAAGAGAAAGACAAATATCACAAGGTATCATTTATATGTGGATTTTATAAAACAAATAGAGAAAGTCAAACTCATAGAAAAGTTTTTACCATGAACTGGAGGTGGAGGCAGTAGGGAGAGGTTAGTGAAAGATACAAACTTCAGTTACATGCTGAATATGGCATGAAGATCTAATGTATAATATGGCAATTGTAGTTGACAACACTATATTGAAATTTAAATTAAGATAGTAGAACTTAAATGTTGTCACAAAAAATAATAAATTAATGTACAGTAAACAAATTCTAAAGTGAAATTTATAATTATAGCTGAATATTCTAATATTTCTTTCCCAGTAAAAGAACGGGTGAAAAAACAATAAAACATAGAGTATATACACATCAATATCAATCAATTAATTTAATTAAACTTTATGGAATGATATATTGACACTGCATAATATGCACTATATTCAAGTATACTTAGAACTTTAATCAGGATAGAACATATGCTGGACTATATAGTGAGTTTTAATAAATACAAAGGAATAAAATTACACTTTTATGATCTCTGACCACAATGTAACTAAATTTTAAATAAGTAACAAAAATATGGAATATACAGAAATACTTAAAATTTACGAAGTTTTAAATATCCCATGTTTGAAAAAAGTAATGAAAAGAGAAACCAGCAAAACACAATGTATCAAAATTTAAGTGTTACAGCTAAAGCAGGGATTTGAGGAAAATTTGTTTATATATTTTTTAAAATGTAAAATAATATATGATTTTATTATTTTATAAAATAAAACTAAACCTATAATTAATAAGAAGGAAGTGGTAAAATTATTTTAATAGATTAATGAAGTGAAGAGAGACAAGTAGAGGAAAAAATTAATAAAATTGAAATTTGAATTTTTTTTAATTTACCACATGATCTCACCCTTAACATGAATTTGAATTTTTGAAACAATAAAATTGATGAGACTCTAATTAGAGTGACTAGGTTAATTAGAGAGAAAACACAACTAATGTCAGCACTATAATTATTAATAGAACTATAAAAACATAATAAACATTGTAAGCAAATAAATTTGATGATGGGAAGAAATGGGCACATTTCTTGAAATACACAAATCCCCAAATTTTTCATAAAAAGACAAATCTCATAGATCAGTTATTCTCAATCAGAGATTATTTTCCCCATGGGGACTATTACAACATCTAGAGACATTTTTATTTGTTTCGACTCGTGGAAAGAGTGGGTGTTATTGTATTTAGTAGGTAGAGAATAGATATGCTGCTAAACATTATTCTATCTTCTAGTAAACAAGACAAACCTCCATTAAACAGAATTATTAAGTCCCAAATATTAATTAAACCTAGGATGAGAAACCCTTTAATGCACATATCTCAGTTGAACATTTTTGATTACTAATCAAGAACTTTGACCCCCCCAAAAATTAAGGTTCAGTTGATTTCACTGTTAAGGTCATTTGAAAATTAGAGGGAAAAGTAACACAAATGTTACAAAAACTCTTTTCAAAAATAAGGAAGGGAATATTTCTTTCTTACATGCATTTTATGGAGACAATATTCCCTGATAATAGAAAATAAAATTATAGAGCAATAATCCTTATGAATATTGATGCAAAAATCCTGAACAAAATACTAGCAAATATAATTCAGCAACATATTAAAATGATTATACAACATGACCAAGTGAAATATATTCCTGGAATGCAAGGAGGATTATATGAAAATTCATCAATGTTATATGCCATATTAATAGGATGAAAGAAATAAAACACATAATTATCTCAATTGAACAAGGAAAAGCATGTGTAAAAATTCGACATCCTACGCCATAAGAACAATTCAACAATTATAGAATAAAAGTTCAACGTGAAAAGTATCGTATATAAAATACCCATAGCTACTGTCATACTCAATCGTGAAAAACTGAGTTTTTCTCTTAAGATCAGGAACAAGGATAAGCATTTTAATTAGGTAAGATAATAAAAATTATCCAAATTTGAAAGAGAGTAGTAATTATTTGTTCTCTGATGATATGCTTTATGTGTGAAAAACATAAATGTGCTATATAAAAAATCTGTTAGATCTAATAAACAAATTCATCATAGTTACATGCTGTTCCATTTATTTATGCATTTATTCGTTGATTCTTTTTTATTTTTACCTTTATTTATTTTCATTACATCATTTTTATTGTTATTCTTTTACAGTTGGCCCAACTTTCCCCTTTTGCCTTCCTACATTGATCCCACTCCCCACTCCCACAATCAGTCTCACACTGTGGTCCATGTCTGTGGGTCATTTATACATGTTCTTTAACTAGTCCCTTCCCCTTCTTTCTGCTATTATCCCTTTTCCCCCTCCTTCTGGTAACTGACTGTCAAGTTTGTTCCATGTTTCCATGCTTGTGCTTCTATTTTGTTTGTTAGTTTTTGTTTCATTAGATTCCTCTTTTGGGTTAGATCATATGGTATTTGTCTTTCACCTGGCTTATTTCACTTGGCATAATGTTCTCCAGTTCCATCCACACTGTCACAAAAGGTAGGACTCTTGGATGTGCGCTGACCTGGGAATGAAATGGCAACCCTGGTATATGGGGTCAAAGTTCTAATAAACTGAGCTACCCAGCCAAGGCCAACGGTCATTTTCTTAAATCATGTGTATTCTCAGAATGGCATTGATCTGTAATTTCTTTTTGTTCCCCTCTTACTAAATTAAATTTTGGCTTTAAAAAACTAAACTGTTTAGTGTAGAATAGTTTTAGATTTACAGAAAAGTTGCAAGGTAGTACAGGTTTCTCATATATGCCATACCAAGTTTCCCTTATTATTAATATCTAAGTATGACTCATTTTTATAATTAATATTGATATTAGTAATTAAAATTCATATCTTATTCAGGTCTCTTGAGTTTCTATCAGATGTCCTTTTTATGTTTCACAGTTTCATCCAGGTTACTTCATTGCATTTAATTACCATTAAATGGTAATTTAACATATATGTAACATATAATTATGATTTAAAACCCTCTTAGTGTACAAATTAGTGAAATTGAATACAGTCACATTGTTGTGCAAACATCACCATAATTTTCAGAACTCTTCTATTGTCACAAATGAAAATTTTGGACATACAAACGATAATTTCCATCTCCATCTCTCCTCATCCTCTGGCAACTACTATTCTACTTTCCTGTCTCTATGAATTTTCTTATTCTATCTACTTCATTAAAATGGAGCCATACAATAACTGTTAGTTTTTGTCAATCTTATGTCAGTTACCATATTTTTTCAAGTTTTTTTTCATGTTGCAGCATCTATTACAATATTATTCTTTTTTAAAATTCAAGTGATATTCCCCTGAATGTATATGCCATGATCTGTATTTGCAGTCATTTGCTAAATAGACTGACTATTGTGAATAGTACTGTTATAAGTATTTTGTATACAAATATCTATTGGAGTCTCTGCTTTCAGTTATTTCTGTTATTCACACAGAAGTGAAATTGTCCAATTATACTATAGTCCTATGTTTAATTTATGAGGAAATGCTATACTGTCTTCTGTAGTACATGCACAAGTTTACATCCCCACCAGCAACCCACAAAGGTTCCAATATTTCCATATTCTCACTAACATTTATTTTCTCCTTTTTGGATGATAGCTATTTTTTTATAATTTTATGTATATTTATTTTATTGTTTGATTATTTCTCAGATCCATGTGCCAGATAACTTGTACAAAGACAATAAAGACCATGTCACATACTATTGAAGTCTTCTCATGCCCTGTTGTAATCTCTTTTTTTAAAATTTACATTCTTTTTTTTCTTTTTTCTTTTTTTTCTCCAGTTTTTTTATTTAATTATTTTTCAAGTACAGTTTTCTGTCTATTACTCCCATCCCATCCCAATCCCATCCTCCCCCCTCCCTCCCATTTCCACCCTTCTCAGTTGTTGTCCATGTATCCTTTATATAGGTTCCTCTAAACCCCTCCCTTATTTCCCCTGAAATTCCCTCCCCTTTCCCCTCTGGTCACTGTCAGCCTGTTTTCTATTTCAGTGTCCTTGGTTATATTTTGCTTGCTTGTTTGTTTCGTTGTTTAGCTTCCTGTTAAAGCTATTTTAATGAGTATAAAGCAATATCTCATTATAATTATAGTTTTAATTTTTATAATGATCAGGAATGTTGAGTATCTTTTTTTGCATTTATTGGCCATTTGTATACCTTTTCTGTAGAAATGTCTTATTCAGTCCTTTGTCCATTTTTGAGTTGCTTTTTCTTGTTGAGCTTTAGCTCTTCTTATATATTGGATCTTCTATATTAGATCTTCATATATACCTAATCAGTTTTATGAATTATAAATATTTTTCCTTGATGTCGGTTGCTTTTTCACTCTCTTACTAGTGTTCTATGATGTATAAGATTTTAGTTTTGATGAAATCCAATTTACCTCTTTTAGCTTTTGTTTTCTGTGTTTTGGGTGTCATCCAAGAAATCACTGCCAAATTAATGTCATGAAAAATTTTCCGGACATCTTGTTTGAGAAAGAACTGTTTGATTTGTGAGAATTTGGAGAATACCAGTGTGACTTAAGGGCTTGCTATGAAACAAAATTGAAGGCACTTCACAATTTGTACAGAGGATTGCTTGGCTACATTGAACATTTTTATCAAGCGTATAAGCAGTCCACTTCTAGGAGAGAAAATGGCGACGGAGCAGGGTGGAGCAACTCCAGTTCTCGTACCCGTGGGAGAAAATCCTGGCAGATTTACTGAGGAACAGCGCAAAGAATTCCCCAAACAACAATTCCCCAACATTTATGAAAATAAGAGACCAGAGATAGTGATGAACCAGACAGTTACAGGCCGTTGGGGTCTCAGGGACGCGAGTAAGGACAGAGGTGGCCAGGCCAGCAGCAGCCCTCGGCTGGTGCATAATGGCCCTGGAGCTTTGGCTGCCGCAGTGGTTGGGGCCCAGAGGCTTCTGTCTGTGCCCAGAAACAGGTGCATCTGCCACAGAGAACTCCTTGGGAGCCCAGCAACCCTGAGTAAACTCAAGGGCGGCGGTGGAGGCAGGAAGGCAGCCATTGGCCGGTGAGTAAAGACCTTGGAGCCCCGGCTGCTGCAGGGGTGGGGGCCCAGAGGCTTCCACCTGCGCCCACAAACAGGGGCGTCTGCCACAGAGGAATCATCTGGAGCCTGGCACCTGTGAGTAAAGACAAAAGCAGCAGCAGCAGGGCTGGCTGCCCTTGGCAGGGCCAGCTGCCCTCTGGAGCCAGGAACCACAGAGTAAAGTCAAAAGCAGCAGCAGCAGAACCAGCAGCCAATGGCCAGCACATAAAGACCTCAGAGTTGCTGCTGCCCCTGATTCCAGGGGCCTGAGGCTTCTGTCTACAGCGAGTCTGGGTGTCTGCCACAGAGAACTCATCGGGAGCCCAGCACCTGTGAGTAAGGACAAAAGAGAGCGGCAGGGACGCTGCCCTTGGCCAGCCTGTAAGGCCTCGGAGCCACCACTGCCGCCGCATTTGGGGTATAGAGGCTTCCATCTGCAGCCAGTGCCACAAAGGACTCATAGGGAGCCTAGCACCCAGTGGAGCATTGGGCCAGCTGCGGGGTCCTTGGAAGAGCTGGCTCCCTCCCTCACCATCTAGGCGGGGCAGGGTGGCAGAGGCCTGTATGCCTAGGTGTGCAGGGAGGGTGGCAAAGACAGGGGGCCATGTTCAGTTGTGATCTCTGTGGTCGCCAGCCCACCAGCCCTCCAGCCCAGGAAATTTGAGAGGAGCATTGTCCTAACCAGTAAGGTTGGGGATTGGGGTGGGCTAAGAGGCATGCTTTCTGGAGAAGTTTCTACTGGAAAGTGGACTGAGGTGTTCTCCTGTGAAGGCAGCTTGACTTGCTTTTCACCCAGCCACAGGACTGGGAAGGACCAGTACCAGATCCCGTGGGACTCCGACAGCCTGTTGGGTGGGCAGGCGCCCGCACCCCAGTCTGGTAGCCTGGCTGGTGGGCAGTTGTGCGCCTGGGCCTACAAGCCAGAACACAGAGGGGTTGTGCCGAAACCCCAAAAAACAGATAGGACAGTTTGAAACGAACACGAGAGGAGTTTTGGGCTTTTTAAAAACCTTTTTGTAAACTTTTTTTTTACTTTTTTTAAACTTTTTTTTCAGTAATCGTATATTTTTAAAATTTTATTGTTGTTGTATCTCTCAGTACTCTGTTCCTCTCCTTTCTTTTTTCCTGTTTAACTCCTTCTTCCTTTCACCCCAAATTTATTGATTTTTCCTCATTTCTCTTGCACATTTTTTGTGTGGTTGTTTGTTTGTTTGTTTGTTGCTTTCTATACCACTGTAAATACTTCACAACACATCTCTCGGGTCTTAGCCCACTTTACAGGTTCCTGAATTCTATTACTGTAGTGATTAACTCTACTTGCTCACATGCTACATCTATTTACTATTCTTTACTCTCACCTTACTTCAAAATCTGACCACATGCAACCTTACTGCTATCAAGACACAACTCACAAGACTTCCCTCCCCAACAAGAAACTTATCTCTGGTCTATCCTTTCTTAAAAGTGGCAAATTGGGTTGAAGATTACAGTTAACACTATATAGAGCCTAAGATCTTCTATCTCTTCTCTACTGGCTGTGACCGTAAATATCATAAAGTACTCTCCTGCTGTCATAAACCATTTTGCCTCCCCCTCCAGCTGATCACACACACACAAAGAAAGGGGTAGGTAGAAGTGGAGAACATCAAGATATCTGCAGGAGAGTGCAATACTGAATTTCACAGGTATTCTACCACAGAAGTTCATACCATGAACCCAAGGAGTCAGAACAGATCAATTTAAGAAGCTGAAGCTAACAAGAATAGTCTCATAAGCAATGGGAAAACAAAGAAAAAATGCCCAAATAAAAGAAAAGGTGAAAGTCTCAGAAATAATGTCAGATGAAAGAGAGGCAAGTCAGCTATCAGGTATTGAATTCAAAGCACTAGTTATCAGGAAATTCAAAGAGCCCACAATGAGCTACCAGAAACTAGAGGGGGCCTACCAGAAACTAGAGAGGAGCTACAATGAGCTCTACACAAACTATATCAACATGAAAAAGGAAATAGAAACTATCAGCAAAGGCCAAGAGGAAATGAAGAATACAACTTCAGAACTGAAGAACACAGTAGAAGGAATGAAAAGCAGGATAGATGAGGCACAAGATGGGATCAGTGAGTTGGAGGACACAGTAGAAAGAATCTCCCAGAAAGAGCAAGAAACGGGAAAGAGGCTCAAAAAGAATGAAGAGGGACTAAGAGAAATGCAAGATAATATGAAACACAATAATATCGGAACAATAGGAATACCAGAAGGAGAAGAAGAAGAACAAGGGCTAGAAAACCTATTTGAAAGAGTAATGATGGAAAATTTTCCTAATTTCATGAGAGAAAAAGTTACACGAATCCAGGAATCACAGAGAGTCCCATTAAAGAGAAACCGAAAGAGGCCGACTTCAAGACACATCATCATTAAAATGGCAAAATTCCAAGACAAAGAGAGAATCTCAAAGTCAGGAAGAGAGAAAAAGGAAGTAACATACAAGGGAGCCCCAATAAGGTTAGCTACTGACTTCTCAAAGGAAACACTCCAAGCAAGAAGACAATGACAGGAAATATTTCAAGTAATGAGAATGAGAGACCTACAACCAAGGCTACTTTACCCAGCAAGGCTCTCAATCAAGATAGAAGGCCAAATAAAGAGCTTCCAAGAGAAAAGAAGTCTAAAAGAATATGCCTCCACCAATCCAGCTCTACAAGAAAAAATAAAAGAATTGCTTTAAGGAAAGGAAGGAAAAGAGAGAGACAGAGAGGAAATCTGGTACAAAAATGGCAATGAATAAGTACCTATCAATAATAACCTTAAATGTAAATGTATTTAATGATCTAATCAAAAGATATAGAATAGCTGAATGGATAAGAAAGCATGACCCACACATATGCTGCCTACAGGATACACATCTCAGGACAAAAGACCATCACAGACTAAAAGTGAAAGGCTGGAAACAAATTTTCCATGCAAATGGTCAAGAAAAAAAGCCAAGGTAGCAATTCTAATATCAGACAAAATAGACACCAAAAAAAGGGCCTTAAAGAGAGACCCAGGTCACTTCATAATACTCAAGGGAAGAAAAAACCAAGAAGACATTAACATCGTAAATATATATGCACCCAACATAGGAGCACCCAAATATATAAGAAAAATCCTAGAAGACTTCAAGAAAGATATTGACATCAACACAATTATAGTAGGGGATTATAACACCCCACTGTCAAAAACGGACATATCTTCCAAACAAAATATCAACAAAGATATATCTGCACTAAACAATACCCTCGATGAAATGGACTTGACTGATATATATAGAGCCCATCATCCCAAAGAACCTAAATGCACATTATTTTCAAAATCACATGGAACATTTTCAAAGATAGACCACATGATACGACACAAAAGAAGCCTCAATAAATTCAAGAAAATTGAAATCACACCAAGCATTTTCTCTGATCACAAGGGACTGAAATTAGAAATCAAACTCACAGGAAAAAAACCAAAACACCCAAAATCATGGAGAGTGAATGGTATGCTACTAAGCAATGAATGGGTCAATATTGAAATTAGGGAAGAAATCAAAAAGTTTCTGGAAACAAATGAAAATGAACTCACAAGAACCCAAAACTTATGGGACACTGTGAAGGCAGTCCTGAGAGGGAAGTTCATAGCAATACAGGCTTACCTAAAGAAGATAGAAACATTTCAAACAACCTAACCTGATGCCTGCAAGAACTCAAAAAACAACAACAAAGACAGCCCAGAGAAGGAAATAACCAATATCAGAGCAGAATTAAATTACACAGAGACTAAAAGCACAATTTTAAGGATCAATGAATCCAAGAGTTGTTTTTTTGAAAAAATAAAGAAAATAGACAAGCCTTTAAGTAAGCTCATTAAGAAAAGAAGAGAGAGGACACAAATAAACACAATAAGAAATGAAAGAGGAGAAATTACAACTGATACCACAGAAATAGAAGGGATTGTAAGGAATTACAATGAAGAACTGCATGCCAAGAAATTTAAAAACCTAGGTGAAATGGACACATTTCTAGAAAAATATAATCTTCCAAAAGTCAATGAAGAAGAAGTAGAAAGCCTGAACAGACCAAAAATAGCAGATGAAATTGATGCAGTAATTAAAAAATTACCATCACACAAAAGCCCCGGATCAGATGGTTTCACAGGAGAATTTTACAAAGCATTTAAGGAAGAGCTAGCCCCTATTCTTCACAGACTATTCCAAAAAATCCAAAATGATGGGAAACTCCCAAACTCTTTTTATGAAGCCAGCATCATCCTAATTCCAAAACCAGATAGAGACACAACAAAGAAAGAAAACTTCAGGCCAATATTGCTGATGAACATAGATGCTAACATTCTCAACAAAATATTGGCAAATCACATCCAACAATACATCAAAAAGATCATACACAACAACGAAGTGGGATTCATCCCAGGGATGCAAGGATGGTTCAATATCTGCAAATCAGTAAATGTAATACACCACATAAATAAAGACAAAACCACATGGTCATATCAATAGATGGGGGAAAAGGTTTTGATAAGGTACAACACCCATTTATCAAAAAGGTACTCAGTGAAGTGGGAATAGAGGGAGCATCCCTCAATATAATAAAGGCCATATATGAAAGACCTACAGACAACATCATACTCAATGGGCAAAAACTAAAAGCTTTTCCACTAAGATCAGGAACAAGACAAGGTTGTCCACTTTCTCCACTTCTATTCAATATAGTATTGGAAGTTTTAGCCTCAGCGATTAGGCATGAAAAGGAATTAAAAAGTATTCAAATTGTAAAGGTGGAAACAAAACTGGCATTGTGTGCAGATGACATGATAGTGTACATGGAAAATCCTATAGACTCTACCAAAAAACTGCTCAAACTAATAAATGAATTTGGCAAAACACTGGGTTACAAAGTCAAGATCCAGAAATCAAAGGCATTTTTGTATACTAAGAATGAATCAGCAGAAGCAGAAATCAAGAAAAAAATTCCATTTGATATAGCCAAAAACAAAAATAAAATATCTGGTTATAAATCTAACCAAGGAGGTAAAAGACCTGTATGCAGAAAACTACACAACACTGAAGAAAGAAATCAAGGAAGACACAAACAAATGGAAACATATACCGTGTTCATGGATTGGAAGAATTATCATCATCAAAATGTCCACACTACCCAAAGCAATTTACAGATCGGATGCAATGCCAATTAAAGTACCAATGGCATATTTCACAGACATAGAACAAACACTTCAAAAATTCATATGGAACCATAAAAGACCCTGAATAGCAGCTGCAATGTTAAGAAAGGAGAACCAAGTAGGAGGGATTACAATACTTGATATCAAACTGTATTGCAAGGCCACTGTAAAAAAAAAAAAAAAACAGCCTGGTCCTGGCATAAAAACAGGCACATAGACTAATGGAACAGAATAGAGAACACAGAAATAAACCCAACTCTCTACACTCAATCAATATTCAACAAAGGTGGCAGCAACATAAAATGGGGGTAAAGATAGCCTCTTCAACAAATGGTGTTGGGATAACTGGACAGCCACATGCAAAAAAATGAAACTCGAGCATCAACTTACATCATACACCAAAATAAATTCAAGGTGGATAAAAGACTTAAATATAAGCCATGATACCATTAAAGTCCTAGAGGAGAACATTGGCGGGAAAATCTCAGATATTTCACGCAGCAACATTTTTACTGATATGTCCCCTAGAGCAAGGAATATAAAGAAAAGAATAAACAAATGGGATCTCATCAAAATAAAAAGCCTCTACACAGCTAAAGAAAACAGCATTAAAATAAAGAAGACAACCAACTGTATGGGAAAACATATTTGCCAATGATACCTCAGACAAAGTTTTAATTTCCAAAATATACAAAGAACTCACATGACTTCACTCTAAGAAGACAACTAACCCAATTAAAAAATGGGGAAAGGACTTGAACAGACACTTCTGCAAGGAGGACATACAGAGGATCCAGAGACACATGAAGAGATGCTCAATATCGCTTGCTATCAGAGAGATGCAAATTAAAACCACAATGAGATACCACTTTACACCAGTGAGAATGGCTATCATAAACAAAGCAATAAACAACAAATGTTGGAGAGAGTGTGGGGAAAAGGGGACTCTGTTCCACTGTTCGTGGGATTGCAGACTGGTACAAACATTATGGAAAACAGTATGGAATTTTCTCAGAAAATTAAAATTGGACTTGCCTCTTGACCCAGCAATTCCACTGCTAGGATTGTATCCTAAGAACCCTAAAACACCAATCCCAAAGAACATATGCACCCCAATGTTCATAGCAGCACAATTTACAATAGCCAAGAGTTGGAGGCAACCTAGGTGCCCGTCAGTAAATGAATGGATGAAAAAACTATGGTACATATACACAATGGAATTTTATGCTGCAGAAAGAAAGAAGGGACTCCTACCTTTTGCAACATCATGGAGGGAACTGGAAAGCCTTATGCTGAGTGAAATAAGCCAGGTGTTGAAGGACAAATACCATATGATCTCACCTTTAACAGGAAGCTAAACAACAAAACAAACAAGCAAGCAAAATATAACCAAAGACACTGAAATAGAGAACAGGCTGACATTGACCATAGGGGAGAGGGGAGGAAATTTCAGGGGAAAAAGGGGAGAAATTTAAAGGAACATGTATAAGGGGTACATGGACAATAACTGAGAAGGGTGGAAATGGGAGGGAGGGGGGAGCACAGGGGTTGGGATGGGATGGGAGTAATAGCCAGAAAACTGTACTTGAAAAATAGTTAAATTAAAAAATTGAAAAAAAAAAAGAAAAAATTTCCCTGTATTTGCTTCAAAGAGTTTTATCATTTCAGCTCTTATGTTTAGAGTTTATACCCATATTTTAGTTAAATTTTGTGTATAGTGTAAAGTACAGGTAACGTTTTTTTTTACATAAGGATATCCTGTTTTCCACCCATTATTTAAAAAAAAAAAAAACAAAAAAAACCTATTCTTTCCTCATGTAGTGGCCTTGGCACCCTTATTGAAAATCACTTGACCAAATATATGGTGGTTCACTTTTGAGCTTTCTATTCTATTGTATTGTTCTATATGTTTTTTTTTTAATGAGAGCTACCATGTTTAATTACTACTCCTATTTTCTTATATTAATTTTCAGTAGACTCTTAAAGATGTTTAGTATTTTTCATATTTTCATTTAATAAATATGGTAGTCCATAATGAGATAGTCCATTTGAGATGCATGTTTAATTGAAAATATGCTCCTTGAGTTTTTTTGCCAGGAGTTATACATCCCATTCCTTGGTTTGCTGTATAATCCAGACAAAGTTGGGGCTGTAAGATAGTAAGGTTTGTCTCATATTTATGACCATATCCCTTGCCCTTAATTTTGTATGTGATAGTTCATCCCCAGAGGTTTGCTTCATGATAAGGTTGCCCATGTTTAGCTACTCTCCCCAAATCACACAGCCTATTCATAGTGTCTCGATGTGGATAGGTATGGGACACAACCATGCTTCTGATCTTTCTGGGACCAAGATTTGGTTCTTAAAAAGTGAAAAATTTTGCCTGCTTTTGGTTATGTGTTTCAACAAATCCCATGGGTCTGGAATGCTTCACGGTTTCAGAAACGTGTTCAATTGCTGCCATTAATTTGGATTCCATCAAAGATGTTTACCTTTCCAGAAGCTTTCCTGTATATTTAATGAAAAATTGAAGGAGAAGGTCTCAGATACTGTTATTCTACTGTCCTCCTAGATGGCTTATTATCATTTTTATTAATAGTGAATTTATTATTTTTCTACAGTTACATAATATAATGATCAAGACTAAAATGCAAAAATAAAAAGCAAGAAAACATGCTATATATATATATATATTTTTTATTTCTGGTAACTTTTGTTTCATTGTGAGCAATGGGTACATTTTGGAATGAATCATTATGAATAAAAAGTACTTTTCTGGCTGTCTAGTTGGTAGCATTTATTTATTTATTGTAATTATTTATTATTAAAATTTTTGTTTACATTTTAAATGAACCACTTTTTAAGAGATGCTTAGTATAATATAAACTTGAGCTAGTCTTTTTTTCTGTGCTACCAAAATGCCCAGTAAAGAAATCTATGATTGTAGCGATTACACTGATATATAGAGCATGAACTCCTGGATATATTTACTTTGATCTAATTCAGTTTTATAAATCGAGAAAGTTAACATGAAGCAAGTGAAAATAAATGTATATTAAACTAATTTGTTTGTTGTACAGGAGTAATTTCATCTTTTTCTGTATAATGTGTGTGAAAATAGGCATTGAAAATAAAATGCCAAAAAAGATATGTGATGTTTGTATTTGTTGATCTTATATTGAAAATGGAGTCATTTGTTTAAATATAATCACCAAATAAATACAACATTTCAAGTTGTTCTAAATAAGAACAAGATGTTTGAAAAGCAGATAGCAAGGGCTCATTTTGTCTGAATGAAGAATAAGTAAGTACATATAGTGAAACAGTTGTAATGTTGTAATGAAATTATACTGATCCATATCAATAATTGGAAATAGCCATTAAAAAGCAAAATCAGAATAGGACAAGATTAGTTCAATAGCTTTGAGTACAACAGGAAATTTCATGAGCACAATTAATTTGACAGAGGATGTAAAATTAATGAACGTAATTTAAAGAAGTCAGACAATTCTAACACTTCTATTCTAAATGGAGCTTCTTTTGCACAGCATGCTTATTCCTGTTGTTCTGTGGTTGATAGGGAACAGACCTTGCAGGATCACATGATGAAGCTTACCTTCTGAAGATTACATAGGGCTATTTTTCCTGGCAAGCAGAAATATTCTGTTAGTATAAGTGAAGATTTTTTAGGCACAGTATTGATTTCCTTACATACATACTTCTCAGAGATAAAGATGGTGATTAGTTCCAGGACCATACCTTTCTTATCTTGGTTTCTCTCATATCCATCAATTGCCTAATACTACTTTATATTAGTGTGAGTATTCAATAGATGCTAGCTGAATAAGCAAATATTTATAGCATTTGCAAAATAAGTAGAAAAATTTAATATTAAATGTAATTTTTAAATTCATAGTTTGTATTTTAGCTTGTGTTCATTTTTATCTGGGCATGTATAACTAAATAACAAGTAATTATAGAATATAGTTTTATATGCAGAAGTTCATGTGTAAAAGCATATGTGTACCTAAACTATGTGAAGATATTTTTACACTTTAATCATGTTTATATAGATGCATAAACACACACAAATATATATATATAGTGTAATTTTAAAATAAGGAAACACATCTATAAGGTGCATAGCATTTGAATATCCATATAGAGTATGTACAATCTCTTGTTAATAAACAAAAGGGCCAATCATTTTCTGGAAAACCTCTGTAAAATTTTTTGAAAACCATTGGAGTTTATAGGCTTTTTGTCAAAAAAAGTTATAATATATTCTTTGAGTAAAAAGTTTGCATATACCTAAAATAATTTTTTTAGTTCAAGTACTCTTATGGATAACTGAATCCAAATTTCACAATTTTTTCAATGTCATTATAAATCAATACAAAAATGTATTAATTTATATAGCAAAAATCCAAGTATGTAATACACAATAATATATAATATAAAATCCAAATGCACAAGTATTTTTATACACATCAACATATACACACATTATAAAAACCCAAATATTCCTCTTTTTATTTTAACATCAGTCATGTCCCTCTGTTGCTAAAACCCTGTGACACTTTATTCATTGGATCTTAGTGTTGCTGGCATGAAATGGGATGAACTGAAGAAGAACACTATTTTCACTGATGACTACAGTTCCTTTACCCTTTTTCCTACATATTCTGTAGAATTTGGCTACTTTCAAAACTTTTATTTTCAAATTCTGAGATTCAGTTTTACATATTCAAATATGTAAATGTGAAGATGTTAATAAGATTTTATGCCATAACCAGAGTAGCACTGCAATTTTTATACAAATAAATATTCATTGAAATACAGGATATAACCTATAATTATTTATTTTCAAAACAATTAATTTAAAAAATTCAAATAGATCTTAGTATGTCTTTATGCTTATGTTTTAAATTATAACCAAAATAATAGTTTACAAGAGTGATCTGCTCTAAGATAATCTGAAACTTAATATCTGCAGCAAAACAATAACTTGGGTGAAATTTATTAGAAGTTGAAATTGCATTAAGATATTTAAAATAACTGGTTCTAAATTTCATATTGTTGTGTAGAGGATTTTGTCCAATGTACAATAGACAGAAACACAATGCTTTTAATTAACAATACTTTATCACCATCAAAATATATTTATCAGTACTCACTGCATATGTAACAGGCATTCTATGTTTCTAGTTATTATTGCTTAGCCAGTATTCTGCACAACATCTGAGAACTCAGTGGAATACTAGTTACTTATTCACGTAAGCTGTGTTATATGTTGTCAAAATGGGAGGCTTACAGAAAAGAATAAAGCTCTTGTAGTAGATGAAAAGACTAAGAAACTGGAAAAACAGTTCTTTAAAGAGTTAGAATATTTAAGCTTATTAATTCCCTCCTATACGTCCTCTTTGTCAATTCTAAATTGTCTGGTAACTTTTTCTCATCAATGGTCCAGGGAGCAACCCCACACTACTACCTCAGAAAACAACGGGAATAAAGAGTATACTCAAACAATTCCACAGCAGAAAACAATGAGTTTACTATGTCCTCACAAAGTCCCTCTTCTTTTCACTTTTAACTCAAATTTACAATTAAAGTTCACAAAAAGTTATAGGTTCTCCCAATTCTTTTGAAGCCACCTAGGTCCTTCAAAAGTCCTTTACTTCCTGGCTGAAAAGTTTTTGTTTTTTTAAAGATTATATTAATTTATCTTTAGAGGGGAAGGGAAGGAGAGAGGGAGAGAAATGTCAATGTATGGTTGCCTCTCACGTGTCCCCCACTGGGTACTGGCCTGCAACCCAGGCATGTGCCCTGACTGGGAATCAACCCACTATCCCTTAGTCCACAAGCCTGTGCTCAATCCACTGAGCTATATCAGTCAGGGCTAAAAAGTTTTTTAAATGAGTCCCTGCACATGAATGCAAACACATTTCTCATATATATGAATGACTTGTAAAGATGTGGGTGCAGGAACAAAATTAACATTTAGTGACATACAATAAACAATCTATATGAATAAGATGAAACACATAAAAAATTATTTACTCTGGAAGTAAACTATTTAATTTTGATGTCTGGGAGAAGAGTAACCTTGAATGAAACTGAAGATAGTTGAGTGAGTCATGAGACACTGAGAAATTTTGATCCATAAGACAAATGGTGATAAAAATTAGTTCAATCTTTTTTTCTTTTATCTTTCTATTTTTGTCGTTTAAAATATATAATATTACCTTTCTCTATTGCCCTTTCAAAGGTATTTTTATCTGTATTCCACTAAATCCTGTTTGTGGTTGAATTTTAATAAGTTGTTATTTAGCTATGAATAACTAAGGAGTATCTGGAAACCAACTGAAGCTACAATAAAAAGAATATACCATCCTGCTACTTGTAGACCTACAAGATCACTAAACAGAGTCCTTTCTTCCTTCCACAATTTTTGCTGGCATACTAAATGTCAGCCAAATTCTACACATTGGAAATATGAGCAGTGAATAAAACTCATTAAGTCCCTCATTTTTTAAAAACTTGCATCCTAAAGGTGAGGGATAGCTATTATGCAAAAAAAAAAAAGAGTATACCTCATTTTGACAACATCGAGAAGCATCATTTTTCACGTTTTAGAATTCTTAACATCAAGATGTATTCTAAAATTGAAGGTACTTTATATTCACTGTTCACTAGGTGGGATTTGTTATAAGTGATGTTCATTATAGTTCCTAATACTGCCAACAATTTCAGGGAGTTATGTGACTTAAGTCTGTATACCATACCTGTTCAGTTTATCTGCCATGAAAACTACCAAGAGATTACATTATGACATGACATTGAAATTAAACATTTTATACAAAACACAGAGATATAGAACAAGTCATGCATTTCATATTAGTTAAAATATTTATTGGAGAATAAGCTGAGTTTATCTTTTTTGGTGAGTAATAACCAGGTGTTTTATATGACTGAATAAAAAAGGTCAACATATAAATGAAGATTATGTTTCTTTTAGTTATTGTTTTTCCAGCTGAGATTTGTGAAAAGGCAGTGAATGAATACAGACTAAGCAATTCAACTGGAAGCAGTGTCAAGCATGGCAAAATTAAAGTCTGATTCTGCCAGTTAAAGATATGATTCGGACTTATTTATTACTTAGGTAGACAGCTAAAGGAAAAGTAGGCAAAATTGCTAGTTCCTTGTGGTCTTGTTTTACACATGAATGAAAGGAGCACACAAAAACAAAAGGGGGTACACAACAATCTAATATAATATATGGGACATCCTGTTGCTCAAGGGCCTGTTCTAGATTCAGCTGAGCAGCTTTATAGCCTGCAGCTTTATAGCCTCCACCCTTTACCTTGAGAAGGGGTGGAGCAGAAACTAGAGTCAATGGAAAAACTCTCTCATTAGAGTCTCTGGGAGGAGTTAAGGAGCCCAAAGAAGGATGGCTTTTAGGCACTTCATCATAAAGCTCCCATCCTCTCTTGTTCCAGACACATCTAAAGGTGCTCTGCCCACATTTAGATAAAGTGCAGTGGAAACCTCTGCATGTGTGGCCCATGTGGGTATATGCAAAATCACCATGGAATCATGGAGGAAGAGTTTTTCTGTATATACAAAATATTGCCAAGTCCCTTGGAGTAGATATAAGAATATTCTTCAAAACAATTGATATCAGTAGCTAAGAAAAAAATTTAAAATAGCAAGGCATCATTTTTAAAAATGTTAAATTACCAAAGATCTTGAATGTATGCAGGATGATAGTGTATAAAAAATCACTATAGAGAATTCAATGTTTCTTATTGTGAAGAAGTTTTAAATAACCTAATTTTCTTCACTGAACTTTCCCCCCCCTTTTTTTTTTGCATATGGCATGGTGATAGGTGATAAATATCTATGTTTAAATAAGTGTAAAACAGTTCTTTTAGTATGATTAAAATAAAAATATAAGTGAAGAAAGAATTATTTCACTACTTTATTGGCAGTATATATATATTTTTTAAATAATTTTTTAAAATTTAATTCTTGTTCAAGTACAGCTTTCTGTCTTATATTCCCAACCCTGTCCGCCCCCCCCCCCGCCCCATGCTCCCTGCCTCCCTCCCATTTCCGCCCCCCCCACCTTAGTTAATGTCCATGTGTCCTTTATACTTGTTCATGTGGGTCCATCCCCTTTTCCCCTATGATTCTCTCCCCTATCCCCTCTGGACCCTGTCAGCCTGTTCTGTATTAGAGTGTCATTGGTCATATTTTGCTTGCTTGTTTGTTTTGTTTAGATTCCTGTTAACGGTGAGATCATATGGTATTTGTCTTTCACTGCCTGGCTTATTTCGCTCAGCATAATGCTTTCCAGTTCCATCCATGATGTTGCAAAGGGTAGTAGTTCCTTCTTCCTTTCTGCAGCATGGAATTCCATTGTGTAAATGTACCATAGTTTTTTATCCATTCATTTACTGATGGGCATCTAGGTTGCTTCCAACTCTTGGCTATCGTGAATTGTGCTGCTATGAACATCGGGGTGCATAGGTTCTTTTGGATTGGTGTTTCAGGGTTCTTAGGATATACTCCTAATAGTGGAATTGCTGGGTCAAAAGGCACGTTCATTTTTAGTTTTCTTAGAAAATTCCATACTATTTTCCATATATTTTTGCTTTTAATTATTCCTAAAATAATCATGTATAATATAATCACTGAAACTTATATTCAATTAAATAGTTCTTGTAAGGGGGTGATAAATGGCATGAAGAAAAATAAAGTGGGCTAAGATGGATGCATGACTCCTTGAGTTTTTAGTTAAAATAATCACTTGACTCAGCAATTCTTTAAATCCTTAGAAGAGAGATGAAAATGTGAAAATTCATTTTTATTCTACAGTGCCATGTAGTTATATAATCAGGTAACCTTTATACAAATGTTGGTTTGGAAGATTATGGAACAAAAACAACACATTCAAATCAATTCTTACAATATTAAAAAGAGATATGGACTAATGTAGCAGGAATTTTGCTGTTCATTTGAAGTTCCACTCTACCCTTATAAATCAAAAACTCAACCAAATGATATTTTCAGTATGTACAAATGTGGGTGTGAGCATTGTTGCTTTTCAATAGTGCAGAATTTCTAAGAATACATTATCACTGTTGGTACATTATTTTAGGTTGGAAATACTGTAAATTATTGCAAATCCTAAATAAGATTTCCTAGTCCTCAATTATACCAAAAGTTTAAGAATTCTAACCACAGATCTTTTCCCTGCTCAGGTTTGTTTATTTTACCAATAAAAGCTAAAATCTTTTACATTCCATTAAATTTTAGGAAAAGATCATCAAGATAGAGATCTGATTGTAATAGGATTACTAGGTCATAGTAACAAAGGACTGGCAATATTTACTTAAGTTTTTCTTAAGCTTGGTACTGGTATATGGAGATTTATATCATTCTCTGTGCATTTGTGGGGCTGTTTTATAGTTAGGAAAATATGTGCTGGTAGTTGAGCAACTGAAAAACAGTGAATGCATAAATAAATGGTTTGTTTGCTTTTACCTTATAACACTGTTCATAAATCTGGCCACATGTGACATGGCTCACCCCGCACTCCCAACTTGTTTTGTAATTCACAATCTTTTAGGTTATAATTGGCAAAACTAAGGAAAACCAAATTTTCTACCATAGAAGAACATTTGATTTGCTAAAGTTACTCAGGATTATGTCAATATATCTGTTTTCTGTTAATTATACTGTCTTAATTCAAATCAGTTAGTAATAGCAAATTCCAATTTAGGATATTTCTGGGATGTGCTAGTGAGGGCATCTGTCCACACCTCCATAAAAGCACTGAAAATATTAACAAAAATGTCAAGATCAAATTTCTTCATCTCTAGAAATTAACTAAAAGTGCAACATTCTGACAAGGATTAATTAAAAATGTTGAACTCTGTTAAGAATAGCAGAGTTTATTTTATTCATTAAACCCCGAATAAAAGTTACATCATATGGTACTCATCTTTCTCTGGCTTGTTTATTTCACTTAGCATAATACTATGGATAGTATTACTGGATAGTAGTTCCATCCTTACTGTCACAAAGAGTAAGCTTACTCTTTTCTTCATTTTTACAGCTGAGTAGTATGCCATTGTGTAAATATACCACAGTTTTTTATCCACTCATCCACAGATGGGCTTTTGGGCTGCTTCCAAACCTTGGCTATTATAAATAATTTTGTGGAATATAGTGAACAAATAAACAAACAAAATAGAAATATACTGAGACACAGAAAACAGACTGACAGCTGTTAGAGGGGAGGGGAGTTGGGGACTTGGTGAAAAAGGAGAAGAGATTAAGAAAAAACTCATAGACACAGACAACGGTATGGTGATTACCAGAAGGAAAGAGAGTGGAGCAGGTAGAAGAGTGGAAAAGGGGGGTAAATGATGATGGAAGGAGACTTGACTTTGAGCGGTAAGTAAACAATACAACATACAGATGATATCAATATATTTTAGACTTGTACGTCTGAAGCCTGTATAATTTTGTTAACCAATGTCACCTCAGTAAATTCAATTAAAAGAAACAAATAGCAGAGTTACTGGCTTATTATCTTGTCCTATTACCATGTTGCTCCCTCAAGTTTGGTTGCCTTGGAATCCATTAGGCTCACAATCACAGTGATTGCAAAGGCCCACAGGCTTGCAGTACTGGAGGAGGCAGGTGAGGATGAAAGTTCCTCAGAACGTGCCACCTCCAGAGCAGTGTCACTATTTGGCCATTCTTGGAGCTCCCTTCTGGAGAAGCCCCATTTGTAGAGTGTTGTCACTATTTGACCTGATTTAAAATTTCCTCTATAGGAGAAGGCTTATTTCCAGGGTGTTTATAAAAAAAGAAAAAAATCAGTGAAAATTATTTAATACTGCAGTACCCTGAGATGCAATACCAGCAAACAAGAAACTAACGGAAGAAACAGAAAAGATCAATAGATTTTTAACATGTAAAGAGATTAAAGTTGGAATTTTAAAATTCCTACAAAGAATAACCTCCACACAGATTGTATCATTGACAATCATTTAAGAAGAATTAATACAAATTTTTATAAAACTCTACCAATATAGAATAGGATAGAACACTTCTCACACATTCTATGAAGCCATTATCTTGCTATCCAAAGCAGACACAGACATTACAGAAACAAACAAACAAACAAAAAGATAATATTGCTCATGAACATAAACACAAAAATTCTCAACAAAATACTAGAAAAATACATCCATCAGTAGTAAAAAAAGAATTATAGAGAAAAAGCAAAAAAAAAAAAATACCCAGTTAATTAAACTTCATCAATATATATTTTCATAGATGATCATTTTTATTCATCCACACTATTGATATTTGTATTACAGTGTTAAACAATTAATACCCTCCTCTGGTATCCAGCAGAATTGTGATTAATGGCAAAAATTCAAGATATTTGGATTTGTTAATATAATTTTCTTTTTTATTTCACTTAATTTTTCACATTTTTAAATTTATTTAATTATTTTTCAAGTACAGCTTTCTGTCTATTACTCCCATCCCATCCCATCCCCATGCTCCCCTTCCCTCCTATTTCCACCCTTCTCAGTTGTTTTCCATGTATCCTTTTTATTTGTTCCTCTAAATCCCTCCCTAACTTCATCAATATTAAAACCTTTTTATTTGCAAAGGAGCCTATTGAAGGGATGAAAACGCAAATTACAGACAAGAAGAAAATATTTACAAGCTATATAACTTGCAAAGGATTCATATCAGGAAAATGTTAAGGACTCTAAAACTTCAATATTAAAAAATTCAATTTGAAAATGGACAACAAACATGAAGAGACATTTCACCAAAGAGGATATATATAATCGATATATATATATCAATTACACAAATGTAAATTTACTCAATATCCTTAAGTTACACAATGTAAAATCCCAATAAGGTATTATCTCATACCTAACAAAAGGCTATGAAAAACCACCAACAACAACATCAAATGCTAGAAAAGATGCTGAGAAACTGGATGGTTCCTATATTGCTCACAGGAATTTAACATGGTACAGACAGTCTAAAGAACATTTTGGGACCTTTTTCAGAAATAATTAAACTTAACATGCAACCATCATACAATTTAACACTTCCACTCTTGAGCATTTATCCTAGATAAATGAAACTTCTGTTTACATAAAAACCTGTATACAACTGCTTAAAGCAGTTTTATTCATAATAGATAAAACAGAAAATATCTACATGTTCCTCAGAGAGCAAATGGGTAAACAAACTGTAGAGAATTCATACTATAGATTACTACTCAGTGAGAAAAGGAAAAATAATTTTGCTATACACAGAAATCTGGATGGCTCTCTAGAATCATATACTAAATTTAAAGGGTCAGTTCCAAAATATTATATACTGTGTGATTTTATTCATATAAATTATTGAAGTGACAAAATTATAAAAATGGAGAATAAATTAGTGGTTGCTGGTGGTATTGATATTATCCTGCTTTGATGTTATATTTTTGGAAGATATTACCTTTGAAGGGAACTATGCATAGGGTACAAGGGATATATAGAACTATATAATTTCTTATATCTGTATGTAAATCTACAATTAATTATTATCCACATTGACCAAGTGGAATTTCTCCCAGGAATGCAATGTTTAACATTTGAAAATCATTCAGTGTAATACACCATGTTTATCATGTATTCAGAATAGTGTCTCCCAACGATATTCATGTCCTAATTCCTGGAACCTGTAAGTACATTAGGTTACATGGCAAAAGGGAATTCAGATTGCAGATGGAATCACATTTGCTAATCAGATGACCTTGAGATGAAGAGACTACTTTGGTTTATCTGAGAGGACCCAAAGTAATTACATGGGTCCGTATAATGAGAGAGGGAGACAAAATAGCCAATGTCACAGTGATGTAATATGATAAGTATTTGACCATTCATTGATGTTTTTGAGATGGAAGAAAAATACAAGTCAAGAAATGCACAAATAATAGTGGAACTAAAATATCCAAGATATGAATTATTCTCTAGAGCCTCCAGAAAGGAACTTAGTCCTTTGGACATCTTAATTTAAGGCCAGTGAAACCCATTTCAGATTTGTGACATGCAGAACTTTAAGATAATAAATTTTCCTTGTTTTACAACAATAGGTTTGTGATAATTTGTTACATCAGCAATAAAATATGCAGTATTAAGCAATACTTAATTAAGCAATATCTTATTGAATATGACAGCAAAATCAGAGACATAAATTTTAAAAAGCAAACAGTTAAACTTCTTCAAAATTAAAAAGTTTTGTGTTTCAAAACACACAATAAAGAGAATCACAGGGGAAAAGGGGATAGACTCACATGAACAAGTATAAAGGACACATGGACAATAACTAAGGGTGGGGGGCAGAAATGGGAGGGAGGTGGGGAGCACTGGGGGGGGCAGGGCTGGGAATATAAGACAGAAAACTGTACTTGAACAAGAATTAAATTTAAAAAGTCAGAAAAGAGAAAGATATTAAAAGATAAATCATACTCTGGGAGAAAATATTTGCTAATCACACGTAGTTTCTTATCAGTAAGAACTTGTATCTATATACATAAAGAATTCTTACAATTTATTAATAAAAAGACAAATAACCAAATTTAAAAATGGGAGTGTTAACGGAATTAAAAGTTTATTAAAAAATATACAAGTGATGATAAGCACAATAATAATTGACAGAATTAGTCATAAAATAAATACAAATAAAATCACAATTTATTCCTACTAGGATTGCTGTAATCAAAATGACATACTAAAAGTGTTGTCAAGGAAATGGAGAAATTGGAACCCTCATATATCAATGGTGAGAATATAACATGATCTTAGAACTTTTGGCATTTTCTTAAAATATTAAACATGAAATTACCCTATGCTCCAGCAATTCCACTCGTAGAAATGAAAGAAAAATGAAAACATGCTTACATCAAAAACATGTACACAGACAGATGTTCTTTGAAACAATATTGGAAGTTGGGAATAATCTCCAAAGTCCAATGACTTATAAATAGATTTAAATGTGCTATATTCATACAATGCAATATTATTCAGTGGTAACAAAAAATAAAATACTGATAAATGTAAAAACTCATGAACCTTGGATACATTATATTAAATGAAAGAAGACAGTCAAAGAAAGACTGCATGACTTATGATTTTATTTATTTTAAAAGTCTAGAAATTGTCCAATATTCCAATAGCAGTTAGGGCAAATAAGCAAAAAAGGCAAAGGTTTTAAAAGATCTGAAAACAAAAATTTTATGGGTGTTTATAAAGCTCTAACATATTCCTGTGAGAGTAGAGGGCTAGGTGCACATGATGGGCTCTGTATTTACACAGAAAAGACATTACAGGGCCCAATCAATTACTTTACTGACTCAACTATTGTCCTTGCACAAGGAGGAAGTGAAAGCTAAAGCAGACTTTTAAACTGCCATGACTATTGTTTTTAACAGCAAAAGAAGAGACATGCAAAGACATAGGAAAGAATGACCCATACACACAAAGAAAGCAGTTAAAACATACTTCTCTTGAGAAGTACCAGTTGTTAGATACATTAGATAAATACTTAAATTAGTTATTAGAAATATGTAAAAACAACTAAAGGAAATCATGTCTAAAAATTTAAAGGAAAGTATGACATGATGATTCACCAAAATGAGGATATTAATAAAGAGATAGAAAAATATGTTTATAGATAAACAAATTTTGGAGATAAGAAGTATAATAATTTAAATTTAAAAATTCACTGTCTAGTGGACCAATACCAAAATAAGCTGGCAGAGAAAATAATCAACAAACTAAGAGATACATCTATAGTGATTATTCTTTTAATTTGAGTTATTAAAAGAAAAATAATGTAAGAAATTAATAGCTTCAAAAACCTGTGGGTCATCATTATGTATAACAACATATATACAATATTAGTCCAAGGAGAAAAAGAGAAAGAGACAAAAGTATTTAATATTAAAACTATAAAGCCATTCCAAAAAATAGAGAAAAATAATCCACTCATTCTATGAGGGCAGTGTTACCCTAATATCAAGTCAGATAAATCCATCATGAGAAAAGGAAACCATCATTCCTTGTGAGTATAGACAAAAATCAGAAACAAGAAAAGGTATTCTCTCTTCCTGACTTATTTAGCATATATTTTGTGGTTAACACTCTGAAAGTGAGATTGAGACAGATAATGCCACACACACATTGTATTAATTATATGTGGCAGCTGTAGTAGATTACTGTAGATATTGTGGTTGAAATAAAAGAATTTTACCTATTAGACTTTAGGAGACTAGAAATCTAAACTTAATTTCATTGGGTGAAAATCAAAGTGTATGCAGGGTGCTGCTTCCTACAGAAGCTCTAGAAGAGAATTGGCTCCTTGCCCCTTCCAGCTTCTGGTGCCTGCAGGCATTACTTGGCTTGTGGCAACATCACTGTAATATGTACCTCTGCCTTCACATCGCCTTCTCCTCTGGGTGTGTCTTTCCCTCTTTTGGCTATATCAAATCTTTTTATGCCACTCTCTAATAAAGATACTTGGAATAAAATTTAGCATCCACATGGACATTCCATGATAATTTAGAAAATTCAAGATGCTAAACTTAGTACCAACTACAAATGTAGCATTTTCAGGTTACAGAAATTAGGACTTGACATCTTTGTGAGGCCATTATATAGGCTACTACACATAACAAGAGAATATGAAGAAATTATTTAGTCAGATTTTCTGGGATGAACAAAGAAGGTATCAGAGACATCCTGAAAAAGGATTTAAGGCAGGGGTAAATGTTTCTGTTGTTTGTTTTTACTGGGGGTGGACCTGGTGTGAGACCCCCAGTGCAGTCTAGGTTTTCGATGATTTGATAAACTTTCCTGCTTGTATCAAGGAAAAGATCTCTTGGGCTTCAGTATTGACTTGCACAAATGTTGAACAAAAGAAAAAGGGGAGTGGTGGCATTTGGAAGTGATCAGTTGTCAAACATCAAAAATAAAGTCATTTTATACTACAGCATAGTATTTTAGGTTCTAGCCAGTAAAATCAGCCAAAAATAAAATAAAATAATAATAATAAAAATAAATATTTATGTTGGAAAACAGAAGTAAAATTATCTTTATTCATGGTTAATACAATTCTGTATGTAAAAAATTAAGGATACAGTAACAAATAAATTAAACAAAACAAACAATAAAACTATGAGAACTAATAAACAAGTAGTTCAAGGTCACAGAAAAATCAATTGTAATTCTACATATAAGCAACAACCACTTCAAAACTAAACTAAAAATATAATTTCATTCACAGTGACATCTAATATAATAAATACATAGTAATAAATTTAATGAAAATGTATAAGACTTGTAAACTAACAATTACAAAACTCTGGAGAGGTATTGCATGCTCATTGCTTGGAGATAGCTTATATTAAGAAGAAAATTCTTCCAAAATCCATTCTCACATTCTTTGTAATAGCTATCAAAATTAGATCAGGATTTATTGCAGAAATCATAAACAGAGCCTAACGTTTATGAAGAAAAGCAAAGCACTTAAAGTAGCCAATTTTTTTTGAAAATGAGAACAAATTTGGAGGACTTTTACATATGTTTCAAAATTTAGTATACAGCAGAGAAGAGAAAGATGGCAGAGGAGTGAGTGGAAGTCACACTAACTTTCTCCCAGGACTAATCTGGAATTACAACTAAATTGTGGAGAAATCACCTGGAATAAACAACTGAGTAATAAAGATAAGCCTTATAAACTCAGACAGAAGAATAAGCTTCAAAACTGACTGGTAAGAAGTGTGGTGGAAACTTGAGAAGATTGGCTGTGTATCCACAGGTGGCAGTGCCAGAGGGTTAATTAAGCAGCCAATTAGATCCCCTTGAGAAGAATGGGCTCTAAACCCTAAGTTAGGATTCCCAGCCTAGAGCACCAGAGGCCAAAGGTATACAGATTACAAACAGTGGTGAAAAGCAACAGGGTTGCTCTCTGCCAGGGATGGACTTCTGGAGAACCAAAGAGCTGCTTAAAGGTCCAAAACACAAATTTCCATTTGCAGCCAACAAAGATGGGGGATCCAACAAAGATGGGGGCAGAGTGGGGTGGAGGCACCTGAGGAGAGACTGGGAATGGAAGAACTGAGAGTGGACACTGGGAACCCGGTGCTGAATCATTCCCCATACTACAGCAGCCATCTTGCTCTGGCAGATACTCCCCTGAGCATTAGTAGCCTGAGGGGAGACAATAGCCCCAGCCCCAGGAGGGAGTCTGCCCTGGCCCTGTGGTACTTAGACCTGACTGCTGAGTGCAGATTAACCAAATTAACAACTGAAGGAGACAGCCACAGATGGTAGACACCTGGCAAACTGGGTGCAGAGTGGACTAGAGACACTTGAGGAGAGACTGGGGATGGAGGCTTTTGGGAGAGAACTGAGAGAGTAGCTGCTATGATGCTGGTGCACAGTCTCCCAGTACTGCAGCAGCCCTCCTGCTCAGGAAGACCACTCCACTGAGCAGCAGATGACTGAGGGGAAACAATAGCCCTGGCTCCAGGAGGGAGTCTGCCCCNGGGAGACAATAGCCCCAGCCCCAGGAGGGAGTCTGCCCTGGCCCTGTGGTACTTAGACCTGACTGCTGAGTGCAGATTAACCAAATTAACAACTGAAGGAGACAGCCACAGAAGGTAGACACTTGGCAAACTGGGTGCAGAGTGGACTAGAGACACTTGAGTAGAGACTGGGGATGGAGGCTTTCGGGAGAGAACTGAGAGAGTAGCTGCTATGATGTTGGTGCACAGTCTCCCAGTACTGCAGCAGCCCTCCTGCTCAGGAAGACTACTCCACTGAGCAGCAGATGACTGAGGGGAAACAATAGCCCTGGCTCCAGGAGGGAGTCTGCCCACCCCCCCCCCCTTCTCTGTGTCTCTTAGAACTGATTGCTGAGTGCAGAGTGGCTAGATCAACAACTGAAGGAGACAGCCATAGAAAGTAGATCCCTGGAAGTCTTGACCTGGCTGCCTAAAGTCAGACAGGATCAACATCTGACATCACCACAGGCAGATCGAGAAAGAGAATGGTAAATATTAGAGGATATGGAATGAAATTCACTGTGGTCTTCTCCATTATTTGTGATATTTTCTTTCTTGCATAGCTTTATAACATTCATTTCTTTTCCAGTAAGTTTGTATGTATTAAGTCGCTAGATTTTATACTTTAGTTTATTTCAATTCACATATTTTGCCTCTCCCTTTTCTTACCCTATTTTTACCTTCTTTCTTCTCATTATTGTCATTTCAAATTTTATTTTCTCTCTTGTTACAATTTGTTTCCATTCCACATTCTTACTATTTCTCCCCTGTCCAAACACTTAAAACCAATTTTCTTGTCCATGGTCATCTCGCATCCTTTTTCCTCACTCTTAAAATACCCACATTCCCTCTCAACCTTTAGCATTTTTGCCAGATGGTTGTGGGTAGGGTATCTGTTGCATTTTTCTCAACTTTATCTCTAGATCTTCACTAATTTTGTATTTCAAATATCAAATTTTACTTGTTCCCTCTCCTACTCTTATTTTTTGTTTCAAGTTTTTAATTTTGCCCTTTAATTTAGCCTGCTTTTTTCTTTTTTTGCTCTTTCTTCTATTTCTCTTACATCCTGCTCTTTTAATTTTCTTTTTCTCCTTTTTTCCCCTTTGGTCTCAATTTTCATTATTCCCTGTCTTAGACTGGGTTTCTCACTCTTAGTGTTTCCTATTCCTCTATCATTTCAATATCACTTTCTATTTGCCTAGACATCTCTTAGGCTTTTTTATCTTTTCCTTCTTATTCCCATCCCACCTATATTAATTTTAGCTCATTTGTTGTTGATAGTGTGGTAGTGGATCTTTCCCTCCGATATGCCTCCTATAATTTTATTAATTATTTATTTTCCTTCCCTTTTCTTTCTCTCTCTCACTTTATTTTATTTAATTTTATTTTAATTTCTGCTTAAACATAATACTATAGAGTTCCCTTGTCATACTCCATTCCACATTCTTCATTCCATTTTTTATTCAAGATGTAAATTTTACTTTATCTCTTCACATTTTCTGACTCCCAACTCTTATTAGTGCTCCTCCCTCTACCTTCTCAAAATCATCTTTCTTTCAGTAGGCTATCTCATTTCACATAATAGTCTTAAATTCTTACACCCTTATTAATACTGGTCCATTGCTGTTGATAGTGGGATTACAGGTGGGGGTTATTTTTGCAGGTGTGCATTTGTTTCTTGGGCTTTGTAGCTTTGTTCACACAGCACTTTCACAACAGTATAAAAGACATGGTGAGTGGAGTAACTATCAGTTAACCAGCTGGAGGGAAGGACCCACCAAAGAAAAACCCGACAATAATCAAAACCCAATTACATCCAGAGAACCAACATAAAGTGTATCTCAAAAGCTTCAAGTACAGGAAATTAAGGAGACTGCACCACTGAATCTCACATATCTCTTACCATAGAAGTTCACACCACAAAGTCGGGGAGTTAAACAGATCAATTTAAGAAGCAGAAGCAAAGAAGATGATTCTCACAAACAATGGGAAGACAAATAAACAATCCCCAAATGAAAGGAAAGAAGGAATTCATAGGAAGAGTGCTAAGTGAAATAGAAGCAAGCAAACTATCAGATATTAAGTTCAAAACAATAGTTTTAAGGAAGCTCAATGAGCTCATTATGAATTACCAAAAACTACAAGGAAACTACAATGAACTCACTGCAAACAATATCAATGTGAAAAAGGAAATAGAAACTATCAACAAGGGCCAAGAGGAAATAAAGAATACAATTTCTGAACTGAAGAACACAGTGGAAGTAATCAAAAGCAGGATCCATGAAGCAGAGTATTGAATTAGTGTGCCAGAGAACAAGGTAGAAAAAAGCTCCCAGAAAGAGCAAAAAAAAAAAAAAAAAAAAAAAAAAGACTGAAAAAGAATGAAGAAGGGTTGAGGGAACTACAGGACAACATGAAATGTAATAATATCCATATGATACAGGTGCCAGAAGTAGAGGAATAGGATGAAGACCTAGAAAATCTGTGTGAACATGTAACGATGAAAAACTTTTCTAATTTAATGAGAAAAAAATCACACAAGTCCAGGAAGCACAGTGAGTCAGAATCCAGAGGAACACATACAGACCCTCTCCAAGACACATCATAATTATAATGGCAAAATTCAAAGACAAAGACAGAATCTTAAAGGCAGCAAGGGAGAAACAGGAAGTAACATAGAAGGGAGCCATGATAAGGCTAGCAGCTGAGTTCTCAACAAGAATAGTGCAATCAAGAAAGCAATGGCAAGAAATACTCCAAGTAATGAAAAGCAAAAAACTACAACCAAGACCACTCTACTCAGCAAGGCTTTCAATTAAAATGGTAGGGATAATACGGAGCTTCCTGGGCAGAAGAAGGCTAAAGGAATACACCTCCACAAAACCACCATTGCAAGATATGTTAAAAGGACTGCTTTAAGAAGAGGAAAGAGAGAGTAGGAAGAGAGTAACACAGGTGCAAAGGGAAAAATGACAACAAATATGTACTTGTCAACAATAACCTTAAATGTAAACAGATTAAATGTTTCAAAGAAAAGACATAAGGTGGGAATTTCAGGGGAAATAGGGGAGGGATTTAGAGGAACATATATAAAAGATACATGGACAACAACTGAGAAGGGTGGAAATGGGAGGGGGGGCATGGAGATGGGATGGGATGGGAGTAATAGACAGAAAACTGTACTTGAAAAATAATTAAATAAAAAATTGGAAAAAGAAAAAAAAGACATAAGGTGGCTGAATGGATAAGAAAACATGGCCACCACATATAATGCCTACAAGGGTCCCACCTCATAACAAAAGAACTACACAGACTAAGAGTGAAGGGCTGGAAACAAATATTCCAAGCAAATGGACAAGGAAAAACTGTCAGGTTAGCAATACTATATCTGGCAAATAAACTTCAAAACAAACACCATACAAAAGACACTGAAGCATACTTCAAAATACACAAGGAATGAATAAATCAAGAAAACATAAATATTGTAAACATATATGTACCCAACATAGGAAAACCCAAATATATAAGAAAAATCTTCAAGGGTTTCAAGAAAGATATAGATGGCAACCCAATTATAGTAGGGGATTTTAACACCCCACAGTCAACAATAGATAGATATTCCAAACAAAATATCAACAAGGATATTGTGGGACTAAATGACACATTAGATCAATTAGAATTAACTGATAAATATGTAGAACAATTTCATCTAAAAGAAGCAAAATACACATTCTTTTCAAATGCACATGGGACATTTTCAAAGATAGACCACATGATAGGACACAAAGCAAGCCTCAACAAATTCAAGAAAACTGAAATCATATAGAACTTTTTCTCAGACCACAAGGGCTTGAACCTGGAAACCAACCTCAAGGAAAAAAAATGTTCAAACTCATTGAGACTGAATAGCATGCTATTAGACAATGAATGGGTTAATGATGAATTCAAGGAAGAAATGAAAAATTTCTGGAAACTAATGAAAATGAACACACAACAATCCAAAACCTTTGGGAAACAGTGATGACAATCTTGAGAAGGAATTTCATAGTAATAAAGGCCTACCTAACAATGATAGAAACATTTCAAGTAAATGACCTAACCCTACATCTACTAGAACTGGAGGAACAATAGCCAAGACAGCCCAGATGCAGTAGAAGGAAGGATGTAATCAAGATCAGCACAGACTTAAGTGGCATAGAAAGTAAAAGAACACTTTAGAGGATCCATAAATCCAGGAGCTTGTTCTTTGAAAAGATAAAATCAACAAGCCTTTACCAGATTCATAAAAAAAGGAGAGAACCCAAATAGATAAAATCAAAAAAGAAAGAGGAGAGATTACAACTGATTTCACAGAAATACAAAGAACTGTAAGAAATTGCTATGATCAAGTAAATACCGAGGAATATGAAAACGTGGCTGCAATGGAAAATTTTCTAGAGAAAATATAACATTTCAAAATGGAATCAAGAAGAAGCAGAAAACCTGAACCAACAAATAAGAGCTGATGAAATTAAAACAATAATAAATAAAACAGTCATCAGAAAAAAAGTCCTGAACTGGATGGCTTCATGGGAGAATTTTATAAAATATTTAAGAAACAATTAACCCCTACCCTTCTCAGGCTACTACAAAAAATCTAAGAACAGGAAAGACTACTAAACTCCTTTTTTATGAGGCTAGTATCATCCTAAACCCCAAAACAGATAAAGACACAACAAAGAAAGAAAACTACAGGCCAACATTGCTGATGAACATACACACTAAAATCCTTAACAAAATATTGGCAAACAGCATCCAGCCATACATGAAAAAGGTCATGCACCATCATCAAGTGGAATTTGTCCCAGGGATGCAATGATGGTATAATATTCACAAATTCAACAAGTGTAATACATCACATAAACAAAAGGAAACAAAAATCACACGATCATATCAATAGGTGAAGAAAAAGCATTTCATAAGGTACAGTACCCATTTATGACAAAAACACCCAGCAAAGTGGGAGTAGAGGGAATAATCCTCAACATGATGAAAGCCATATGTGAGAAACCTACAGGCAACATCATACTCAACAGGAAAAATATCTGAAAGCTTTCCACTAAGATCAGGAACAAGAAGAATCTTTGTTTTCACCACTCCTATTCAACGTAGTATTGGAAGTCTTAGCCACAGCAATCAGACAAAAAGAAGAAGTAAAAGGCATCCAGACTAAAAAGAAGGAAGCAAAACTGTTATTGTTTGCAGATGACATGACAGTGAACATGGAAAGTCCTATAGACTCCACCAAAAAAACTACTCGAACTAATATGTGAATTTGGCAAAACAGTAGGATAAAAAGTCAGCATTCAGATTGAAGGCATTTTTGTACACTAATAATGGAATATCATAAACAGAAATCAGGAAAAAATTTCATTTGATATAGCAACAAGAAAAATAAAGTACCTAGGAATAAACCTAACCAAGGAGGTAAAAGACCTGTATTCAGAAAACTACACAACACTGAAGAAAGAAATTAAGGAAGACACAAACAAATGGAAACATATACTGTTTTCACAGATTGGAAGAATTAACAACATCAAAATGGCCATACTACTCAAAGTAACTTATAGATTCAATGCATACCCCTATTAAAGTACCCATGATATATTTTACAGATATAGAACAAGCTTTTCAAAAATTTATATAAAACCATAAACAATGTCTTAGAAACTATTTTGAGACAGAACAAAGTAGGAGGGATCACAATACCTGATATCAAACTGTATTACAAAGCCACTGTAATCAAAACAGCCTGGTACTGGCATAAGAACAGGCACATGGACCAGTGGAACAGAACAGAAAGCCCAGAAATAAACCAAAGTCTCTATGGTAAATTAATATTTGACAAAAGGGGAAGAAGCATAAAATGGAGTAAAAACAGCCTCTTTAACAAATGGTGGTAGGAGGTCTGTAGAGCTACATGTCAAAAAAATGAAATTTGATCATCAACTTATACCCTACACAAAAATAAACTCAAGGGGGATAAAGGACTTAATATAAGTCATGATACCATAAAAGTCAAAAAGGAGAATACAGGCAGGAAAATCTCAGATATTCCATGCATCAATATTTTCAACCAATAGTTTCTTAGAACTAGGAGCATAAAAGAAAGAATAAAGAAATAGGACTTCATCAAAATAAAAAGCTTCTGCACAGCTAAAGAAAATTTCAGTAAAATGAAAAGGGAACCAACTCTATTGGAAAATATATTTACCACTGATATCTTGGACAAGGGTTTGATCTCCAAAATATATAAAGTCTCACATGATTCCATTCTAGGAAGACAAAGAACCCAATTATAAATGGGCAAAAGACCTGAACAGATAGTTATCCAAGGAGGATATACAGAGGGCCCATAGACATATGAAAGGGTGCTCAGCATCACTAGTTATCAAAGAGATGCAAATTAAAACCATAGTGAGATACCAGTTCACACCTGTCACAATGGTGATCATAAACAAATCAACATACCATGAGTGCTGACAAGGTTGTAGAAAAAAGGGAACTCTAGTACATTGTTGGTAAAAATGCAGATTGGTGCAACCATTGTTGATAACACTAGGAATTTCCTCAAAACACTAAAAATGGAACTGCCTTTTGACCCAGACATTCCCCTATTGGGATTATACCCTAAGAAACTGAAACACTAATTCAAAAGAACCTATGGACCCCAATGTTCATAGCAGCAAAATTTACAATAGCTAGTGTTGGAAGCAAGCTGGGAATCAAGCCATTAGTTAATGCGTGGATCAAAAATATGTGGTAGGTTTACCCAATGGAATATTATACAGCAGAAAGAAAGAAAGAGCTCCTACCCTTTGCTACAGCATGAATGGAACTGGAGAGCATTATGCTAAGTGATGTAAGCCAGTCAATGAAGGACAAATACCATATAATCTCACCTATAACTGAAACCTAATCAAGAAAACAAACAAGCAAGCAAGATATAAGCAGAGACACTGAAATAAAATACAAACTCACAGTAACCAGAGGGGCGGGTGGAAGGGGATAATGGGGGATAGAAGGAAAATGGTTGTCAAGGGACATGTGTAAAGGACTGATAGACAAAGCCAAAGAGGGGAAGGATTGAGGATGGGAGGTGGGGGTGGGTGGAGCAGGAAAAGTGGTGGTGGGAAAAAGGAGACAACTGTACTTAACAACAATAAAAAGTAAAATAAAGAAAACACTACAGAGCTCCACCTATTAAAGCAATGTGTTATAGGCATAGATTAAATGAGGAAAATATATCTATATACCTATATGTCTATATATCTACATATCTATATCTATATATAGTCTCAATGAAACAAATTGAGAGCATGGTCTTTATAATAAAAATATAATGTGGACCTCATCATCAGATTTAAAAACTTCTGCACCTCGGTCTTTACGCTGCGCCGGCTGATGGCTGCCGCCGGTCTGGCCGCCTCCGTCCTTACTCGCGTCCCTGAGACCCCAACGACCTCCAGCGGTCTGGTTAGTCACTATCTCTGGTCTCTTATTTTCATAAATGCTGGGGAATTGTTGGTTGGGTAATTGATGCAAATTAAAACTACAATGAGATACCACTTTACACCGGTGAGAATGGCTATCATAAACAAAGCAATAAACAACAAATGTTGGAGAGGGTGTGGAGGAAAGGGGACTCTGGTCCACTGTTGGTGGGATTGTAGACTGGTACAACCATTATGGAAAACAGTATGGAATTTTCTCAGAAAACTAAAATTGGACTTGCCTTTTGACCCAGCAATTCCACTGCTGGGATTGTATCCTAAGAACCCTAAAACACCAATCCCAAAGAACCTATGCACCCCAATGTTCATAGCAGCACAATTTACAATAGCCAAGAGTTGGAAGCAACCTAGGTGCCCGTCAGTAAATGAATGGATCAAAAAACTATGGTACATATACACAATGGAATTTTATGCTGCAGAAAGAAAGAAGGAGCTCCTACCTTTTGCAACAACATGGATGGAACTGGAAAGCATTATGCTGAGTGAAATAAGCCAGGTGTTGAAGGACAAATACCATATGATCTCACCTCTAACAGGAAGCTAAACAACAAAGCAAACAAGCAAGCAAAATATAACCAAAGACACTGAAATAGAGAACAGGCTGACAGTGACCGGAGGGGAGAGGGGAGGGAATTTCAGGGGAAATAAGGGAGGGATTTAGAGGAACCTATATAAAGGATACATGGACAACAACTGAGAAGGGTGGAAATAGGAGGGAGGGGGGAGGATGGGGGGTGGGATGGGATGGGAGTAATAGACAGAAAACTGTACTTGAAAAATAATTAAATTAAAAAATTTAAAAAAAAAAAAAAAAAAAAAAAACTTCTGCACCTCAAAAGTCTCCATAAATAAATAAACTAAGAAACAGACTGAGAGAAAATATTTACAAAACATATGCTAAACATAAAACTTTTATTCTAAATTTACAAAAGACTCTTACAACACAATAATGAAAAGACAACACAGTGAAAAGGAAGGAAATTATGGAAAGGCATATCAGAAAATAAAATATATTAATGCTAATAGGAACATGAAAAAATGTTTATCATCATTACTCATTTGGAAATACAAATTAAAACAGTGAGATAAGTCACTGAAAGTTTTAGAATGGCCAAAATTCCATATTGGTTACCACCAAATGCAGGTGACGATGCAGAGCAATAGGAATTTTTCTTCATTGCTGGTAGGAATGCAAAATGATACAGCTACTTTGGAAGACTGTTAGCCGTTTCTTACAAAATTGACCACCCTCTTACCATATGATCCAGAAATTGAACTCCCTGGTATTTACCTAAATAAGTTGAAATTTTAAGTCTACATAAATATCTGCACATCAACGTCTATAACATTTTTATTCATAATGGCACAACCAAGATGTCTATCAGTGGGTGAATGGATACATAAACTGTGATACACCCATGTAATAGGATATTATTCATTACTAAAAAGAAAGAAACTACCAAATTTAAACAACAATTAAATAGATTTTTGAAAGCTACTAAACTATATGGAGGAGCTTTAAAGGCATATTACTAAGTGAAAGAAACCAATTTAAAAATGCTATTTTTGTATGATTACAAACATTTGACATTTTTAAAAAGGCAAACCTTGAAGACAGTGAAAAAAATAGTGGTTGACCGGGGTTTGGGAGAAGGGGAGTGAAGAGGTGGAGTATAGGGGAATTTGAGGATAGTGAAACTATTCTGTATGACACAATAATGGTGGAAACATGCCACTAGACATTTGTCAAAACCCAGATAACTTGAATGAATTCTAATGTAAACTATGTTCTTTGGCTGAAAATGATTTGTCACTGTTGGTTAATGTCTTATATTAAATGCACTATTCTGGTATAAGATGATGATGGGGGAGACTGTGCATGTATGTGCGTGAAAGTGGAAATAAAGCCTATAAGTACAGTTTACCCATTGTATTGAGAAACTTATAAGTTGTTACTCCATCAGTAACCAAAGGAAAATTTGAACAAACTGGAAAATCAACAAATCTTGATTAATCAAAGAAGTGAAGTTCCAGGGCAAACCACTGTATAAAAAATGGAAAGACAAACAGGCAAAAAGAGAGAGATACAACTTACTGGAACACAGGCCCATAAATAAGTGCTAGAGGAGGAAAAAACTATAGTATAATTGACCAATTACAAGTATAGGCAAGTGTACATGTTAAAATCTCTACAGGTACTTAGTCACAGTGAGCCCTCTACACTTTTGTGATATTATCACCAGGAGCTCTCAGGTTTTAGAGTGAATTATGGAGAAAAATTTCTTCCTGTTTCCTGTTAGAGGTGAAAGAAATGTCACCATTTTTAAATATGCCATTGGATTGTATTCTTCGTTATGAGGATTGTGTTTATGAAAAACAATTTTACCAGATGCTAACCTGCTGGGATTTTATGAAGACCTAATCTAATTAGTCTAAGGAAAATACTAAACTCCAGCCCTCTATAGCCATACTGCCCCACCTAAGTCGAGGGAAAAACTGAGAGGCACTGATGAAGTTCACAGTCCATGGTCACTGATTTACCAAAAGACTGAGAGTTTTCATAGGTCTAGAGAATGCTTCATCTTCTCCAACACTATATCCTTAAAAGTATTTTTACTTGAGTTTCTTTCACCTAATATATCAGGTCCAGATTTGAGAAAATATTACAAAACATGATAGCAGTTAAAGAAAAATGGTTTGAAGAGATTGAACAAACATCAAAAAAGAGTCAAATATGGCAATAATGTTGAAATTAGAAGACCAGAAATTTGAAACTATCATGATTAATATAAAAGATCTAATTAAAAAGTATGCTGAGTGAAATAAGCCAGGTGTTGAAGGACAAATGCCATATGATCTCACCTTTAACAGGAAGCTAAACAACAAAACAAACAAGCAAGCAAAATATAACCAAAGACACTGAAATAGAGAACAGGCTGACAGTGACCAGAGGGGAGAGGGGAGGGAATTTCAGGGGAAATAGGGGAGGGATTTAGAGGAACAAATATAAAGGATACATGGACAACAACTGAGAAGAGTGGAAATGGGAGGGAGGGGGGAGCATGGGAGGTGGGACGGGATGGGAGTAGTAGACAGAAAACTGTACTTGAAAAATAATTAAATAAATTTTAAAAATAGTTGGATAACATAAGTAGACATAAAGAAATTCTAAAAAAATTATTTTAAATCCTAGAGATGAAAAAAAAACACTGCAACAAAAATGAAGAATTCTTTGATAAGCTTATTAGTCGACTGGACACCACTGAGGACAGAATTGATGAGCTTAAAAATATGACAACAGAAATGTTCATAACTGAAAATTTTAAATAAATTATTGAAAAAAGCAAGCAGAAAAGAAAAATTAAGGACTGTGGAACAATTTTAAAAGTTTGAGCGGTTGTGCAAGGAAATACCAGAAAAAGAAAACAAATGGGAATACATATGACTCCATAATTTCCCTAAAATTAATAACAAACATCAAACAACAAATTCAGGAAACTCAGAGAATATCTAGCAGAATAAATGGCAAAATCACTACCTACACATATCATATTAAAACTTAAGAAAGTTGAAGATGAAGAAAAAACTGAAAGAAATAAGAGTTAAAATAATAAATTAAATAGGAACATCAACTAACTGTATATAATTGAAATCTATAGCTTACTTAATTAAAAAACAGTAGATGGTACATTTTTCTCAAGCTGACATTTTGGGACATAAAACAGACTTTGAAAAATTAAAAAAAAACAGGAATCATACAATGTCTAGTGCCAGAGCATACTAGAATTAAATTAGAAATCAGTAACAGAAAGATAGCTGGAATAATCTCCAAAGATTTGAAGATTAAAAAAGACTCCTCTGAATAACTCATGGAGCAAAAAATATCTCAAGATAAATGTGAAAATACATTGGAGGTAAACAAAAATGAAATAAAACTTCTCAAATCTTTCATAAGCAATAATTAAAGGGAAATTTAATACACCAAATGCATATATTAGAAAAGAAGAAAGATCTAAAATAAAAATATATAAGCTTTAATCTTAGGAAACTAGGAAAGAATAAAATGAAGGAATACAGACCTGAGAAACAGAGGGAGAAAGAGGAGGAGGAGAAAGAAGAAGAAGAAAAGAAGAAGGAGGAGGAGGAGGAGAGGGAGGAGAAGGAGGGTGAGGGAGGTAGCTGGGAGGGGTAGGGGGAGGGAAAACAGGAGGAGGGCAGTAGGAGTACAAAGAGAAAGAAGAGAACACAGAATAGAAGCAGAAGGAGAAAAGAAAAAATTAGTAAAATTATAAACAAAAAATTATTAGAGAAAATAAATAAATATAAAAGCTGGGTCTTTGATCAACCATGTGTTTTTTAAATTTTATTAAATTTACTTGTGTGACATTGACTAATAAAATTGTATAGGTTTGGGGTGTACAATTTTATAATACATCACCTGACTCTATATCTGGAAATATATCCAATCCTAAAAATCCTAAAATAACAATTGAAAAAAATATATATGTACTCCTATGCTCAGGGCAACATTATTTACAACAGTCAAGGTCTTGAAACAGCCCAAATGTCCATTAGTAAATGAGTGGGTAAAAATCTGTGTTACATTTACATAATGGAATAATGTGTGGCCATAAAAAAGAAGGAAATCTTGCCTTTTGTGACAGCATGGATGGACCTGTAGATTATTATACTAAGTGAAATAAACCAGTCAGAGAAAGGCAAATATCATATGATGTCACTTATATGTGAAACCTAATGAACAGAATAAACTGATAAACAAAATACAAACAGAAGCATTGATATATGGAACAGACTAATTGCTGTCAGAGAGGAGGGGGCAGGGGGACTAGATGAAACATGATGAAGGCATTAGTCAAAGCACGTACTGTATGTGTGTGACTGGTAGACACAGAACACAGTACAGTGATAACCACATGGAAGGAGAGGCTAGGTGGAGGTGGACAAAAGGAGGAAAATGCAGGCAATGATAAAAATAAAGTTAGACAATGCTGTGGTACATTTACACTGTAGTATACTACTTGGACCCCCCAAAAGGAGGAACTCTTACTTTTTGCAACTGCATAGATGAAACTGGAGAGTATTATTCAAAATGAAATAAGGCAGTCAGAAAAAATGAACATCGTGTGAGTTCACTTACATGTGGAATCTAACAAACAAAACAAATTAATAAATAAAATAAAAAGAGACTCATAGATACAGAAAACAGATTGAAGGCTATTAGAAGGGAGGGGATTTTGAGAGCTAGGTGAAAAAGATTAAGGAATGAAGAAGAAGAAGAAGAAGAAGAAGAAGAAGCAGCTTATAAACACAGAGGACAGTATAGTGATTTCCAGAGGGAAAGGGGAGTGGCAGAGGTAGAAGAGGGTAAATGGAGGATCAACGGTGATGGGAAGAGACATGAGTTTGGATAGTGAAAAGATCAATAATATTGATGAGCCTCTAGCCAAGTTAACTATGGACAAAAAGGGAAGAACAGAAATAACTAATACCAGAAACAGAAAATGAGACATCTCTATAGATCCCATGAATGTAAAAAGGATAATAAAGGATCACTGAGAAATATTTTATGCCCACTAATTTGATGACCTGGATGAAATAGGATAATTCCTTCAAGACACAAGTTGCTAAAACTCACACAGGAAGAAATAGACAATCTGGGTATGTCTATATCTATTATACAAATTAAATCAATTACTTATAACATTTCAAAACAATACCAGGCCTGTGGGAGCCCGCCAGGCTGCAGGGGACCAAGGACAGAGTCCTCCACTGTGAAAATGGTGGAGGAACTTAGTTTCTGGTCCCTGGAGCCGGCGGGTATCTTAACATTTTCCAGACCTTCTCGTTCTCAGCCTTGAAGGAGATAACAAGATCTTGGCATATGCGTCATGTTCCAAGGAAATGACGGTTATGAGGACACCATTGTCCTCGGGCTAATGTTCCAAGGATATGAGAACATCCTGCCCTTTTGATAACTCTAGGGTGTATAACATTGTTTCTAGTTCCTTGCGGTCTTGCTTCAGGCCACAGCAGTTTATATATAAGACAGCAGTTCCTTGAATAAAGTTGCCATTTGCCAGCAGAGCATTTGGTCCTCTCCATTCTTTTAAGTCCCTCGCCTCACCTCGCGACCACCCTTGCTGTGGCGGGCCGCGGCACAGACCTAAATAAATCCACTGGTAAATTCTACTAAATAATTAAGGAAGAAATTTTACCAATTCCTTACAATCTCTTTGAAGGATAGAAGCAGATGAAATACTTCCATTTCTCATTCAATCATTCCCTACCATCCTGTCCTGTGGTTTTCTTTGAAATTGCCATTTTTGAATGAATAGAAGGTGATTACAGAGAATAAAAATTAGAAGAAAAGCACCACACTAGCTCTTTTGTTAGAGTTGTTTCATTTTCTTATTGGTGTCTATTATGGATTATTAATTATTATTCAGGGTGTACATAATTAACAAAATACTTTTGAATCTTTAAACTCTCATATTTATGTTATCTGAAGGAAAATTAATATGTGATTCTTATTTCAACTCTACAGGTCTTGTGTCTGTAAAATTTTGGCAATAGATTACCTATGAATCTAGTTTTTATTGCTGTTTTAATTAGTGTCTCTATTAAAACTGATATTTTATTGGAATGTTTAGACAGCCTACACCAAGACAGAAGATGAGAGTATAATTTAGAATTCCTGGTTCATTCTCTTATAAACTATACATTTCTGTTTCAGAGACTTACCATATAAACTATTCAAAACACTTGTATTCATAAGTAAAATATAGGAGCTAAAACTATAAAATACTATTCTCAGAACTTTTATAAAGAAGTGTCGATAAAAAAGAGGCCACATGCTAAACCTCACAAACTCGAGAAAGACATTCATGGAAGACTTACAAATTCAGGGACCTAATATAATCAATCACATAGGGTGGTATAAAGATAAAATTCCTTAACCAAAAGCTAGTCACAGTGGAAAGTCGTGTCTTAGGCTGGTATCTTCCTCCTCAAAACTCAATCTTTACTTTGAGGCTGTCTATCGTCTTTTTGCAGCTATGTTAACATACTGTTGAAATGTCAGAGTAATTTCCTTTTGCAGACCCCTCAAGGCAAAAGCTCCCATCAAATCAGAAGACCACAGATCCCCTCATTGTTATTATCATGTTAATTGTTAATTGTTAACTATCCTATATCCACCTACATAAAGGAAAATTTATTTATTCATTTTTTATATAAACATTTTATAGCTTGTGCTATTACAGTTTTACCAATTTCCCCCCTTTGTACTCCTTTCCTGAGCCCACCTCTTACTCCCACAGTCAATCCCCACACCACTGTCCATGGGTCATTCATCTATTTTCCTTTGACTAAGTCCTTCACCTTCTTTCAATCACACCTAACTCTACCCCTCCCCTCACAGCTGTCAGTCTGTTCCATGTTTCTATTTCTCTCATTCTATTTTGTTTGTCAATTTATTAGATTTCATTCATAAGTGAGATTGTATGGGATTTTTCTTTCCCTGATGAGTTTACTTCACTTGGTACAATAGTCTCCAGTTCCATCTATGCTGTCACAAAAGGTAAAAATTTTTTCTTTTTCACTGCTGTGTAGAATTTTTTTTGTGTAAATGTACCACGGTTCATTTATCCACTCATCTACTGAAGGTAACTTAGGCTGTTTCCACATCCGGGCTATTATAAATACTGTTGCTATGAATAGCATATATCCTTTTGAATTGGTGCATATATCCTTTTAAATTGGTGTTTCAAGGTTCTTAGGATATATTCCTAGCAGTGGAATAGCTGGTTTCATATGTAAATTTTTGAGGAAATTCCATACTGTTTTCCTCAGTGACTACACCAGTCTGCATTCCCCCAACAGTATGCTAGGGTGCCCTTTCCTCCATATCCTTGCCAGAACTTATTGTTTGTTGATTTGTTAATGATAGTAATTTTGGTAGGTGTGAGGTGATATCTTATTGTGGTTTTAATTTGCATCTCTATGATGGCTAGTGATGCCAAGCATTTTCCATGTCTATGGTCTATCTGTATGTCTTCTTTGGAAAAGTGTCTATTCAGGTCCTTTGCTCATTTTTAAATTAGATTGCTTGTCTTCCTGGTGTTGAGCTATATATATATATATATATATATATATATATAATGAGATTAGACCCCTGTCCAATGTATCATTGTAAAATATGCTCTCCCATACAGTCAGTTACCTGTTCATTTTGATTATGATTTCTTTAGCTGTATAGAAGCTTTTGAATTTGATGTAGTCACATTTGTTTATTTTTCTTTTGTTTCCCTTGTCCTAGGAGATATATTAGCAAAAATATTGCTACATGAGATAGCTGAAATTTTACTGCCTATCTTTTCCTCTAGGATTTTTATGTTATCATGAGTTACATTTAAGTCAGAAGACTCAAAACTTCATTTTGAGTTTCTTCTGGTATATGGTGTAAGATGGTGGTCTAGATTCATTTTTTTTTTTAAGAACCAGTCCATTTCCCCCAACACCATTTATTGAAGAAGCTGTCTTTCCTCCATGTATGCTCTTGCCTCCTTTGTCAAATAGTAATTGGCCATAAAGATGTAGATTTATTTCCTGGCTATTTTGTTCCATTGATCTATGTGCCGGTACCAGACTGTTTTGATTACAATGACCTTATAGTATAGTTTGATATCAGGTATTGTGATCCTTCCAACTTTCTTCTTCTTTCTCAAGATTGCTGAAAATAGTTGGAGTCTTTTTTGGCTCCATATAAATTTTTGGAATTTTGTTCTAGATCTTCAAAATATGCTATTGGAATTTTAATAGGAATTTCATTGAATCTATAGACTGCTTTGGGTAATATGGACATTTTAATGATGTTAGTTTTTTCAATCCATGAACATGGTGTATGTGCTCTCTTATTTGTACTTTCTCAGTTTCTTTTACCAGTAACCAATGGTTTTGTTAGTGCATTTCTTTTATCTTCTTGACTAAATTTATTCTTAGGTATTTTATTATTTTTTGTTGTTGCAATAGTAAGTGGGATTGTTTTCTTAGTTTCTCTTTCTGATAGTTCATTATTGGTGTATAAAAATGTCCTTGATTTCTGAATATTAACTTTGTATCCTGCTACTTTTCCAAATTCACTTATTAGGTCAAATAGATTTTTTGGTGGAGCCTATAGAGCTTTCTATGTAGCATATCATGCCATCTGTGAATAATGAAAGCTTTACTGCCTCCTTTCCAATTTGGATACCTTCTATTTCCTTTTTTTGTCTGATCATTGTGGCTAGAACTCTCCGTACTATCCATGTCGAATAAGAATGATGAAAGTGGACACTCCTGTCTTGTTCCTGATCTTAAGAGAAACACTTTTAGTTTTTACACATTGAGTACAGTGTTGGCCATAAGTTTTTCATATATGGCCTCTGTTATGTTGAAGTATGCTCCCACTATTCCCACTTTCCTGAGCGTTTTATCATAAATGGATGCTGGATTTTATCCAATGCTTTTTCTGCATCTATAGCTATAATCATGATATTTTATCTTTTATTGTGTTTATGTGCGTTATCACACTTATTGCCTTGATAATATTGTACCAACCTTGCATCTCTGTGATAAATTCCACTTGATCATGACATATGGTCTTTTAAATGTATTACTGGATCCTATTTCCTAATTCTTTTTTAGGGTTTTATCATCTATGTTCTTCAGGAATATTGGCCTGTAATTTTCTTTTTTTGCTGTATCTTTACCTGGTTTTGGAATTCAGATAACACTGGCCTCATAAGAGTTTGAAAGTCTTCCCTTGAATTTTTTGGAATAGTTTGAGGATAAGTGTTAGTTCTTTGAATGCTTGATGCAATTGACTTGTGAAACTAACTGGTCCAGAATTTTTGTTTGCTGGATGTTTTGATTACTGCTTCAAACTCATTAGTTGTTATTGGTATGTTTGGGTTTTCTGTTTCTTGATTCAATTCTAGAAGATTGTGTTTCCAGAAATTTTTCCATTTTACCCAGGTTATCCAATTTTTTGGCATATATTGGTCATCGTATGTTCTTATAACCCTCTGTATTTCTGTGGTCTCAGTTGTTACCCTTCCTTTTTGATTTCTGATTGTGTTTATTTGGGCCCTCTCTCTTTTTTCTGGATAACTCTAGTTAAAAGTTAATCAATTTGTTTATTTTTGTATTCAAATAACATATTTTATTTAATAATGCCATGGTCACATAACTCTTATTATAGTATAATGTTACAATTTTTCTATTTCTTTAATATTTAGTATTGTCAATCTCTTAATGTGCTTAATTTTTATTTACATTTTAAATATATAACCTTTATTATATTTTGCCATTACCATTTAGTCCCCTTAAAACTCTCCCCAGTATCCACCACACTCTTGTCCATATCCATGAGTCCTTTTTACTCTTTTCTCAATCCCTCCACCCCCTAATCTCCCCCCACCACTAATTGTCATCTGTTCTGCATCTACGAGTTTGTCTCGGTTTTGCTTGTTAGTTAAGTTCATTCATTAGATTTCATATATGCATGAAATCATATGAAACTTGTCTTTCTCTGACTTGTTTATTTCATTTAGCATAATGTTCTCCAGGTCCATCCATGCTGTCACAAAGGGTAAAATTCTCTTCTTTATGACCACGTAGAATTCCATTGTGTAAACCTCTCATAGTCATTTTATCCACACATCTATTGAAGAACCATCTCCTGGATTCATTATTCTTTTGAATTGTTTTTTAGTCCCTATGTCATTTATTTCTGCTCTGATCTTGTTTCCTTCCTTCTACTCATTGTCATTGTTAACTACCTTATGCCGATGTATGAAAAAGAGGTATGTGTCTATTCCTTTTACTTCTTATCCAATGCCAGAGATTTCCCTGCTTTGTTTTGTCCTGACTACCTAATCTAACAGCGATAATTTTTTTAAACCCCTTTCATCTTCCTTTTGACTCTGATGCACAAAAATATGTGGTTAAACTGCCATTTTCTGGAGAATTTTCTCACTCTGTTGAGATTTGGCATTCTGGCAACAGTTATCAGTTTGGCTCAAATGAATTCATTCATAAACATTCTTATAGGTTTGGACATTTCTTATGTTGACAGAGGTATCTATTAATTTATCTTTTGTGAAAATCTAAATTTTCATACAGTATGATCTTAAAGAAAATATTTATTATAGTTTTGATGTGTTCTTAAAAACATCCATTATTTTAATTTTCAGTTTCTTTCCAAACTGCTCTTAATTAATTGAGCCTCTATCTCCAATCTCTTTCTGGTGCAATTCCCTATTCTACTTATTCTGTTTTATCTTTCAGTTAACTTTCTCTTTCTTCATTCTTTTAACAAGTTGGAATACTTCTTCACAATTTGCAAGGAAGTGTCACTCTTTGTTCAATTCCTTTTGAAAGAGAAAAATCTACTTTCTAAATTAAGAAAGACAAATCTGCATAAAATATTAGTATTTTATAGAATCTATCTATAACTAAGAAGCACAGTCAAAAAACACCTGGAGTTACTTTTTCTTCAATAGTGTGCAGAGGCTATATTTAACTACAATACTTAAAATAATGCATTTTATGTTTTTCTTTTATTATTGCAGAGGTGATAAATATTAAATAAATGGAGAGAATGCTTAAAAGTTACATGTGAGAAAGAGGGTGAAGGAGAGACCATTCCACAACTTTACCTATCAGCAAAATAAAACATGTAAATGCTGTAAATATATAACTGCAAAAGTTTATCCAGACTTTTAAAAAAGAACATACATACAATAGACATTTATTTTTATTGCCTTCTGTCCGTGTATCAGGGTGAAGTAAGCTGCAAGTGATTTATTAGTTTTTAGGCAAAGCGCATATTTTGTATGTTCAAAAGTGCATATCACATATACTTTGAGTGTTTTCAATTATAAGCTTTCAAGGAAATAATAATAAATGATATTATTTATTAATAAATTTCAAGTAAATAATAACGCATGTAGAATTCCCAAATTTAAATGTGAAGATAAGGTTTTTTTAACATTCTAGATTTCCAATTTTTCTAAATTCTTTATTTATTTTTCTTTAAAGGCCAAAGAACTAACAGAGCACAATGATAGTTGCTGTTATTGCTCAGTTACTCTACCCAGTGATCCAAATTTGGCTTCAGGTTGCCATAGCCATTAACAAGGGAAAGCTGGCAACAAAGCCTAATAACTTTTTATTCAATCTATTATATATGGTTACAGCAAACCAAAAAGCTTCCTATGGATTCTGAAACAGATGCATTGCCTGCATCTTCAATATATATATATATATATTGATTGCATATATAATCATACATAATTATATATATATATATAAATGATTATATATATATGTATATATATATATATATATAATCATTAATCAAAACACTTTAAAGCAACCTCCTAGGTATTTTTTCATCAAAATCATTATAGTTATTAGAAGAACCAAAGGAAGAACTGTTTCATTAATATATGCTAAATACACTTATGGGATTAGAAAAATTTTCTCAAAAGCAGAGAGGAAGATGATATTAATGAGCATGCCCTACTTAGCTTAAGAAAGAAGTCACAGAAATCAGGAAAAAAATCCCATTGACATAGCAACAAGAAAAATAAAATACCTAGGAATAAACCTTACCAAGGAGGTATAAGACCTGTATGCAGAAAACTGCACAACACTGAAGAAAGAAATTAATAAAGACATAAAAAAATGAAAACATAAATTGCATTGATGGATTGGAAGAATTAACATCATCAAAATGTTCATGCTACCCAAAGCAATTTATAGATTTAATAGAGTATCTAAAAATAAAATATTTATTGGTATTTATTGGTATTTATTGGTATTAAAATACCAATGCTATATTTCACAGATAAAGAATAAACATATCAGAAATTTATATGGAACCATAAATGACCCTGAATCAAAAAACTATGGTACATATACACAATGGAATTTTATGCTGCAGAAAGAAAGAAGGAGCTCCTACCTTTTGCAACATCATGGATGGAAATGGAAGGCATTATGCTGAGTGAAATAAGCCAGGTGTTGAAAGACAAATACCATATGATCTCACCTTTAACAGGAAGCTAAACAACAAAACAAACAAGTGAGCAAAATATAACCAAAGACACTGAAATAGAGAACAGGCTGACAGTGACCAGAGGGGAGAGGGGAGGGAATTTCAGGGGAAATAAGGGAGGGATTTAGAGGAAACTATATAAAGGATACATGGACAACTGAGAAGGGTGGAAATGGGAGGGAGGGGGGAGGATGGGAGATGGGAGTAAAAGACAGAAAACTGTACTTGAAAATTAATTAAATAAAAAAATTGGAAAAAAATGACCCTGAATAGCTGTCGCAATTTTGAGAAAGAAGAACAAAGTAGAAGGGATCACAATACCTGATATCAAACTGTATAATAAGGCTACTCTATTAACATATCTTGGTACTGGCATAAAAACAGACACATAGACCAATGGAACAGAACAGAGAACCCAGAAATAAACCAAAGTCTCTACAGTCAATTAGTATTCAACAAAGGGGCAGCAACATAAAATAGAGTAAAAATAGCCTCTTCAACAAATCGGGTTGGGAGAACTGGACAGGTAAATGCAAAAAAATAAAACTCAAGAGCCAACTTACATCATACACAAAAAAATTCAAGGTAGATAAAAGATTTAAATGTAAGTCATGACACCATTAAAGGCCTAGAGGAGAACATAGGCAGGAATATCTTAGATATTTTATGCAGCAATATTTTCACTGATATGTCCACTGGAGCAAGGGACATAAAAAAAGGAATAAACAAATGGGATATCATCAAAAGCAAAAGCTTCTGCATGGCTAAAGAAAACAGTATTGATATGAAAAGAGAACAAAATATGTGGGGAAACATATTTGTCAATGATACCTCAGACAAAGGTTTAATCTCCAAAATATATAAAGAACTCACATGACTCCACTCTAAGAAGACAAGCAACCAATTTAAAAAATGGGCAAAGGACTTGAACAGACACTTCTTCAAGGAGGACATACAGGGCGTCCAGAGACAAATGAACAAATGTTCAGTATCACTAGCTATCAGAGAGATGCAAATTAAAACCACATTGAGATACCACCTCACACCAGTCAGAATGGACATCATAAACAAAGCAACAAACAATTGTTGGACAGGGTGTGGGTAAAAGGGAACACTCCTACACTGTTGGTGGGATTGCAGACTGGTGCAACCATTATGGAAAACAGGATGAAATTTTCTCACAAAACTACAATGAAACGGCCTTTTGACCCATCAATTCCACTGCTAGGATTATATCTTAAGAACCCTGAAACACCAATCCAAAAGAACCTATGCATCCCAATGTTCATAGCAGCGCAATTTATAATAGCCAAGCATTGGAAGCAACATAAGTGCCCATCAGTAAATAAGTGGATCCAGAAACTGTGGCACGTTTACCCAATGGAATTATATGCAGCAGAAAGAAAGAAGATACTACCCTCTGCAACAGCATGCATGGAACTGGAAAGCATTATCCTAAGCAAAATAAGCTGGGTGTTGAAAGACAAATACCACTTGATTCCACCTTTAACAGGAACCTAATTAACAAAACAAACAAACAAGCAAAATATAACGAAAGACACTGAAATTGAGAACAGGATGGCAGTGACCAAAGTGGAAAGGGGAGAGGATTTCAGGGGGAAAGACTGAATGATTTGCAGGAACAATTATAAAGGACACATGGACAATAACAAGGATTGGTGGAAACGGGAGGGAGTGGGGAGGGCTGGCATGGCATGGAGGAGTGTGGGGGGAAAGGTAGAAAACTGTACTAGAACAACAATAAACAAAAAGAAAATCTGTTTCAACACAAGTAAGAGAGCTGTTTCTACATATTTGTTTAGTAAGTACAGTATCTAAGCTACCTCAGTGATGGTTTCTGTCAATTAATTTTTTGTACCTTTTTTTCCCAATTTTTTATTTAATTATTTTTCAAGTACAGTTTTCTATTACTCCCATCCATCCCACCCCCGTACTTCCCCACTCCCTCCCATTTCCACCCGTCTCAGTTGTTGTCCATGTATCCTTTATATATGTTCCTCTAAATCCCTCCCCTATTTCCCCTGAAATTCCCTCCCCTCTCCCCTCTGGTCACTGTCAGCCTGTTCTCTATTTCAGTGTCTCTGGCTATATTTTGCTTGCTTGTTTGTTTTGTTGTTTAGCTTCCTGTTAAAGGTGAGATCATATGGTATTTGTCCTTCAACACCTGGCTTATTTCACTCAACATAAGGCTTTACAGTTCCCTCCATGATGTTGCAAAAGGTAGGAGTCCCTTCTTTCTTTCTGCAGCATAAAATTCGATTGTGTATATTTACCATAGTTTTTTGATCCATTCATTTACTGACAGGCACCTAAGTTGCTTCCAACAATTGGCTATTGTAAATTGTGCTGCTATGAACATTGGGGTGCATAGGTTCTTTGGGATTGGTGTTTTAGGGTTCTTAGGATACAATCCTAGCAGTGGAATTGCTGGGTCAAAAGGCAAGTCCAATTTTAGTTTTCTGAGAAAATTCCATACTGTTTTCCATAATGGTTGTACCAGTCTGCAATCCCACCAACAGTGGACCAGAGTCCCCTTTTCCCCACACCCTCTCCAACATTTGTTGTTTATTGCTTTGTTTATGATAGCCATTCTCACCGGTGTAAAGTGGTATCTCATTGTGGTTTTAATTTGCATCTCTCTGATAGCTAGCGATATTGAGCATCTTTTCATGTGTCTCTGGATCCTCTGTATGTCCTCCTTGCAGAAGTGTCTGTTCAAGTCCTTTCCCCATTTTTTAATTGGGTTAGTTGTCTTCTTAGAGTGAAGTCGTGTGAGTTCTTTGTATATTTTGGAGATTAAACCTTTGTCTGAGGTATCATTGGCAAATATGTTTTCCCATACAGTTGGTTGTCTTTTTATTTTAATGCTGTTTTCTTTAGCTGCGCAGAAGCTTTTTATTTTGATGAGATCCCATTTGTTTATTCTTTCCTTTATAGTCCTTGCTCTAGGGGACATATCAGTAAAAATGTTGCTGCGTGAAATATCTGAGATTTTCCTGCCAATGTTCTCCTCTAGGACTTTAATGGTGTCATGGCTTATATTTAAGTCTTTTATCCACCTTGAATTTATTTTGGTGTATGGTGTAAGTTGGGGCTCGAGTTTCGTTTTTTTGCATGTAGCTGTCCAGTTCTCCCAACACCATTTGTTGAAGAGGCTATCTTTACCCCATTTTGTGTTGCTGTCCCCTTTGTCAAATATTAATTGACTGTAGAGAGTTGGGTTTATTTCTGGGTTCTCTATTCTGTTCCACTGGTCTATGTGCCTGTTTTCATGCCAGTTTCAGGCTGTTTTGATTAGAGTGGCCTTATAATACAGTTTGATATCAGGTATTGTGATCCCTCCTACTTTGTTCTTCTTTCTTAACATTGCTGCTGCTATTCGAGGTCTTTTATGGTTCCATATAAATTTTTGAAGTGTTTGTTCTATGTCTGTGAAATATACCATTGGTACTTAGATAGGTATTGCTTTGAACCTGTAAAATGCTTTGGGTAGTATGGACATTTTGATGATGTTAATTCTTCCAATCCATGAACACGGTATATGTTTCCATTTGTTTGTGTCTTCCTTGATTTCTTTCTTCAGTGTTGTGTAGTTTTCTGCATACAGGTCTTTTACCTCCTTGGTTAGATTTATAACCAGATATTTTATTTTTGTTTTTGCTATATCAAATGGGATTTTTTTTCTTGATTCCTGCTTCTGCTAATTCATTCTTAGTATACAAAAATGCCTTTGATTTCTGGATATTGACTTTGTATCCCGCTGTTTTGCCAAATTCATTTATTAGTTCGAGTAGTTTTTTGGTAGAGTCTATAGGATTTTCCATGTACACTATCATGTCACCTGCAACAATGACAGTTTTGTTTCCTCCTTTCCAATTTGAATGCCTTTTATTTCCTTTTCTTGCCTAATCACTGAGGCTAAAACTTCCACTACTATATTAAATAGAAGTAGTGAAAGTGGACAACCTTGTCTTGTTTCTGATCTTAGTGGAAAAGCTTTTAGTTTTTGCCCATTGAGTAAGATGTTGGCTTTAGGTCTTTCATATATGGCCTTTATTATATTGAGGGATGCTCCCTCTATTCCCACTCGCTGAGTACCTTTATGATAAATGGGTGTTGTACCTTATCAAAAGCTTTTTCTGCATCTATTGATATGACCATGTGGTTTTGTCTTTGCTTTTGTTTATGTGGCGTATTATATTTACTGATTTGCAGGTATTAAACCATCCTTGCATCCCTGGGGTGAACCGTACTGGGTAATGTTGAACGATCTTTTTGATGTATTGTTGGATGCGATTTGCTAATATTTTGTTGAGGATTTTAGCATCTATGTTCATCAGCGATATTGGCCTAAAGTTTTATTTCTTTGTTGTGTCTCTATCTGGTTTTGGAATTAGGATGATGCTGGCTTCATAAAAAGAGTTTGGGAGTTTCCCGTCATTTTGGATTTTTTTGAATAGTCTGTGAAGAATAGGGGTTAGCTCTTCCTTAAAAGCTTTGTAAAATTCTCCTGTGAAACCATCTGGTCCAGGGCTTTTGTGTGATGGGAGTTTTTTGAATACTGCTTCAATTCCATTTGCTGTTATTGGTCTGCTCAGGCTTTCTACCTCTTCTTCATTGAGTTTTGGAAGATTATATTTTTCTAGAAATTTGTCCATTTCACCTAGGTTTTCAAATTTATTGGCCTATTTTTTTGTACCTTTGAGTAACCCCAAACCTGTTTCTTTGTATGCTGTGATTTCTTTTTTGCTGTTTTTAAAAATTGGCATTTGATTTTCACATGTTGTACCTCAGATTTCTTCATTTCCAAGGCTTTTGTGTTTTTTGCTTGTTTTGTTTGTGTGTGTGTGTGTTTGTGTGTTTGTTATTGTTTGTGTTATTGAAGATTATGTAGTACATTTTCTTGAGACTTTTTCAAACTATTTTTTGAAGACTCTTGTTTGGTGTGTGCATTGTCTTTCTTTCTTTAGCTTGTGTTCAGAGATATCCTTGAATTCCAGGAGCCAAAATAGACTAACCAAAAATACAGAGAGAGAGAGAGAGAGAGAGAGAGAGAGAGAGAGAGAGATGCTTCTCTCAGTATTTACAGATTACCTCTGTGTGAGCATTTCATCAACAACTCATCTGGCTTGCTGTGAGCCTAGGAATCAACTTTGGTGAAAACAAGGTATTTTCAGAACGGTTGAGTATATTTTTTCCTTGGGCATCTACATGTCTTTCCAAATTCTTCTGTATATACAAGTGCATTTGTGTTCTAATTTCCCAGTGAGCCTCTTCCCAGTTTTGCCTTTGGGTTCTAGATGATCTATTGCATGTTTCTATTCAGAATCTCTTGACTGAAATCTCTATAGATATGTCATTTCCTGGTAGCTTTTAGGAGTAGCGCTTGTTGCTTTTTCTACCTATGTTCCAAGTTATATGAGGCTGAGATGAACAAGTCAGTCATTCAAATACTCCCCAGTTGGGTTAGAATAAACATACATGGTAATTTGCAAATAAGGTCTGCTCTGCATTCTTCAGGTCAAAAAGGAGAATTGGTAGCCATGTTTTTATGTGTATTACTCAAGATCAAGACCACTGTGTGTTGGGAAGAGGGTAAGAGAATGGAGAATAAAGATACTACAAAACTTTCTTAACATTTTGAAGATGGCTTTTTCTTTTGATTGAACACTTGTTTGATTGTTGCATTCCAGAGCTTCCACAAACTGGTTCATACAATTTGGTTACTTTTATTCTTTTTGTTATCTCTGTATTAGGAAGAAGAATACGGAACTTCCTAGTCACCCATTTTGCTCTCATATTTGTCCCTAATGTTTTCATTTTCACATGTCTAGACACCTGATATATATTCTCTTGTTATCTTCTGAGATCTCTAGGAGAAGGCCAGTATCTCCAAAGTCAAGTTTAACAATTCATGGTCACTTTTTTCATTGTTATTGGTTGTTATCAAGGATTACCAAATGTTATTTATAGGACATAGATACACACTCTGGTACACACTCTAATCACAATTCAGTATCAAATCTCAAAGGCTCAAAGGGACTTGTCCCTGAAGATTGAGATATTTGAAATTATATATATTTCAACAACAATGAATATAAAACATAAAACATTAGTTTGTCCTTTTATTAACACACATATGGTAGATTTTTCTTGGAACTAATGATATAAGTATTCTTTTTCTGTCTATTAATTAAGTTCAGATACTTAGTGGTAGGATTTTATGTGGTTTCTTTGAAATTCTGATATTTGTCCCATAACCTATTATTCTTTCCATGATTTCCATTCCAATTTGTATTTCCATGACAATTTTAAATATTTCTTCTATACTTATATTTAGAATATTATTTTAATTTTTGTATTTGAGAATAGCAATTCTTCTATTTGTTATATTTGCTGGTTCTCTCAGTAGTGGTACATTCCCTTATGTGGTCTATATCTGTAAATCATGAGCTCATTCTTACCAGCAATTTTTATAGGCAAACTGGATATCCTGTGTTATAGAATTATGTTATAGGCAATCTCTCTTTGCTTCTGCTGGATCTTGTAGAATAGAACTTGAGATATTCCCATACAGACCATCCCATGTCCAAATGAATTCCAATGTAAAGTGGTTCAAGTTGGTGTCACAGAAGGATTCTGAATTCACCTTCTGCTACACACATGACAAACCTACAGCCATATGAAATGATTTTTTCTGAAAGCGATCTGAAAGTTGAATGATGATAACCTCTGCAACAAACAATTGAAGGATAGCATCATGAGAGAGAGGAGAGACAGATACAAAGTTTCGCCGGGGATAAACCGCATTCCAATTACAGTTCAGAATTGAATCTCAAAAGTATGGGATTTGTCCCTGAAGATCAAGACATTTGAGTTACACATCATACTTCCAAACATTTAGATGTTGCACAGGAGAACTGAGGCTTCAAAACACCTGGCTTTGTAAACACTGGTGATTATAACCAGGAAAATGGTAGTATTGTAGGGAATAGAAAAAGCACTTTACAGGGCTCATGCACAGACCCAGTTGACCCAAAACTAGTAAAAAAATACCTGTATGAAAATACCCAACTTTAAGGGAATGAGACCCAATTGCTAGTCTTGGAATATCTACCAGTGAGGCAGGATATAATTGGGTCTATTCCTCCAAATAACTTGAAATATTAATTTTTTAACATAGAGGCCCTGTAATTAATTTGACTTGCCATCATTTATAAACATAAAGAATCATGGACAACTTTTTACTTAAAAAAGTATTTATGAATGTCCTAACATGGTGAGACTTGATTATTCTTCATTAAATGTTTTGATGTGACTGATTTTATTTGTATCTCACAGTTAGTGCCATCTCTTACTGAGTTTCAAGTAGAATTTGGCCATTACATACTAATGGCAAGGAAATGATTTATTTTATTTTTAGAATAAATAGAATTTTGTGCTAAGGGGCTTTTTTCATCAGCCTGTACTTTAGGAAGTTGAGGCCAGCCTAGGCACTGTTCAATATGTGGGATCTAGATAGGCAGATAGCAAAATATTTTTCCCCAAAGAATTCTTTATATGAACTGTAGCTTTGTAGATTTGTTTCTAGTCAGGAACAATATCTGAGGTAAGATAATTCGGCCTTTACAGCCAGTGTACAGAGCTGAATATGTCTCGTTCTTCACATTAGGCAGTACATGAAACCCACCTGGGGATCTCAGGAACGTCTGTTCCATGCTCCCATTATGTCCCATTTTGTTTCTCTTCTCTCATTGCCAAACCACCATGAACTCCAAAGGACATTTAATCTTTCCAGTTTTTCCACCTGTAATGAAATCTACAAGTGCAAGAGTCCCATGAAAAGAGCTCAAATACAATTACTTTTCAACCATTAAGTTTCAGACAGTTGAAAATCCAGTCTCATCAGAGATAGTCAGTGAACTACAAATCTGGAAGCATTTTTCCTCTCTATATACTGTTGCATAGGTAGGCAAGCTCTTGGATATTTTCAAATATAAGTTATCAAAATAAAACAGGGCAATAGCATGTGCTTGACAATTAGTGTCCCAATGAGCTCACTTAATACCCGTATATCAATAACAGAGCCTTTCATAGCTGCCCAGGACTTGAGAACTCTTTCATAGACAGTGCCACACAATTATTTGAGTAAAATTCCATTTGAATTCCATTTTGTATTTTTAAGAAAATTTGGAAATCAGAAATATACCCTGTGAGGCCAGGTTTATATTATATAGACTTTTTAAAATATAAGCTTTCAAGAACAGTTTTATAAGAATCATTAAATTCTTAAAAGGCAGCAGTTTCCTGTTGTTGTTAATGATATGCTTAACAGTTTAATGTAATACTTTTAATTATCACAGCCCTTTCTTCTAAATATCAAATTTCTCTCTCTAAACTGTCCTACATTCTCTTTAGAGTCTCATCTGTCACTGTAAATGCCATCATTTTATTCCTCCTTTTATACTCAGTGACAGGCCCACTCTTATCCCTAGCTTTATCTCTTTTTCCATCCTTTATTGTACTACAAAGATCCCTTTTTCATAGTTTACAGCTGTATCCGCTTTCCACACGTGGCAAATGATTGCCTTGGTAAAGGTATTTTCTGTTTCAATCTTACATTTTCCCAAGGGAGAACAAAAGGGACAAGCTTTCTGGAGTTGGTTTCACTGAGAAAATTGTTTAGAATTGCCTCATTCCTCAGCAGATTAACGAATGCATACAATTCCAGCTTAAGTGCTATTGTACCACACAATTTGTCCATTATACTTTGTCCTTTCCATTTAGAAAACCCCTCACCAATTAAAGTAATACGGCGGCCCAATACCTGCTCCCAATTAAATCTGAGCTGTTTTACCTGCCCTGATGCAGCTGGTCCCAGGTTCCTACCACTTACCCACATTCATTAGGCCTGTTCATTATCAAAGGATGGTGGCAGGAATTCAAGCCCCTGCCATTCTTTTAGGGCTCACCAACATTATCAGCTTTCCACCCAAGGTCCCAATAAGAACAGGATTAAGTAGGAGAATGAATTCATACAGTAGCAAACTTTCATTGTTTCTGCCTTGCTCATGTCCTATCTTGATGCAATGAAAAGTTACAAGTACAAAAAAAAACACACCCAAAATACTCATCTTATTTAAAGGATCACTTTACTTCACTTTCCAGGCAAAAGTGTACTCCCAGCTTTGTTCCTCCTCTGTCTTTACCTACCGCCCTCCCTGTTTAAGCCCTTTCTCTAATACCACAGTGAGAACCATAAAGAAAGGCTCTGAAAGTGACCAAGACCCACTTACTGGGAGTTTTGTCATTTTAAGAGGGTTTTTTCTAGCATCAGCCTGGACTCAATCCTTGAAAAGTATTATTTTTCTGTCCAAGTCTTGAAGCAACACTGAGAAAAGAGGAGGGTGTGAATGAATGGAAGGTACTAGAGGCTGGGAATTCATAAGGCATCAGTTATGTGTTAGTGGGGTCTCCCTGATGCATGTAATCTACTAAGAACATGAAACAAAAAATATAAAACTAACACTCTACTTTCATTTCAAAGAAGGAATTACATCTGTTAACTCTTTGAGAATCTTACAGTACCCTGTCATGATTATTGGTCAGAAAAACAAATCAAGGAGACATACCATGTATAGGAAAAGATCATAGATTAAAGAAGAAAAATGTGTTAAAAAGCACTACATAGAAAACATAAGCTAGCTGCTCAGGGGTAGCCGCCAGGGATAGCAAAATTTAGGTCCTGAGATCATTGTCAAAGTGAAAAATTGTAAAGTCCTGAACAAGTATTGCTCCCCTAGCCCTGAAGAGAACTGATCTGGTGGGTGACTCAGACACTGGTGGCCCTTGGGTACAGGAAGAGTTCCCTTGAGGCTCCTGAGTCCTTTCATAGAAGGATGCAGAGCAAGTCCCACCCATCTTGTCTGGGGAAAAGAGACCGAGATCCTTCACTGAAATGCTCCTTTAAAAGACATTTGTTTAAAAGATGGGATTAATATTCTTTCTTAAATTTCTGAATAATCACGTTAGTCAGTAACATTTATAAAGGGATTTTGTAAAGAGCAGGCACTATGGGGAAATCCTTATCCTAGGGAAACTCTGGACTTTCAAAAAGGGGAAGATATGTGTTAAATGGATAATCAGCAAAAATCCATCATAAGCAATCTTGAAATCAACTTTACTCTCTTTCTTGTATACATACAAATCTTATCAATGAACAGCACCATATGCATATCCAAAGCTTTTTTTTTTTTACTTAAGGGAGGAGGTTGTATATTAGCGTTTTCCTCTCAATTAACTTCTAGGCAATTTTCCCAGCTAAATGCATAACATCTTTGGCAAGATGCCAAACAAAACCTTAAGACCCAACACTAAATTCTGCATTTGTAGAGGCAGCTTAGGTTTTCATGCAATAAACTGGAAGTATGCCAGCAACTCCCATGATAAACTGAGAAATTGGAAAGATTATATATATATATATATATATATATATATATATATATATATAGTTTAAAATACGTTTTACTGATTATTCCATTACAGTTGCCATTATGGCTTATTTATATATATAATATATACATATATATTATATATATGTAAAATTTATCAAGAAACTGTACTTCAGATTTCCAAGACCACTTAAAAATTTCACTATTTAAATGTGCCTTTTAATAAAAATAAAGTATTTAACCTGCTATTAAATTAACACAATTAGCTATTTATCCCCTGTAACCTTATGGTTCAAATGATGTTAAATCACATAAACTTGTAGCAAACAAAATTTTAGTGAACTCTGGAAGCTACAAGATACATTCTAGACAATAAGTTACGTATTTTTATCTTTCTTAGTTTGACAAAATTACTTTTTAAAGATTTCCTTTGTTTTCACATATTTATATATGGATTTGGGTTACTTAGAATCCAATGAGGCTGAGGGGTTGAGGAGTAGTGGGTAGAGGAATTAACAAGTAAAGGAAAACTAATCAAATAGAAATTTATACAACAGTAATTCCCTGAAATGCTTGACATCAACTCCTCAAACTTTGCTTATTGTTTTTGCTTTTATTTGTACATGACATTCAAAAAATGTGTTTTTCCACAGGGGAAAGGGGAAGGATTCACAGGAACAAGTGTAAAGGACACATGGACAATAACTAAGGTGGGGGTGGAAATGGGAGGCAGGTGGGTAGCACCGAGGGGGTGGGCAGGGCTGGGAATACAAGACAGAAAATTGTACTTGAACAATAATTAAATTTAAAAAAATAATTAAGCCCTGGCTGGTGTAGGTCAGTGGATTGAGCGCGGGCCTGTGAATCAGAAGATCGCGGTTCGATTCCCTGTCAGGGCACATGCCTGGGTTGCAGGCCAATTCCCAGCAGGGGCCAGTTCCCAGCAGGGGATGCACCAAAAGCAACCATACATTGATAAAATAAATAAAATAAATTTAAAAACGTGTTCTTCCACTACTGTAGAACTTTTCAAAGGACTAACTGCAGTCATGCTGCTTTGGAGCTTGCTCAAGCTGAACCAAACCCTTGGAGTTTGAGTTTAGGTCCAGTGGGAACTACAAGTTGAGGCAAGAAACACTTTTCAGAACTTGTGTAGTGCCTGATAAACCTCTTTCAACACTAAAAGGCTTTTGGAAAACATTTTGACGATTTAAGAGTCAGTGAACCAGAAACATATGGATTAAGTTTCTCCTGAAATACTCAGGGGCTTAAAAATTAAGGGAGAAATGCTTTGCCAAACAAAATTTGTTGAAAAAAATTACAAGACCATCCAAGATGGTTTGCCAAACCCAAAGTACAGATGAACTGTCCTTTCTTAATATTAACCATTTATATTATTTAATTTTTTTCATTTGACAAATATGGAGTTTCAGACACATCTGGAATGGGTTCAGAGAACAGCAGTTCACATGAAAGTGATTTTGAAACTTTAAAAGCAAATCATAAATCACAGCCAAATAAAATTGTGAATTTGTCTACATAAATTTAAAAGTCAGGATAGTTTGGCTATGTACTTGCACACAGTTGCCCCCATGGTAGAGGTGCTTAATGTCTATTAAGTAGGTTAAATGTTCTCATAGATGGGACAGCTCTGGTTAGAAAGAATAAAGTTACCTTTATGCAATGGCCTAAGGCAACAGTTTGAACCAGATAGACAGAAGATAGATGATAGACAATAAAGGGTTTAATATAAAAATATATAGAAAGGTGATTGCTTAGGTCACTAACCTAATTAAACTTTGTTATTTAAAGGTTTTGAAATCTGCCTTAGATTATATTAGAATATACATCAATCCTAAAAGAATTCTTAGGTTTTATTTTTTGTTATCAAGAACTTGCAAGAATTAACAGAGTAGCTACTACCGTTGTTTGACCAGCCAAGTCTTAGCAGCAACACCAGATTCTCATTGTCCAAAATATGACCAATATAGCATGACAAACATGAAGCTAAAACACACTATCTCAGCCACCTTTTTCACTGTCTTGTCTTATAGTTGTCATCTGTTTACTCAAGGACTTGTTGGAAGAAGGCAAGTTCAACACCATGCATGTCAGACTGGTTATTGGAAGAACCAGAATTTACAGGGATTCTGAAACTGGGGACACTGGAGGCAATATATAAATCAAATAGAAAGACAGAAGGACAGTTAAAGAAAGAACAAAAGTAACAATAAAAGGAACACAAAAACAAAAGGAAGGAAGCAGAGAGGGAGGGAAGGAGAAAGGAAGGAAGGAAGGTAAAAACTCAGCATACATATAGTATTAAGAAAAAGAAAAGTATAGCCAATTTTATAAATGCTTACTGTATATTTTGTCACAGTAATTTATTTGCCATTGATTTATTTTAGCATTTAATTACCATTCTTCAAGCAAGTAAATTATAATTGCATGTGATATGATGGTGATAGAGGTGGTGGTAATGGTGGTGATAAGTTAGAACAACTTCTAGAAACTTTAATACTGCCTCTGTGATGGAAGAGACACTTGGTTGTAAAAAAAAACAAAAACAACTTCCCTTTAAATATTTTGGAAGACTGGTAAGAGTCATTTGACATTTAAAACTACAGCAGGAGTTAACTCGTTGACTAAAAAGAACAGATATTTAAGAAAAAATATAACTGTGATGCTGAAGCATCACAAAATCTTGAAAAACTATGGATATATTTATAAAATTGACTGTGTTCTATCTATATCACATATTTTATGGAGAGACTTTGTATTCACAGAATCTAGTGACTACAACAAAATATCTTATGCTATTGAGAAAATTATTGCTTGGAACTCTTGGAAAAGTGGAAGAAAAGAGATTATATTAGTGGATGAATTTCTTAAATATGTATTAATGAATCAACTGGCAATTGAGAAATAGATTAACATATCATTTTTTCACCTTCTAACTAAAAAACTAATTTTTCCATAAGGACAGTCTAGGAGATTGGATGTAATTCATACTGTATCTTATTACTCCCTCAATTTGTATTTATTTATATAAAATTAGCATAATTTGATTTTAAACTTCTATTACTTTGTAAAAGATCTTTTTCGCACATTTCTCTTCACAAGCAGCAGCATGCTCTTAGAAGGAACTTCCAGCTGGGTAGAAGTAGTTTATGCTTGGATTAGAATATAACTTCACTCTACCTGTGCAATCCAAAATTGCAAGGAGACAGAGAAGAAAATTGTATTTGCTTAAGATTCTTTGTAGGAATTTTAAAAAATAGCATTTATTCAAAAGCAAGGTAATATTGTTTTCACCACATTCACTTTGATTTAAATGTACTTTTAAAGACCCATGTCAAACTTCTTTCAGAAGGACAACAGGGCCTGCTTGTCCTCAACAGACATACCATCCTCAGAAAGTGAATGTGCCAGTTTCCACCTAGCACAATATGTACAGCAGAGTAACATGTGGCAGAGCACCGCAGCCTGTACTTCTTTGCCCACACTGTGGATTGTTAGAAATCAAGGGTTATCTTAATTAGGAATAAAAGGAGATATACAACACCTAAGTAAGTAAATACATACATATACACACACATACACACATACATGACTAAATAAGTAAGTAAGTAAATAAATAAATAAATCTGGAAGTCTTTCAAGTCTGGAATTAGTGTCAGAATCCCAGGTGGGGATGCAATGTCAGAAATTCAAAATCAGAATATCTGGTAAAGGTAAATGAAGGGTGACATGTAGTTCCAAAGTCCAGGCACAATCAGGAACTGGAGAGGATACATTACCTAAACTTGAATCAGAATCCAAAATCAGGGTCAACAGGCACATGGAGGGTAAGCCAAAAATTCCACATAGGTCAGGACATGAGGACAGTAGCCCGCCAATGACAGATCCAGGGCTTCTCAGGCCTTTTTAAAGAGAGAGGGTTTTAAAAAGGCAAGAGTAGAGATAAAAGGCAGCCAGGAAACCAGGGCTGGGGTGGGGTCAGCAGGTTACTGTGCCTTCATCAGTCAAGGTCCACACCTGGTAGCCAGGCCCTGGACCCTGGCTGTCTTTAAATGAAGGGGAAAACAACCTTGTACAGTGAATGGAGTAGTAAATAATATAGAGCTGGAAATATAGATCTACTTAGGAAACTGTTTATTTAGAAACTAGTTATTGTTAAAGGCTACTAACTACAAGGGAATGCCACTTGCTCTTATGAGGACAATTTATTTCTGTACAAATACTTCTGCAAAACTAAGATTTCTTTGAACTGGGAAGAAAAAATATTATAAAATATGCATTATTTAAAGATCTTGTTTTCCTGTCTTTGAACTGATCTTCCTGCTCCTTTATTGTTTCATGACTCAGTCCCCAAACATAATCTTGTCTTTTTCAGCAGAGTTCAAAGCAGAGGAGATGTTATCTCATCATTTTTCATAATTTCCATATGATTCTCCATCTGGCTCTCCCATTCTCATGGCGTCATCCTCCACCATACCACCCCACCGACTGCACAGCCCAGTGACACCTGTAGCTCCTTCCCAACTCTGAACCTCATGTGTTCTCTTCTCTGCCTGGAAAACTTTTCTCTCTCCTTATTTATGCAGCATATATTTGCAAAGACCTAACCACCTGTTTAATCTCTGCTGGAAATTGATAGAATAATGTGACCTCTGGAATTTACCTGTACAGATAGCACCAAGCTTTGTCTACTAAGACTCACTTCTATTTTCCTTCCAGAAACCTCTTCTGCTTCTTTTATTTTGAATTTGTCACCCCTTTCAAAGGGCCACCACAAGGAAAAACAAAATTATTTAGCACTATTTCACCAGTCTATATTTTAATTGATTATCTACTTGTCTCACCACTAATGGGATAGCTATACCCATTGTGTCTTATAGTACCCATTCAGTACTATATTGGCACGAAGGCTTTGTGCCAATATATTTTAAGTATTCATTTGCAGTAGCTCTTTGTTAAATGAATGATGAATAGGTAGAAGGATGGATAAGTGGATAACTGTTTGGATATAGACAATTCCGTCGTCTGTACTCTCATATCAAACAACAAATAGAGTAATTCCTCATTTATTTTGTCAGAGAAATAGTCACTGTAAAATATTCCTGGCTGTATTTCTGTTATTGCACTAAACTTCTATATACAGTAATTATGTATATTTGTCAATCTTAAAATACAGTATAAATTTAATAATTAACTAAAATGAAACTGTCAAAAGAAGGTCTGAATTGCAGGTTGATGTATTTTTATATATTTAAGAAAACTATTGTATAAAAAGGCCAATGGTCAATTAAACCTTAATTTGAAAAATATAATGATTAATATTTGTAATTGAATGTCTTTAATTTTCTATGATTATACAAAATTACTGAATCTGAATGATCAATTATTATATCTTTAACTTCCTTCTAGTGATATTTCAAAATATATACTTTTAAAATTCATATATACTTGATATTCACATTTTAGTATATTCAATGTGGAGAAATGAAAGTTTGCCCTATCATGTTTTGACAATTTAAAAAATTCATTACTCTATCCAAAAATGTCTTGATACAGTAGTCTATATTTGGCACAGGTATCACAATTCAGAAATGTGTAAAAAATGCTTTGAGAAAGGCATATCTGATATCACTGTCCTAACACATTTGATATAGATATAGTGCCGCTGAGCTCATTAGAGCAGACCCTATACTATAATTATATTGCACACATTTTAAATTATCATTATAATTTAGGCTTGAAATTTTGTTTGGGGCCCAGACTTTCCATATTTGTTCTCACATGTGAATAATTTAAATTGTTGAAGTGAATCTGTTTAATTTCCCTGGTTGGGTAGCTCAGTTGGTTAGAGAATCATTCCAATACACCAAGGTTGTGGGTTTGATTCTTGGTAAGAGCACATACAAGAATCAACCAATGAATGCATGGGTAGGTGGAACAACAAAATCAATGTTTCTTTCTCTCTTTCCTGTTTTTAAAGTCAATAAATAAAACAAATTGAATATGCTTAGCTGTTTTGAATTATATGAATGAAGAAAAATACTTTCATTTCAAAACAAATTAGATATTTGGGGATTCTGATATTGATATTGATCAATATCAGATATTGATCACTATCACTGATAGTGATATTGATTTTATAAGCTTGAAACTTTTAGAGTCAATATGAATTTAAAAACATTTCTTAATATCCCTTAAACTCAGTTTAAAATTACAAATGAATTAACTCTTTCCTAAAGATCAGATGAAATATGTTACTATAACAAGAATACTGAAGCTAAAATTAACATAATAACTTATCAAACAATTATATATATATATATTAGATATTATTTTGGTGTATGTAAGTACATAATTTAAAATTTTAACATATGGTTAGATTTTTAGAGGTAAAAATTAAATAACCTTCATTTATGTTTGATGTAAAAATGCAAAAGTAAGTTCATTAATTATTAATTTACCCTGAACAGATTCAGTGCTTGTTACTGGTAGCTGGAATTTTTATTTGAAGACCTGGATCACCAGTTCTTTGGATCATGTATTTATTATATATTTATACTTTGTGAAGAAACCTGGCAAAAATTCCAAACCCACAGAAAAGACTTAAGCTAATGTTTTAAAAAATAGAGACTCTGTCATCCTTTCTAGAAGTAACATAAAGCAAACATTTTCAGATATTTAATAAAAATAGCTTAGTCCATGTCTACACTCACCTTAATTTGTGTTTTTATATTTTATAACACAATACTTGTTTTTGCTTCAAACATTTGCCTTTAGAATTCAACAGAGAGATGAATTCAACTACCTGAATTTTTACTCTCCATGATACATGCATTTAAATTTATAATATAGTAAATATCAACATACTGAAATTTGCTCTACTGATGTTTATGAAAGAATAGCAAAAACAAACCATGCTTTTTTATAAATCCCCAAAGACACAGTAGCAGCCAGACCTTTTAGGTTCTTTAGGTCTTCAGTACTCTCTTGTTTTACCTAGGTCAATCAGAGGTGGATGAAACAGCTCCTCAAAGGTGGGTCAAGGACTCCAATAAGACCTGGGCCTGTATTTCATTCTTCAGAGAAAAAAGAGAATATAAATTGAGACTAGATGGGATCGCAGACATAAGACTTTCTATTCGAAGTTGTTTACTCACTGCTTAATCTTTTCTTCTGTATTATTAAAGAAACATTATTACATATTTCATAGACAACAGGACACACTTTTTCCTAAACACTTCAAATACCAAGATATCCACAGTTTTTAGTTTTTATTATTGTTAATGAAAGAAGAAGGAATGCATTGTCAGGAGAGCTCTAACCTTAAGACCTTTTCAAAAATTCTCTGACCCAAATACAAATAGATTTATGAGATATGGTGGGTCAACATTGTTTATAAATAGTTTATATACTGCATGCTATAAGAGAGATTCAAATACAATTTATGAAATAGTTCATTTATATTTAAGACTAGAATTCTGAAGGTAGATTAGTGTAAGGCAAGTTGCACAGATAGTAATACTCTAGCAGCATATATTGTAATACTTGTAGCAGCATATATTATTGCATGACAACCTCACATGAAAATCACACTGCTGTTCTAAGTTTTACCATACTTGCTTTATTTTGAAATGTATTTTGGTACTATCATGGGTTAAGTAAAGTTGCCATTTTTTTCTAGGTGTTGAATTTCAAATAAATAATCTTCTAACTTTTCTGGAGACTTTGAAACCTAATTAAATTCCACTGTGCAATCTTTTATAAAGTAAGGGATATTTGAAAGTGATTGTTCATTTTTAGTTAACCATAAGAATTTTTATTTCCAACTACCAAGCTTCAAAATGTATCCCCTAATTTTCACTCTTAACTTAAATATATGAAATGTCTAGGGTAGATTTTAAAAATTTGTCTTCATCTTTTAAAAGTTATGAGCCATATCTTCAATCTTCCAATTGGTATTTAAGCACTGAAATATGAGTAAGCAATTTATTTATTTTTTATTTTTTAATTGTAATTTTATAATCCCTCCATACTTTCTTATGAGCCATCTTTCCTTGGTGATGCAGGAGTTGGCAACACTTTTTATTTGGTTAACTCTTTCATAGTACTTCAGGCATTATTTAGTGTCTATGTGTAGAAAGTGATGGTTATCATTCAGGTTTTGTGAATGAAAACTTTTTGCCTGTGTACTAGTTATTTTATAACAAAATATTAATTGTAGTGAACAATGGAGAATGATCAGCAAATTTAATAAGGGTATCATTTATAGATTAAAGTCATTTGTGATGAAAATATGCAGTTTAATTTGTTACTAGTGGTTTGTAAAGCAGTCATCTAGAGCTGATTTGGCTTGTGAAACTGAACCAAATTTTAATTTTTTAGAAAATTTTAATTACTATTTGTATTTAAATAATGACTGGTAAAGAGCCATGTACATGCATCTGATTGGGAGGGGTTACACTCACTGAGCCCTAGTTCCTGCATTTGTGAGATAGGATGGGGACACTTTCCCAAGGATTGTTTTGAAGATTAGGGGACCAATGCTGAGAGCAGTACCTGGCACATGGTAGGCCCCCAATGCATGTTAGCTACTAATATATGATATTAATAAAAGTATTAATATAAAGCATATTACTATCATATACATTTGTACTTTGAATTCCACAGCAGTCAGCTCAGCTTAGCTATAATTTTCTTAAGTTGCCACTCAAATATATGGAATGTAATTGCAACTAAAGCAACAAACAATCAAAGATTTGTGTACAGCCTTTGCTTATAGCATAAGTGTGAAATTCTGAAACTTTGATAAAAAGGTACAAGGGACAGACCATCAAACTTTTCTTGGATTATAATGACAATATATGTTTATTTTAAGAGACTTGTGCTGTATGCTTAAATTTTTTATTTTGTGTAAATTTGACTAATTCTGGAGGTCTGTATATGAAAAAATCATATAAATCATGTAAATAAAATTCAGTTTATATGTATTTCAAAAAATGCACTGTTTTTATATTAACTGAATCCCTAGTAGTTCTTGTGATTAAATTAAGAAAAATATAGTATTTCAAGTAAGTTATATCTTCATAGTATTGGACACTTAAATACTATTATTACTATATATAAAATTTATGAGAACTTTTCCCTCAATAAATAAAGGTAAGCTTATCTAGTTAGCAATGGCCAGAGTCAAAATTAAGATTTGAGTTTTAATAGATAAAACTGTAAACAGAGATAGATCACCTATGAAACTAAACAAGAGAGAGAGAAGGGGAGTTAATAAAAACACATCATCTTTTTTCTCCTGTCTTATTTTTGGTTGTTATGATGTTCAATTATTTCACAGTAGATTATGTGAAATAATATATTGCATACAATGAATGCTTTATGGAAAGCTTGACCCTGAAATAAGACAAGATTATCTTAAAGTATGAATGCAAGTCTCTGTTCATGGTGTATTTAAAATGTACAGGCTCATCCTGCCAGGTGCTTTCTCAGTCAGTCTGGTCTTACAAAGTGCTGTCATTTTGAAAATTGGAGTTCATTCTCTTCCAAAATTATTTTTATGCTAAACCTAGGGTGTTTGATACTATCAGAGACAATGTCAAGAAAGGCAATTATTAGATATCATCATCAACAAATATTTGCTGAATACTGAATATCTGTCATGTACAGTGTTCTGGGCTTTCAAAGAAAATGGAAGATGTGTTTATTTTTTTATAGCTTATGTTCTTAAATTTGGTCAATGGAAGCCTGGACATTGCATCCAGGAAACCCTGAAATAGTTATGCCAACTTCTGTATGTAAGCCCATATGAAATTTTATGTAGACATGGAGCAAGGGTAGTATAAATTATGAGAATGTTATCATTTTTGTTCTAGATCCTCAAAATATTCCATAACAGTAAAAACGCTAACCATTAATGTTAATGGTCATATTTAAATGACAGTTGAGAAAAAAATTTTAAATACTAATATGGCTTTCATTGTAATGTTGCTGTGCTGAGTCATCCGTGAGATTTGGGGGTTCTCATATAGTCTAGTATCATCAGCTATTTTAGATGGCTTAAGGCAAGCTTAATACTAGTGTATTACTAATACATTAGTATTAGCCTATACTAATGTATTAAGCTTGCCTTAAGCCATCTAAAATTAATAACCTGAGCTTTATCTTAGCACTTGACCGGCCTCTTTCAGGCAACTCAGAGAATAATAGTTTTGCCCAACAAACCAGAACTGTGAATTAGACGGCATTATAGAGCAGTGATTTTCCTTTTTTCATATTAGATAACACCCCCAAATTTTGGACAATCTATGTGCCTTCTAGCTTATAATAAGTAAACATGCAAAACCTTTTCTCATAAATTTAAATATTTTCAAATAATGTAATTTGTGGTGTGTTATAAATATTGATATGTAAAAAATAAAAGTGCGACACTGCTTTTTAAAATGCATTCAATGAAATATAAATACCATAGAGATTTGACTTGGACCATCTTCCATTTAAAGAATATAAACACAGGGTGTGTTTAACAGTAAGAAATGTTATGCTGTTTCTTTCTCTTATTGAACCTGATTTCTATTTCACTCCCCCAAAGAAGTGTTTACCTTAATATAATATATTCTATGCTTAGAAATTTTTATTGATTATACAATCTTGCAATGAAAGAATGCAAGTAATTAAAATTTTAAAACAATATTCTAATGGTGTATTTAATGGTGTGTTTATTCTAAAACCATAACAATGTATGGTTTATAATGTTTCTGTGGGTGGAGTTATCATTATAACTTTATTTAATACACAATTGATGAAAACAACATAAACATATTACAAGATTGATATCAAAAGTCTGGAATTTCACAATACATTAAAGCATGATGGTTCACCCTGGAATATTTCCTTCAGATACTCTATTTTCTTTGCTTTTGCAGGACTCTTCTTGAAATGATGTACTTTTTGACAGAAGTATAGGTAAGAAAAAAGCAAAAACATTAGAGTCACTATAATTTTTCTCCACTCTATAACATGTCCAAATTCAAGAATAGCAAGGAGTTTGTCTTCACAAACAACATTTTTGTTTTTATTTGCTTGTTTTAAATTTTATTTATTTTCATTTAGAGAGAGGGGAAGGGAGAGAAAAAGAGAGGGAGAGAAACATCAATGTGAAAGAGAAACATCAAATTCTTGCCTCTGGTACACATCCTGACTGGAGATGAACCTACAACTTAGGTACATAGCCTTTTGCTATGTAGACTGATGCCCAACCAACTGTGCCACACCAGTCAGGGCACAAACAACAATATTTTGGATGTTCCCCGTGTTTAATACCCCAGAAGAATATGTCACAGTACAATGATGGATAGGCAAGACACATGGTTTATTTTGTAAAATGAGAAAAAATTGGTTGTGGTGCATACATGCCATTCATAAGAAAAACAATGGAGAAAGTTAGAAAAAATTAATTCAAAGAAGGCTTTTAGAGTCTCTTACAAGTTTTAAGACTTGTGGCAATATATCAATGAAATAAGACCTCCATTGAATTATACTTCTCTGTGTCTACACTCTATTTCAATGTGATGTTGCTCCTCTGGTCTTCGCATTGAGTCCTACCTGTCCTTTTCACTTATTTAAAGAATAGAAAGCCATGAAAGTAACACGTGAGTTCTCATATCTGGCTTTAAGAGGCTTTGCAACTTCTGCTTGGATACTCTAGCAAATTTCAGTTCATTGTGCTCTGCAGAAACTCAATGTAGCCTACACAGTGATGAACAGCCATGTGGCGAAGAACCACAGCACAGCAGATGACAGCTCACATCCACTGTCAGATGTGAATGCAGCCATCCTGGACTTGCAAAACAAGTGAATCCTCCAATTGTACACAGGGAAAACCAGAAATGAAAATGTCCGTATTGCCCACTTAGAAAACCTTGAAACCATAATTCATTGGTGTTTTTAGTCACTGAGATTTGGGATAACTGAAACACCTGTCAATTTGTAAGATATTATCTAATATTTTAGTTATATTTTTAAGATATTCTCTTCCAGTGAAATAAATGAAGTTATTTTACATTGACAAGTGAAATAAAAGATGCTTCAGAATTTTGGTCAAAAAGTTTACTGTGTTGATGATAATTATATGCAAGGGGAGATCCCCCTCCAAAAATGGGATTACCTTCTAGAGGGCAGGCCCCTTGCAATACAGGCTTCCTCTCCCACAACAGGTGAGTGTTCTAGGAACCCATTTGTATCAGTGTAACAGCTGGTGTTGTTGTGAGAGGCTGTGTTCAACTTCAGTGAAAATTTTTTGAAGACTCTTTCAAGGTATTTGTACATTTCATGATGGGTGATTTACAAGCACACCTGCCCACACTACACTGAGTGTTCAGCATTTTTTGACCAAAAATGGCATGTCCCCCCATGCCCCACCATCCCTATTTACCCAATCTTGCCCTGAGTAGCTTTTATTTTGGGTGTCTCTAGATGAAAAAAAAGTCCTCAAAAGAAGGTGTTTTGCCTATGTGGAAGATGTAAAACAAACAAACGACGACAAAAAAAAACAGCAGAAGCACTAAAAGGCATCAAAATAAACAAGTTCAAAGACTGTTTTGAGCACTGAAAAAAAAACGTTTTGATAGGTGTAGTGCATAAAATGGAGTATACTTTGAAGGTGAATAAAGCCTAAACATGTAATAATAAATACGCAGTTTTTGATAAATTCAGTTTTGGGGGTCTCCTCTTGTAAAAAGAGCTTTAAAAAATTTTTAATATAAATTAATATAAATGCCTAAAGCTAGGTTTTAAACACATGGAAACACACTACACACACACATGAAAAAACCCCTACTATAAAGTCAATTATAAATAAATTAGATTCAATTTTAAGTTTTAAAGTCACACAGAATCTTCATGGTATAAAAGAACACAACCTGGCTCATAATATATACACAATGCTATTACAGGTAATAATCAAATTGGTTATTTTATTGTGTTAATAATGTTGACCTTCTAACAAAAATGACATTGATTTGGGTATTTGGGACACAGCCACAACATCTGTGATAAAGTATTACTTTCCGTCTTATGCAGACAACATCAAAAAGTATTTCTTTTAGTTTAAACTACAAGACCCCTACAATTGTAGGAGTCCAACAGGTTTTATGTAGTGTATTAAAAAGCCAAAATAAAAACTGAATGATTTAGAAGGAACTATGGGCTAATTTGGAAATACAAACTTAAAATTCTTACCTTTGATTTATATCTAAATTAATTTTAAATTGATTTATATTTTTTTTCCTTTGGGAACACAGGGGTTAAGAAAAATTCCCTTAATTAAATTCATCATGCTGTATATGACTTGTATAACCTTGTGTTGTACAGAGGAGTTCAGAGCTATGCTTGTCTCCTAGTAGACTATTTTGATTCCAAGTAGACAATATGTGGTATCAGAAGTCAATAAATGTAGATAATTTAGATGATATAATATGAAAATTAGTAACGTTAGAGAGAGCCAGCAGAGGAAAATACCTTGGAAATCCCTGAGTCCACACACCCTTATGACGTTGCAAATAAAGGAAACAATGCACAGTAGGGCAAAATTACAATTAAATATGGGCAGAAATCAGTATATATAAAAATCAAACAGGCCTCTTAATTTTCACCAAAAGTGCACTTTTGTCTAGACATACAAAATTCCCTATTGAAAAGTCTTGGGGCCAGATGCTTTAAATTCTGAATATTCAGAGCTGGGTATTAGCTGAACATGTACTATACTTCAAAGTAACCCCAGTATGATCTGAGATAATGTCCCCCAATTTTCTCTTAACATTTATGCAATGAAATGCATGGCTGTTCACACTAAGTGAGAAAAACAAAAATTGTTCTTATCACTTCTGGTGGGGGTTTGCTGCCTAATGAGTTTATTGCCAAATTTACAGAGAAACAAATTAAATAAGTGAAACACTTTTCTTTGGATTTTTGAATTACAAACAAGGGCTTTGAGAACCTACATATTTTTCACTCAGAACTTTCTTTTAATTCCTGTGGATAGGTTTCTATTTTTTAATACAATGCTTCTGGTTTATAGTTTGCTATACAGTATATTTATTTTTTTTAAATCTGATTTAGTCCTACATCTTTTCTGGGATCTCTTTTTCCCTTACATTCTTTGTCAATGACTGTAAATTGTAGATTAAATGCTTTTCTATTTCATTTACAAATGCAGATGGTTTTAATGGGGAGATGCGTAAATAATTTTAGAGACCTCCTTAGAAATTAGTATTCACACACTAAAGGATGACTATATACTAGGAGATCCTAACATATATTTTATACTAACAAGAATTTAGTCTTCAGATATTGGAGATCACTTTGAAAAGAGATGACTATTAGGGTCAAAATCTATCAAAGCACTCAGGAATTAAATGATGCAATGATTTCACACGACTTGAGGGTTACACAAGTGTAGATAGACTAAGTCTGTTGCATGTAATGGTAGTTTAATTTGATTAAAAATAGGAACACTGAGGAGCAGTAATAACAATGGGTAACAATATGGTACACACACGGACATTTTGAGTGACACCAGGATTCTATAAAGAGAAAACACTATTTTTTCTTTACTATTGATTTTTATAGTTTTCAATTAATTATTCAGTTGTTTTTCAGAGATATTTAAAATTGAGTTTAATAATTGCTTGCAATAAAAGCCTATATATTTTTATTTTTATACTTTTTCTAAAATCCCCTGTACCTTTAATACTCATTTGATTGGTACTGGTTTTTGTAGGAGATGTTACAAATTCAACAACTAGGCCTCTTATCTGTTTTCCAGCACTTGGAAGTTACACTTTTTAATCCCTTACAGTAAAATACGGTAATATAACTAACTTTGGTCCATAATTTATAGGAGAAATGACACGTGTCACCTCTAGGCAAAGCATTTTAAAGGAAAGCATAATTCTCTGTTTTTACTTCCACTGTCTCAGCAGATCCCTGTGGTGTAGAAGTCAACAGTATCAGATGGGAGAGCCACTATTAGTCTGGATTCCTAAGTGACTTGATGGAGCAGAGCACTTATTTTCCCAATGTATGGTTATCTATGGGGAAAAATTATCTAGATAAATATATAATACCAAACTGTGTTGGACTTTTAGCAAAATGGAAAATTAGCATGCTGTGTTAAGCTATTGAGATTTCTTAGCACAATTAAACTATCTGCAATAATAACATTTTTACCCAATGTATGGTTATCTATTCAACACTGACTTTGAATTTTAAAACATTTAAAAGTTATTTATTTATTTCCTTTTTATTTAATATATTAGGGTGACACTGGTTAAAAATTATGCAGGTTTTAGGTGCACAATTTCACAATATATCATGTGTACCTGGTATTGTGTGTTCACCACCCCAAGTCAAGTCTCCTTCCATTACCATTTATCTCCCCATATCTTCCTCCAATTTCCCCCAGCCCAGCCTCCCTCCCACCCAGCAATCACCATACTGTTGTCCATGTCCTTGACATTTTTTCTTCTTTTCTGCTCAATCCCTCTTCCCCCCACCCAGTTCTCCTGTCCCCTGACAACTTTCGGCCTACTTTCTAGCTATGAATCTCTCACAGTTTTGCTCATTAGTTCAGTTGATTTATTAGATTTCACATATGAGTGAAATCATATGGTTATTTGACTTTCTCTGAGTGGCTAATTTCATTTAGCATAATGTTCTTCAGATCATTCCATGCTGTTAAAAAGAGTAAGATTTCATTCTTTTAATGGCTTAGTAGTATTCTCTTGTGTAAATGTACCACAGCTTTTTTATCTACTCATCCCCTGATGGACATCGGGCTGCTTATAAATGATGGATATTGTAAACTGTGTAAATTCTTTTGAACTAGTGTTACATATATTCTTTTGAATTAGTGTTTCAGGTTTCTTCCTTCTCAAACTATTCCAAAAATTTCAAGAGATGGTAAGATCTGNTTGATAGGTGTAGTGCATTCTTTTAATGGCTTAGTAGTATTCTCTTGTGTAAATGTACCACAGCTTTTTTATCTACTCATCCCCTGATGGACATCGGGCTGCTTATAAATGATGGATATTGTAAACTGTGTAAATTCTTTTGAACTAGTGTTACATATATTCTTTTGAATTAGTGTTTCAGGTTTCTTCCTTCTCAAACTATTCCAAAAATTTCAAGAGATGGTAAGATCTGAAGCCCATTTTCTGTGGCTAACATTATCCTAATTCTGAAACCAGAGAAAGAATATTATAAGCCAATAACCCTGATGAACATGTATACTAAAATCCTCAACAAAATACTAGCAAAACAGATCCAGCAATACATGAAAAGGATCATTCTCCATGATCAAATGGGATTTATTCTGTGGATGTAAGTTTGGTACAATATTTGCAAATCAAAAAACATAATATACTATATAAACAAAATGAAAGATAAAAACCACATGATCATATCAATAAATGCAGAAAAGGCATTTGATAAAATCCAGCACCCATTTATGATAAAAAACCTCAATAAAGTGGGATTAGAGGGAACATATCTCAAAGTTACTAAAGCCACATATAACAAATCTACAACCAACATCACACTAAGTGAGCAAAAACTACAAATGTTTTCCTTAAGATTGGGAATAAGGGATGTCTAGTTTCACCACTATTATTCAACATAGTACTACAAAATTTTAAATACTTTTAAATCCAGATTCTGATTGCCAAAGTCTGATAAAATATCTTGTCATTGAATTGAATACAAAATATTGATACAAGCTTCCTAATTGTTCTGGTAAATTGGTACATGTCTATTCTTGCGAGACCACTGGGATAGGGTCACATTTGCAATACTGTGTTGAATTTATAAATTCAAAATATTGAGCATTTAATAGCATGTAATATATTTTCACTCCGATGTTTGAGATTTGTTTATCAGTTAATGAAGAGATGTTGTGATCTGTTCTAAAAAAGGGGGGAGCTGTAAAAACTAGAAAAATAAACTCTTGTTCATGAATGAAAAATATATTGATATTATAAAACAAAATAAACATATCTAAAATTAAGAAAGAGTTCAAATTCCCTCATTAAATTCTGTGAACCTCAGTTTAATTCATGTATTATAAAGCATTCAAGAGCTTAGAGGAATGAAATATTTTATAAGAACTAGATACTTTATCAAAAGTCTATGCAGTATTCCATACGAACTCAACATTGGGTTCTGAACTATAGCAAGTGGCTCACAGTGTCTTCACAGCACACACATGCACAAGAGTAGCGATGTCTACAATAGTATTCAATCCCTGAACTTCAAGGTTTCCAACTATTGCATCTAAAGGTTTATTAAAATCAGAAGTACTGGTTGTAGAAGGAATAAAATTGGAATATTGAAATACAAAATATAGTTTTATTAGAGCTTCTGTGATATGTGTGTGTATGTGTGTGTCTGAATTAGAAAATACTTCAAATGCTTTCAGCTGAATTCTGATTTGTTGAAATTTGATTTTTATCTTACATGATAACCTAAAAGAAAATTCTTGAAAAATTACCTTTAAAGTCTCAGTATGAATATATGCAACAAGAAAACAAAAATATGAAAGGATATGTTTATACATAGCATTTTGAGTTATTATAAGAAAGGACTTGTATTAATGGAGAGTGCTAAATTTTTCAATATTACATGTTAAATTTTAAAATCAGTGAATTATCTTTTTTAAATAAGAAAACAAATTCTTATCATTTGTGAAACTAAGTTTTATTTTAAAGTATCATTAAAATACATTCTATCTTTTTAAATCTGAAAAATGGGTATAAAATATTCTTTTTAAAAGTGTTGAAAATCATGATCAGAAAAAGTCAAATATGTGAAGTATTTTGAGGTAAGATATCAACTTACAAATGTAAGATATGGTTTTAATTTTCTGTTTTCCTGGGCATCAATTGTAATGTAAGTCAATATGTTTTCCTCAACAATCTGCATTTTTTACATAAGGAATCTATTTCATGTAATCTACAGACACATTTACTGTTTGCACTTGTCAAAGTTGTAAGTACTAGGCAAACTGAGTTAACCCTTATCCTGGCTAAACTGAGTTTATAAAAAAATAGGTTTGTAAATATGGAAATTGTATTACTTTATTCCAAATACTAAACTTGATTACCTTCCAGGGAACATAAGTCTCTTTCAAGAACACACATCATATCCAACTTAGCCACACATTTAATTGACCACATGCATACAATGGAGAAATGTATTTTATCTTTTGAAAAATTATAATCTTTTAGCCTTGGCTGGTGTAGCTCAGTGGATTGAGTGCAGGTCTGCAAAACAGAGTATCGTGGTTCGATTCCCAGTCAGGGCACATGCCTGGGTTGCAGGCCAGTTCCCAGTAGGGGACGCACGAGAGGCAACCATACATTGATATTTCTCTCCCTCTCTCCTTCCCTTCCTCTCTATAAATAAATAAATAAAATCTTAAAAATTATAATCTTTTAGTTTTTGTTATTTTGTATTAATTGCTGCATAAAAGTAGTCATCACTTACTTGAGTAGACATAACCCTGTGAAATTGTTTAACAAATTGAACATAATACAAGCTCATGAGAATATTTATCTGAATAAATTTTTTAAGTTTAATCACAAATTTGCCTACATAAATTCAGCTATAGTTTGTGTAATGGAAGATATCTTAGAGGATTTCCAAAAACTAGAATTTGTCTGAGTACAATGTTTAAAATGTAGACCCTTAAAGTAAATTGGCCAATGTTTATCAAAATGCTAATTGAGAGCCAGTATCTTAGCTAAGATGCTAAGTCTATCCCAAATACATTAAAGATCTCTCCTCTATTTGTAGAAAATCTTTTGGTTTGTTTGTTTGTCCCCTAAAGTAGTTGCTGCCATGAAGTTCAGCAGCCACTTTTTCTATTTCCTTAAATCTTACCTCCCCCTGCTGGCTGTGCAACTTGGAACATAACTAGGTAGAGTGAAAAAGAATTTTCCAAGTTTGGAGAACTTTCAGAAGAGCAACAAATGAAAACAAATACCTACATGCATTTGTATACAAGTCCATGCACAAATGTGCACATACCACACAGAAGAAAACTAGACTTTTTGACAAATTAAAGTAAACCATAGATTAGACAATTTTAGGCAATAATCAACAAACAAAATTGTATTTGAAAAGGTAATATCATAGTTTTAACATGAAAGACCTAAGGATGCATCCCACATTCATATATATTGAAGAATATGAAGAATATACAGGATAAAGAACTGTAGTTAATCTAGTCTAGTTTTAGTTATATCATCACACAAACAATTTGCACAGAGGATTAGAGAAATACTAAAAAGACAGATATCATAGACTTAACTGTTGATACATACATTATGTAGTCACAGCCACTGATTGTATAGCAATAAACTGAATTCTTCTGTAGAACTTTTATTGCTTTATAATGGTATATGTAAGTTTACAGAAACTTGCAATAATTTCTCACCTTTCTAAATTATAAACTGATAATTCAGATGAAATAGCTAGTCTTAATGTTGAAAATATTTGCTAAATCAAACATATACAGGCCCACAGGATGCATAATTTTAGAACTGTGTCTACATGGTCTGCAATTTACATGAAATTGCTATGTTTTGGTTAAATGGCACCTTAGCTTCCAAGCAACTCTTTCAATAGTTGTTTCTTTAATTATTATTTAATTTTGTGGTTATGACTGTTTTTCAGTTAAAGAGGGTACTACTGACAAATTTAATTAAATGAAAATAGAGGACTTAATGATCCATGCTAATGCTTCATTTCATACATAATATTTTATTATTTTCTGTGCAAATTTGTAATGAGAGCTTGGTTTGTATTAATAAATGCCTACATTTAGGCCACATAAAGTACAGTAATTAAAATACTTTGCTAATAATATTTACTTAAAAGTGCTCTAGAAACAATTAACCCATTGATGCCAATTACTTTTACTAAACTAACTTCCAAGACTACAATTCTTTAGCATTAAAATATTATTTTAATGCTATTTCTAGTAAAATATCTTGGGTGCTATTTTATTATATTTTAATAAAGCATTCTGCTGCTTTTCATAACAGAGATTTCAAAAACGGCTAACAAAAATTTCAACAAAACTATCACTTGCTTGGAATTTTGAACAAAGAGCACATATGTTATATATCTCCTTCCCAAATATTTAAACTAAGAAATGTAACTGTTTCATTGTAACTGTTGGAGTGAGTAAAGGTTGGCTGTCTTGTGCTCTTTAATGTAAATGTTGCTCTATGGTATTTTTGCTTATAACCTGTAACAGAAGTCATCTGTAGATAATTTACATTCTTTCTCACACTAAAAGAAGATATGTTGTCTTACCACAGGAATAAAGATCTTATTTACAAATATGTTGAAGAATATGTGTTATCCAATTCAAGGGGTTACATTTAAAAATTATATATATATATGTATATATATATATATATACATATATATATATATGAAAGTATGCAAACAAAATAAAAGATTTTACTTTATATTTTAAAATGGAATTAAATTTGTGTTAGGCATTTCAACTTTCTACTTTACATAAAAAGCAACAAAGTATTTTTAAAATTCTACTTCTGTAAAGTAATAATTGGCTAACCAATGCTTCAAGTTTTCATGAAAATGATAATCTGCACTAGATGACAACAGGAGGAAATTAGAAATATTTTTAAACAAAACATATTTTTGTACTTTTTGATATTGATATTGAATCAATAACCTAAGAATAAAGAGAAGCAAAGCCCCAAACTGACAAGCAGCATGAAGACTATACAATAAGGAAAATAAAAACACAAAAACAAAAAAGCGAAACTTGGTGTAATGTCTTCCTTTAAGACCAACCATTAGAAAATTAAAGCCAAAATCGAACTCTTCAAATCACCAAAGCATTAGATGTCAGTTTTTAAAAAGACTTGGAGATATGGTTCACTAGGAAAAGCCCTTATTTTAAAAACAAGTCGAAGATAATAGCCTTATTTCACATCAAAATACAAGGTATCCAACTATAATGCTTCATTAGATGTTACACTACATCAAACACTCTCCTGTAAGCAAAAGCTGCTTGAGACTAACATATTAAAAATATTACTATTTTCAAGATAAGAGAACAAATACAACTTCAGGTCAAACACTGAATTATAGAAAGGCTAAATTTGTAATTTAAATGTGATTTGGCCTGGCTGGTGTAGCTCAGTGGATTGAGCGCAGGCCTACGAACCACAGGATTGCGGTTCGATTCCCAGTTAGGACACATGCCTGGGTTGCAGGCCAGTTCCCAGCAGGCAACACACGAGAGGCAACCATACATTCATATTTCTCTCCTCCTCTCCTTCCCTTCCCCTCTAAAGATAAATAAATAAAATTTAAAAATAAAAATAAATAAATAAATGTGACTTGGCCTATAGGTTACCTTTTTACTTTTTTTCTAGACTAGTGTAAAAATATACTTTGTAAATTCTCACTTAAGAATACTATTTTAGGTAATTGATAAAAGCACATCTAGTGATATAGTTTACATAATCATAATGTCATCTAACAAAGAATGGGGATTAAAATATACATACATGCATATGCATGCATGGAAAGGGCATGCTTAGGTACTGAACTGATATAGGTGATAGCTCCACAATGGCTAAATAGGAACAGGAGGGTTCATCTACAGGTCCCATGCAGTTTCATGTGTAGTTTGCATGGGTTTAAGGAAGAAGAGAACTGGAGGTTAACCCCAGCAATCACCATGATCTACATTGCTTTGTTTCTCAATACTATTATGCTATTGATCAAATAACCAGATTTGATAGATTGGACAAAATAGTTTATTCAAGTAAACCCATGAAATTAAATATGTTCTATCACTTACAAAATCAGTTAACTCCTTCTACTTTTACTCCAGACAATTCTGCATCTGGCTAGTCTTTTCTTAATAATATTCAATACTGAGTAAATGTTCCAATGTCTTTTTTTCTTCCTATACTGTGAAAATTGCTTTGATATGTAAGATATTTTTTGAATTCATAAAATAAATTTTACTACAGAAAATGCTTATGTCAAAGTATTAATGGGTGAATCATTTCAGTTTTTGAAGCTACTATTGGTACAGGATCTAACTCTGTCTCTTGCCTAGCAAAATAAGACAGAGGAATCAAGACACTGGTGTTTCAGTACTCAGGTTTGTCTGCTTTTTGCATTTCACACATGTCAGTAATTTCAGCAACAGTTATTCAAAGCATGGGACATAAAACTTTTCTATTCAAAGCATGGGGCATAAAACTTTTCTATCAGGTTGCCTTTGTCCAGCCAGGGCCCAGGACACATCCTTATGATCACAAAGAAAATGAAAAGAGCATGGTTTACTTTGGGAGAAGTGATTACCCAGCATCACTTTACTGGACACAGAAAGGCACATCTTTTTCTGTCTTCACTTTCATTTTAATGTTTCTCTTCTTTGGAGTTTGACAGCCCAGTTATTGACTCTTTAAGCAGAGTTCTTGTATATAATTTTTGAATAAATAAAAAAGAGTGCTAATCAACTATGTGATCAGATCAGACTTAAAATCAGGAAGGACAAACAAAGACCTCAACCTGACATTTGTACATTAACTTGGTACAAGTAGACATTAGCAATCTCACAACAACTTCTTTGAAAAGAATTTGTTAATATTTTAATCTGTTAAAGGAATTTGTTAATTTGTTAATACACATTTGCTTCGGTGTATAAATGATGCAAAAGTTACAGAATGTGGTGATTTTCATCTTCATGAAACCTTATTTGGCTCAGTTTCATTTGACTCACAGCTCTTCCACACTGCATCTCATCAGTGTCATTATGATTTTACCTGTTGTTTTCCTTTTAACCTCTTTTTACTCTCTTGTTTTTAAAGTTATGCATTCCTTTATAGGATTGTAAAGTTTGCCTTCATGTGTATTTTCTTTTCTTTTTGTACACTGGGAGAGGGAGAGTCACTGATTATGCTGGTAGTTTAGAGAGCTAATTCCTCTTTCATTGGTCAGCAGCAGTGGTTAGGTTTGTTATCAGTTCATGCAGTCCCTGTGTAAAAGTTACCTCCTTTTTTAGTTTAATTATTTCATGGTGTTTAAACTAAGTGTTGCACTAAAGATATATGGATGATAAGTACTCATATCTGATAATATGTTGTGATGTAGAAAGAATGGTTTAGCCACTGGATGATCTACTTATTTCCATAGTGAAAAATATCAAATTGGTACTTCAATTGCAATACAAATTACTAAGTAAAGCAATTTAGGTACAAGCAAAATATATAATTAAAAAACACTTAGCTTTCAGAACAACTTGATCAGATGTTTCACTGGCTGAGAAATTAAATGGGAGTAAAATTAAACCCATAACTCCTCTTCTGTAAAACACAGTGGTATAATTCTGTAGAGGAGTTACTTCACTAGTAAAAGTTTTCTTGTTGATGTTGTAGAAAAGGTAAGATGAAGAATCCAAGAAACTAAGAGAGGTTAAAGAAAGTGGAAGAATATTTCTCTTTCTATATTATAAATGGGCAAACAAGCTGATATGTGAAATATATTTTATCATGGTTTTCACTACATTAATTTAATTAGATTAACTAACACTTGCTTGTATAACTATATTGGGAAGCACTTAGAGCAGCTAGTATCCAGCAAAAGGCAGAGAAGCGAGCAAATAAATCATGGCTTTTAGGGGAGCAAGATTGGTACCATCATGCTGAGTTAGAAACCGAAGAAGAAAATGGACATAACATGCAGTTGGGTATAAAAAAAAGAAAACATATGTTAATATACTTAACCTCTCTGTTTAAAATACAGTGTGATGCAAGACTCTAAACAGAACAGGTACATAACTGGTGTTTGTGGCATGACTGAATAAATGAATTAATAAATTAATGAAAGATGCTCAAGTCAGGAAATACTTGGAAACAGATAGACATGAAGCTATGGTCCACAACCTGGTTCTGGAAAGGACCTATAGTTTAAAACAAAACTTACAGGGAAAGAAAGAAAAGAAAGGATTTTCTGATAATGCTCTACATATTAACAAAGGTTTTGTAGCTCAACAATTCAATCATGGCATATTTTTATCCAAACATTTTATATATTATTGTTAGGACCTGCTCAAGCTTTACTTAATAGAGATTTTGAGCAAAATGAAATTGACAATGGATGTGCAACAATTGATAATTGCATATCAATTGTTTGCATGATGCAGTGGCCTTCTGGTAGACTTTCCATGATTGGAAAAAATCCAGTGCATCATACCAGGGCAGTTGGAACATGTCTGTTCAGTAATGTCCAAATGCTAAAAATTCTCCAGAGGGCTCTACTGGGAGAGGATTAAAACTTGTCATTACACCCAATAACAAATCTTTGTTGGTTCTCTGCAGTGTGCAGTGATGTTAGAGCTTATGTTACAGGTTAATTGCTTTCAGTGGTGAAGTAGCCTGAACAAGGTTTTCCCTGGCTTATTAGCAAAGCATTAATAAGGAAACCCAACAACACATGACCACCAATACCAGGGGCAGCACTTCAGTCGGCTAATGAAGCAGTGGTCAGTGGGTAAAGTCCAACTGTGGAATCGTCTCAGATGTACAGCACAGAAGTATTTTACCCTGACGTGGTCTAATAACTTTAAGCAACAAAGACTTTTCCCTAGGAGTTTGTGAGATTCAGACAAACAGTCCACAAAAAGTTGTGTTGTTTATTGCAAAGTAGAAAATAAAACCAATACAGATAATCAGCCAGAAATCCAGGTAATTAGTTGTCCACTTGCTATATATTTTTAACTTGGAAATAGCCTTATTTGACTTTCCTTTATATTTTGTTAAATAAAAATAAGATTGCCCATCATAGGAAAGCGGGTACCAATTTTATCTACAACATTTTTCTAGCTTGATTATAATAAACCCCTGAAAATCAGCATTCTTGGTATAATGAGAATACTGTGTATCTTTCACTATGACAGCCTGAGCAGTACTAATTACCCATTCTGTACTTTGAAAGTAGCAGGATGGAGACTATTGCATTTACAGCACCCATGTTTGCAGAGGTAGCTAGGCTGTCAGCATTTTCATTCTGTACGAAATGCCTGCAAAGATTTTAGCAATGGCAAAGCTGCCTCTTTAGCGTCAATCTACATTGCAATTTTAGCAAACCGGCATTACTCAGAACACTATGCATGCTGTATATCCCAGTGTACATAGTCAAAGTCCAATTTGAATCTAAAGGATGAATTAAAATACCATATACTAAAGAGTCGTTCAAAAATAGTAAACTACTGTATCCACCAGCTGCAATTTCTTATTTTTTCTAGAAGTCTTCTCTATTTAAGTAAGATCAGCATATGGCTTATCCAAAGTATACCTTTTAACAACTCCCTACAAACTGGCTGACTTGCTGGAATCTTGCACAATACAGGTACAGAAAAAGGCTGATAAATTGAATCCCTTGCACTAGAGTCTCCTTACAGGCTAAAAACCATGCAAGCCCAAGATACACGAGAAATATATATATATATATATATATATATATATATATATATATATATATATATATATAAATGCACAAGATCCATATATATATATATGGATCTTATGCATTCCTCAGCTAGCATTGCATCCCCCATTTCTATTCTGTGATTCTGTAGCGAGATACTCAGACAATAACAATTGTCAGAATCAGTGCTCCAGGGCTGACCACCTAGAAAGAAATGTTGTGGGCTGTGAGTCCTGGCCCTGTGCACAGCCGGCTGTGCTTTCTGCATGGCTTGTGCTGGACAATGTTGTGCAATCAGCTTCAAAATGTGGTGTCAGTCAGCACTCTGGCACATGTGCAACCTCAAAGGGTGAAAGAAAATGCAACAAGGCAGTGGTCAGTAACTGGTGGCCTGGCTCAGCTGGTATGTGGGTGAAGTGGGGTGGAAGGAAGCATTTTGGGGCAATGGCATTCCGTTTTCCCATGCTCTGACAACAAGCGACCCACGGAGAGCTTTCCTTTTCTTGTCCTGCTTATCCACCGTCCCCTCCTGCCCTTTGTGCCCCCGTTCCTCCCCCTTCACCTCACCCCTGCTGTGCCCTGCCTTTGGTGAAAGAAAGAGACCAAAGTGCTACAAAAGGCCAAGGCTAGCTCAGTTTCAGACCCCAGGGCAACATGTGTTCAGTGAACAAGAGTGTAGGAAACACTGAATACAGCAGTTAATATTTTAGACATAGGACTTTTGGACTATAGTTTTCTTTTTGCCCATGCATCTATATTGCCATTCAAGGAGACTGTGCTCATATACTAGCAAACAGCTAGTGAGAATACAGCAAGTCTTCAAATGATTAAGGCACAAGAGATTGCTAGAGATGTGGCATGCAAAGAATCATAAGAAAGCCATGGAATATTAAAAATATTAATAATGTCAGTTCTAATAATTCAATCTCAGATTTATTTAGTGCAATTCTGTTCCAAGTGGTGTACCCTGACTTTTTGTTAAGAATGAACAAAGATCATGGAATAGATTGTAACCTATGTAAATTGCGTGTCTGTTGACAATTGTATTTCACATATTCTATATATCATTTGAAAACTATTCCCCAAAGAAATATGTATCGAACTTTTAAAAAAGAAATGGAGATTTGATGACAATCTGTTTTCTTTCATTTGTTTCAGATGCTGCTTAGTCTTTGTCTGTATGTTGAATGTAGTGTCTTGTCATGTTCATCACTGTTTTCTTTTGTTCTTTCAGCTTTTACATGCATAAACTACAGTTCTTGAAATGCTATCACAACAATTCAGCAAAGAAGGAGAAAAGACCTCATAAAAGATTGTAGTGAGGTTTACATATGCAATGTAATCATGGAATTCTGATCAAATGTGAACGTCCAATGTGTTTTCACATCTCACTTGAAAAGAAATCACATTGCCTGCCTCTCCCACCTCCCGCCGTTCTTTTGGTAAAGGAATATGTAATTTGTGAGTATTAGGACTTGCCATTAAAAACATATCTTAGGTTATACTTTGTGGAAAACAGATAAGTACTGGAGCATATTTATGAACATGTTTTCATTGTCTGCATTTGGGGGATGTGGAATTATTCCCCAGTAATTAATTGCCGCAACTGTTTAAACGGTCAAAACTAAAGATTAATCTTGTAGTACCAGTTAAAGCAGTAGAGCAGCCAATGGCAACTGCGCAGTAGTCTGACTCAGAGGAAACGCTGAGAACAGAGCTTCTGAACCACACACTAACTGGATCTAGCAGCTAAATACTGGCATTACTCACTGTTTTAATAGAATCCTTTTACTCCTAAGTTAGCACAGAAGTCAAAAAATATACTCTCACTAAGAAGAGAAACTATTATTCTGCTACAAAAAAAGGCTTTTTGATCATATCATATACTATTGTAAACTAAGTATTTAATTGTTGCTTGTTCTAGAATTTAAATCATTGGGAAAACATTTATTTTTTTAAAATTTCTAAAAATAATTATGAAAAATATTGCCTCATAAATTTGGCATATAGGCTTGTAATAAACATGTATTATACAACAAATCACTGTGATGAATTGTAATAAAGCTTGGGTGTAAAAATTGGCTTTGGATTAGAAAGTAGATGCATGCATTAAGAAATAAATGGTGAGGATCTTTGGTGAGGACATTGCAGAGCATGGGAAAAGAAGCAGTTACTCAGTGAAAATGCTTTTGGCAACTCCTGACCTTTGAGTTCCTAACTTAAAGGATACACAAACAACACCATTCTGCAGCAAGTTTTCCTTGATAACCAGCTGCAAAAGGGACAGAATATCTGGGAGCCATTGACATGCACAATTTAGCAATTATGTAGTCAGAGGAGGAATGATTCCGCTAAACCACTGGGAATTACTGGTGTTTACAGCTTTCACACATTTATAGAAAGATCTAAAATTTAACACAACATAATCAATATCAGAATGGATTCTCCTTTCCAGTAATGAATGATATCACACATTCTACAGGAAAAACAAATTTGGAAGATTTCTAATATTTGATTCAATTTAAGCTAAAAATATAAAAATAAAAAGATGAAGACTTTTTAATTAAAAAAGCCTTTCTATTTTTATATTTTAACAAGAAATATAAAAACAAATAGATAAAGGCTTAAGAATATGTGGTAAGGGGATATTTATTACTATATTTAAATGAGAACTCAAATTAAAAACAAGTTAAAATTAATGTGAAAATATTTTAACCTTGAATTTTAAAAATAATGTTTCTCCAGGTAAAAAAGAATTGTTTATTTAACTTTACAACTAAAAGATATTTTTCTTACTCTTTTTAACTCATGCTTGATCTCATAGCAATTTTTAGAGTATTTTTATTGATTATGCTGTACAATTTTCCCATTTTTCCCCCTTCGTACTCGCTCCACAATGGCCCGAAACCCTTCAGCATTACCCCCACCTTAGATTTTGTCCCTGGGTTGTACATATAAGTTCTTTGAGTTCCCTGATTCCTATATCATTTTCATCTCTCTCTGTCCATTTTATGCCTACTAATTATGCTGCTTCTTCCCTGTACCTTTTCTTCCTCATTCCTACCTTCCCCTTCCTCATTGAAATCCCTCCATGTGATGTTCATGTCTCTGATTCTGTTCCTATTCAAGTTGTTTGCTTAGTTTTTGTTGATTTTCTTTTCTTTTAGTTTCATTTTTTAAAGATTTTATTTATTTATCTTTAGAGGGGAAAGGAAGGAGAAAGGGAGAGAAATATCAATGTATGGTTGCCTCTCACGAGTCCTCTGCTGGGAACTGGCCTGCAATCCAGGCATGTGCCCTGACTGGGAGTTGAACTGTGATCCTCTGGTTTGCAGACCCTCACTCAATCCACTGAGCTACACCAGCCAGGGCTCAGTTCATTTGTTGATAGTTGTGAGTTTGTTGTCATTTTACTGTTCACATTTTTTTATTTTCTCTTTCTTAGGTAAGCCATTTTAACATTTCATATAATAAGGACTTGGTGATGATGAACTCCTTTAACTTGACCTTGTCTGGGAAGCACTTTTTCTGCCCTTCCATTCTAAATGAAAGCTTTGCTAGATAGAAAAATCTTGGATATAGGTTCTTGCCTTTCATGGTTTCAAATACTTCTGTCCAGTCCCTTCTTGCCTATAAGGTTTCTTTTGAGAAATCAGCTGATAGTCTTATTGGAAGTCCTTTGTAGGTATCTGTCTCCTTTTCTCTCGCAGCTTTGAAGATTCTCTCCTCTTTGAGCTTGGGTAATTTAGTGATGATGTGCCTTGGTGTATTCCTCTTTGGGTTCAACTTCTTTGGGACTTTATGAGCTTCCTGGACTTCCTGGAAGTCTATTTTCTTTACCACATGGGGAAGTTTTTCTTCATTATATGTTCAAATAAGTTTTCAAAATTTTGCTGTTCTTCTCCTTCTGGCACTCCTATAATTTGGATATTGGAACATTTCAGGTTTCCCAGAGGTTTGTAAGTCTCTCTTCACTTTTTTAAATTCTTGATTCTTCATTTCACTCCAGTTGGATGTTTATTTTTCCCTTCTGTTACAAATTGTTGCTTTGAGTCCTGGTTTTCTTCCTGTAACTGTTGGTTCCCTGAATATTTTACCTTAATTCATTTTGGCTGTCTTTCATTTGTTTTTTTCATTTTTCAACCAAGCTCAATCAGTTCTGTGAGCATTTTGATTACTAGGGCTTTAAATTCTCCATCAGACAGGTTGGCTATCTCATCACTTAGGTTTCTTTCTGAAGTTTTGCTCAGTTCTTTCATTTGGCACATATGTCTTTGTCTTGACACACCTGTTTAGTAATAAGTGGGCGGGGCCTTAGGTATTCACCAGGGCAAGGCAATTGCCCTAGCTGAAGTATGGCACTGCCTGCTGCCTGTGGAGGAGAGACTAGAGAGGAAACAATGCAGCTGGTCTCTAGCCCACTTTCTAATGAACTTTCATGTGAGACTGAGAGTTTCTCTCACCAAGGCAGCTGCCATAGTCCACAGTCAACTCTAAGTCTCAGTTTCATCTTCAGCCAACCTAACCTGTGTGGTTTTTCTCAGCCGGCCCCAGCCTCACAGCCTCGCCACAGGTTCTTTCTGGTCTGGTTGTTCTGGTTGATTTTTTCTTTAACTCCATGGTTGTTGGAATTCTATGCAATTTGATTTTCTGGCATTTCTGGTTGTTTATTGATTTTAGATAGGTTGTTATCCTCCTTTAGGTTGTGCAAGGAAGTGAAGGGTTTCTACCTATGCCTCCATTTTAATCAAAACTTGGTCTCATAGTAATTTTAATTTATTTTTATTTTATGGTACTTGCAGAAGTAGGGTTGTAAGACCCATAATGCTAATGCTTTAAATATTTCAGCCTAACTTGGGACTAAGATATTTAAAATATTAACATTAAATATAATGCTTAAAGCTGTTTTCCTTTAGTTTACTCAATATAAAAATACATTGTATTTGTATTTTTAACTAATACAGACTAGTTTTCTTCCCCTCTTAGAAAGTAAAATTATTTTCAATCTTATATCTTTATGTGAAAGTGCTACTCAACATTTTCACTGTCAGTGATTCACTTGAAGTGGATGGTTTCCAGAAGTTCATGCCTTCATCAATCGGGTATCCATTACAGCATGGTGGATTGGGTCCCCTGAACTTCCTTCACTCTATGCTGCCCAGGCACTACCAGCTAAATGGTAAGGGAAGTGACCTGAGTAGCTTCAGCAGGTCCAACATTTCCCTCAGTGTGTGCTGGTGGGGTACTGCATCGCCACAGAGAACCCAGAGCAGTTAAACACAGGGGCTGATGCATACTCAGCTTGCAGAAGATCATCCTTTATTGTGCATCACAAACCCCAGCCAGTAGCAGGACATATGCAATTAAGTCAACTACTCACATCTACTTCCTACTCCAACATCTGCTCCACTGTTAGTGGTATTTGGAGTACATGCTCTTTCTATTTGTGTTCCTAAAAAAAGCCAAGTAATAAAAATACGTAGACTAAAGAATAAATGAATGCCTTTGATGATCTAACTGAGAGTAAAAAGCTATGAAATTAACAGAGTGATAGAGGTAACTTCAAGTGTTAAGGAAAAATCGAATGGCTTAGATATTGGACGGTGTTGTTCCAAGAATCCCAAAGTGCATTATTTCTCTGAAGTAGTCTTCATGAAAGTGCAATTTTTCAGCATACAAGATGTAAGATAGGGTTCCCCAAAATAAGTCACACAAAATTGATATTCACCCATTGGGACTTAACTTTTTGAGAACTATCTGGCAAGGAAATTTATGTGAATATTCCTCACAACACAAAAGATAATACAGTAGCTCCTGAACTGTTTCCTTATTGTGCTCATCTCCAACAGATGTCTTTCTGTTTTTTGCATCCCTTGAGCAGACATACTGGCTGTAACCTTCTGTTTTAGAGGGAGGTATCATCATGCTTTTCTACATGCTGAGATGCTAAACAGGACTGTGTGTGCTCCTTGTTTGATTACTTAATGTCCTGTAAGAATTAGGAAAAACAAATTTGGCTTATTTATTTTTATTATTAAAAATACCACTGAATTATCTCTTATTCTTTTCTTAATAGAATATAGTGAATTTCCAGTTTGTTTTTTAAAATGTATTTTTAATTACAATTGACAGTCAATATTATTTTGTATTAGTTTCAAACGTACACTTGTATTATTGATATTTGACAGCCTGGTATAAGGGCCTGATTTTACCATCTTCTGAGTTACTAGAATGGACTGCCTTTGTGAGACCTAGCAATGTGGCACAGAGGCCCAGGTGTTGGGATATAAGTGGCTAAGACTATCGCCACATTCTCGTCTCTCGTGTGACTCTTCTTTGGTGAATCAGGTAAACCATCAGGGTTTTGATTTCCTTATTCATAAAAACCCTGCTCTGAACTGATGTTTTTGGAACTTTCAGCCTTTATTTTCATATCCCTTGAACTAGATGAGTCAAGGATGAATCTTGGTAATCCTTTCATAATATATGAGTATCAAATCAACAGGTTTACATAACGTTACATGTCAACTAAGCTAAAAATATAAGTGGATCCTTCCTCATGTCTCATTTCAATCTATTGTGAACATTGTCTTCTGTTACATTAAAGCTGTTGAGGGCTTGCCTCGGTAGCCTTGATTATCACTGGGAGATCTGAAAGGAAACATGTACTGGGAAATAGAAACAAGAAACTGTGGCAATGTCTGGGCCCCAAAGTCCCAATTATTTTCTTTTCTTTTTAAGAAAAGCATGTATAGATTTAATAAATCAGGAAAAGCAAGAGAAAAAATTCCTAATTTTAAATGCATCCCTTAGCACCAACAATTCTTAATGTAGATGAAAGGTAAAAGTAAGCCTGCCTTGAAAGGCATATGATTACAATAAAGAGAGGAAAGAAAATCCTTTTTCATGAGGAAAGGTTATAACTTACACATGTTTAGCATTATCAAGAGAGCTATTTGTCCTCTTAATGCACACAGAGGGGTGCTCATGTCATCACTGTGCACACTGCCTTGAAAAAGTCTTCTGCTCTTTTATGAAATATCTCTGTCACTTGCTTTAAGTGGGAGTATTAACACCTTTGCTATTTCTCTAAAAATGGGGGTTGCTTCTTACTGAGTTTTTTTTTAAAAAATTGCTATAAAAGGGAGCATTAAGCAAGTGAACAAAGTACTTTGTTAAAGGATCAAACTAAGGAAGGCAATACTTCCTTAAAAGGTTCACTTCTTATTTCCCACCTTACTTAATGGTGTGACAGAAAACCCATGGAAAGGCTCAAAGGAGAAATATGTTGAAAATCAATTACCTGTGTTAGTGAACCACCTACAGATATTTAAAAATATTCTCTTCTCACAGCTACCCACTATGAACCAAATGCTTTATTTGTGTCTCTCATTCCCCATTAACATAATGAAGTGCTGTATGCCTTTTTCACAGTAGGAAGAAAGGTCCAAAAGGGTGATAAAATATCAATCCTAATTGTATGCTATTGGACAGCACCTAAAACTGCTTCCTGGATGCTCAGCATGCGTGGAAGAGCAAGCTGGCCAAGATAGCATTTCTATTTGTAGTTCCTAGGGACCCGAAGCAGATTTGAGTTTTGATCTGGATAATGGCCCTTTAGTCTAGTTGATTTTCTATAACATGTGAAATCAACAGACTGGATTTATAACACCAGAAATTCTTTAAAGATTTAATACCCTACATAATTTCATTTGAAATAGAAAGATTATATATATGAGTAGATATTGCTTCTAGGTTTTCCCTGCAGATCTGGCCACTGCAATTCACATTCCAGCTGGCAAAAATATAAGAATGAATTTGTATAATGGATTTTCAGTCTTTGTACAAAATCATTCCTGAAGTTACAGACACCAAGCATACATGGAGAGTTACTCTGTCATTCTTAATTTATTTGGGCTAAAAATAAAACAACAACAAAAACACAACTTCTAGAGTGCCTGCTATAGACAGAGAATATTGTACTTGAATATTCTTGGTTCAACTGTTGATAAAGATTTATTATTATTAATTCAATTTGTGTCTGTTCACAAATACTAGCATGAGAAATTCTGAAAGTGTGAGTGAACTAATAAGTTCCTTCAGATGTGATATGGGCACACATTCTCTAAATTTTCTATTCCTTTGTCACACTGGACAGAACCAGCTGACATCATGGGTCTAACAATTCCCTCTCCAACCCTTGCCACTCTCCAGTCAATCTATCCTACCTATTCTCTCCTTATATCACATTCTTCATCAAAATTCTTCAGCAGTTCTGCACTGCCTGCCCATAGGATCAAGTTCAATTAGTAAACCTAACCTTTTAAGCAACTTCATAATCTCATCCTTCTATCCTTATGTCCTTTCACATTTGCACACACATTCTGCTGTAATCAAACTGTGTTCTTTACTAAATGTGCTTGGTCATCTTTAGTTTCTATGTGTCTGCCTGGAATGCCTTCATCCATCTTACTTACATTAACACCTCTCAAGCCCCACTCCTCTACCAAGCACTATGAAACATTTCCAGCTAGATGAAGATTCATCTTCATCCTCGTTTTGTGCTTTGAGCACTTTTTGTGTGAAACTTATTCCATTCCAGTTTTTGAAATTTATTTGTTTGTTACTGACTTCTCTCCCCAAATAAATTGTAATCTTGCAGAAGGGAAGGTTAGTTCTCATTATAATATACATATTTCCATCTTTATTTCCTGCTTTTTATGCAGTGAAGACATAAAGGAAACTCATTTCAAAATGAAAACAAACCAAATTGTCAATTTATATATAAACAAATAATGAAAAAATGTTGAATGCTTCTTTATCCCTGGCTAGGTAGCTTAGTTGGTTACAGCATTGTCCTGATATGCCAGGGTTGCAGGTTCTAACCAGTGTCAGAGTATATACAAGAAACAACCAATGAATGCAGAACTAAAGTGGAACAATAAAACAATTTTCTCTCTCTCCCTCTCTCAAATCAACAAATAAAAGTTATTTTTTAATTCCAAAACTTTATTTACAAACTGATTGCTTGCAGTGTTTACTCATTTACTCTACCAATAAAAATGCATTATTTACTATTTCATTTAATTTTTAAAGAACTGGAAAGCATTATGCTGAGTGAAATAAGCCAGGTGCTGAAGGACAAATACCATATGATCTCACCTTTAACAGGAAGCTAAACAACAAAACAAATAAGCAAGCAAAATATAACCAAAGACACTGAAATAGAGAACAGGCTGACAGTGACCAGAGGGGAGAGGGGAGGGAATTTCAGGGGAAATAAGGGAGGGATTTAGAGGAACCTATATAAACGATACATGGACAACAACTGAGAAGGGTGGAAATGGGAGGGAGGGGGGAGCATGGGGTGTGGGATGGGATGGGAGTAATAGACAGAAAACTGTACTTGAAAAATAATTAAATAATAAAATTGGAGGAAAAAATGAAACTTAATTAAATTAATGTCTAGAATATTTTAAAATAAACGAAACAGTAAATAAAGTCCCCAAAGACCAAGGATACAATTCTCTATTAAATAACTAGAGTTTGACAATGCTTCATTTTATTACTAAAATAGATGTGTTTCATAAATTTGAAGTAACAATGTTATGTAGTGAATATGAGGGAGCAGGGAATGGGTGTGTACTTATGTGCTGATAAAGAAGTTAGAAGCATGGAGAATAGAAGGATGAAATGTTATAGTTGTTGTTCTGCAGATTGTAGTATAGAAGGACAATACATGCTGTCCTTGTAACTTAAGACCATCTAGATGTTAGAAGGATGCTACACACACACACAAAGAATATTTTATATTGAGAAACCAATTGAGCAGAGGCAGTGGGCACTGAGCTTTAGTCGCATGGCACAGGAAAGCACCCTAAGAAATTTAGACAGGAAGCTGAAATAAAGTAAAGAAGATAACATACAAGAGGAGAGGAATACCAGGGGCAGGGAACATAACAGGGAAATGTTTTAATAATCCAGTAAGAATCTATTTTAAGAGAATGCAAGAAGTGATAGATTAAAAAAAACACAAGAGGTAAAACAAAATATTTCATGAGGCAATTGAAAGTATTTATTAACCAAATAGATTGGCCAAACAGACTACCAAAGGTAATAGACAATTAAATTACAGAATTAATTAATCAATTAGAACAATTACAAAATGTATGTATTTATTTAGAAAAGCCCAGTTTAGCGGTAAAGATAATATTCATCAATGACTGTTGCATTTATAATATTGTGTTTATTTGATTTAGAACATACTCTAAGAACACAAAGGGGAAAACAATAATTCTTGTTTGGGATGCAGGGACTGCATCATAGATATACCAACTTCATCTGTTTCCATAAATAAAGAGAAGTTGGTCATGCAGTAAATTTATGCTCACAAATCTATGGAAAAGAACCCAGGACAATTCAGAAAAATACTGTGTGACAGAAATACAATCTAAGCCATGTGTGCACTTTAAAATTTTAAGTAGCCATATAAAAGATAGAGCTGATATTGTTTTTATCATGTTAATATATAATCCATATAAAACAATATTCTTGGTGATTTTTCACATGTTTTATATAGTGACTACAAAGCCTTTGAAATGTCATGTGTATTTTATATTGACATACATCTCAATTCTGACCAGCTCTATTTCAAATGCTCCATAGCCATGTGAGGTCAGTGGCTACTGGATACTATAATGGACAATATTTTGTTAAAATATAGTAAGAGAAACTGTAGCTTGATTCTGAGTCTTGGCAGAAATTAATAAATTTGAAAGCCCTCTCATTCAAATCAAGAATTTTAAATTTTGTATTTTGGGTCACTGAAAAGCTTTTCTTTGTGTGTGTAGTACCAATAGTAGCAGTAGTAGTAGTAGTAGTAGTAGTAGTAGTAAATAAAAAAGTAAGAAAGAGTCAAGAAAAATTTATAATGCAAGAAGCTAAGTTTGGCCAAAAATTAAAGCACAATTTAAGCATCTACATTATCCCAGGCAAACTTTGGGAAATAAAATGAAAATATAACTTGTGGTGTACATATACAAAAGATTATGACATAGTTAAAAAAAGGCATGGAATGCTAATGAGATAGAAGTAATTATTATGTCATTTTATAATAATTTTAAAAGTTGAAAAATAATTATAAGGCAACTACTTTAGTAGGAACCTGGAAAGTTAGGGGAGTGGTGGGACTAGGCATATAGATGAAATAAAAATGAAGATTCCAGTTTAAGTTGATATGATTGCCAGATAAAATGTAGAATGCACAATTTTATTATAATTTGTATAAAACCAATATTGGAGAGTATAGGTATGTCCCAAATTCATAATAATACTAAAAATTTCTTCATGGTTTATATTATATGCACAAATATATAATAATCAAGCAAAATAATAAAATCTGGGATTAGAAGTCATTGAAGAAAATTTCTAAGTCAGTGCATAAACATTATCATATTTAACTTTCAAAGCAGCGTTAAGTGGTGATCTCTTTGTATTATCAACTTTATTTTAATGATGAGAAAACTAAGTCTTAATTTAGGTAACATGCCAGAAGTCACATAGCTAGTAAATGACAGATTCAATAGTTGAAGCTAGGTATTTTTTTCTACCATAAAAATATTTATTCCAGGGCTGAATAGCATTGAAAATAGATGGTTTAGAAGTTTGTGAAGAGCATGAAAGTTGTAAATATTTGTGCTTCATTGGGACTTCAACATTCAGAGTCTACTTAGATCCTGAATAAGATCAGGCCAACCCATTTACAATAAAAAATTAGAAAATTTGGGTAAAACATAAAATCAGGAGCTACCCATGCAATGAAGTCTTAAGGGGCCAAGATTTGGGGGAAAATGGTCCATTAAAGTAAATAAACATTCACATTGCTTTTTCTCTAGAGACATTTTTTTTAGGCAAGATCAACTTAAAGGCCAGGCATTCAAAATAAAGTACTAGTTAACCTGAGCAGCTGAGAAAAGCTTCAATTAGTTTCATGGAGCAGAAAAAACAATATATTTCAGATCTATCATTACTGTCAAAATAAAGAAATCAGGATTCTAGAGATATAGGTGTATGATATTGCATATTGCTTTTTCTTTCATAACATTTATCTATTTATAGCTGGTGACCAACCAACAAGAAAGTGATCAGAGATTTTGACAAGCTCTCGGTGCTGGCACACAAAATTTGAAGTGTAGGGGCTACCAAATGGAAGGTACTGAAAAATAATTCAGATGTTTACTTGGGAACCACTGGGGGACTATATCTGAGATGAAAGATTTGAAAATAAAACAGTACTCACTAAGACTAAGTCCAGTTTCAAATCAAATCAAGTCCAAACTGGACTAAAGAAAAGTATCTTTACACTAAAAGACTCTAAAAGTATAAATAAATTAAAAAATAAATAAATGAGTAAAAAAATAAATAAAAGTGTTTTCTGGGAGAAAAAAATTTATTCCAAGTTTCTACCATATTTAATATCAAGTTTTTCAATAAAATTATAATCAAATCATTAGGCATTCTAAGAATTGAGAGAAAATAAAGAATAAAAGAAAGAATAGAAGACAATTCACACATGATCTGGATATTGGTGTTATTAGAAAAAAGGTAAAATACTATAATTAATAAGATTAAGATACATGATTAAATGGTAATTTTCTAAGGGATAATGCATCCCATACAAAGATTCAAATGTAAACTTTAGAAAAATTAACTAAATCTCAATATACAACTCTAATAGAAGATAAAATTATTCTAAAATAAAGATCAATTTACTGATATAAGTTAGTAGAAAATATCAGACTGAATCACAGAGGAAACCACTTATGAAAAATAATAAAATGAAAATAAGAAAATTATGGAGCATAAAAATATGTATGTAATTGGAGTCTCAGAAGGAGAGACAAAATTCAATAGAGTAACATTTAAGGAATGGTTTTGGAAACCTTTCAAAACCAACTAAACACTTTAGAACTGATTCTATAAGCACTGCAGTTGCTAAACAAGGTTAGAAAAATACAAATTACACTAAAGCAGTTGAAATACAAATAGCATAAAAAGTAATAAAAGATCATCTTCTAAAAAGCAAAAATAAGGCTAAAAGCTAACTTCTAAATTCAAAAACTAAACTTAGAAGACAAAATTATATTCTTACACAATTTAAAAGAATGTAATTTAATCTAGCATTTTATAGCCACCAAAAATGTCCCTCAAAAATACAGGTGAAATCAAATTATCTGAAGAAAAAGAATGAAAAATTTTAAACCTGTAGACCTGAAGAAAAATGACCAAAAATGCTCCAATAATCTTCAAGCAGAATGAAAAAAAGGTAATGAGACTATAGGAAAAAAATAAAGACTAAAATTGCCTGGTAAACCCCAATAAATATTTGATATAAAAACAATAATATATTTTGTGATTTTAATATATATGCATATATTATATAATAAAGTAAATTACATGTATAACATATGTATGTGTGTTATACACACACACATAAAACTAAATGTAGTTGAAATCCCTTTCAATCTTGTGAGCCACAGAGAGTATCAAGGAATTCAGCCTCAGAATCACTATGTCCTTGGACCTCTCTGCCAAGGCTGATGGAGTGAGATTTTTTGTATGGTACAGTGGGGCTCAATTAGCTAAAACACACCAGAATTTGATGGATGCAGCAAAAGACTTCCTACAGACACAGTCTTCCTGATATACTCCTTAAAAGTTCTGTCTCAAAAGATTATTAAATAATTAAAGGAATAAAAGTAACTAATGTTGACTTTATTTTCAGTTTGGAAGGCAGCAATGCTCACCACTATACCACCAACACTATTTTCAGTTTGTACAGACATATAAAGGGCTTCATGGATTTAGCCTTCAAATAAATACAGATGGTCCCATGTTGTACCTCAGTCTTGCAGATCTGGCACTTTTGCAAATCCTCTACATAAGGCAGTGCCCCAGCAGAAACAGCTGGCTTAGAGACTGTAGCCTAACAGAGGCTTATGAAGGTTATTTTCAGAAGGTGTGGATATAGCTGAGGGAACGAAGAATAATGAAGCACCTTGGAGTGATCAGTAAGTAGCCAATAGCCATTATCAGGTTTAGGCCTGGAGGCTCAAGGGGAGAAAGCAATGTGCTTGAAACTATCCTACTCCCCCCTCCCAAAAAAAAAAAAGCTGACCAGAGTAAGGGTAGAGGTAGGCAAGAGTTGTCAGATTAGATTGCATTCAGCCCAAACCCCTCTGAGCGAGTTTACAGAGTGGGGAGCATAAACTAGTACTTTGCTACTCCCCTTCCTCTCCAGACTTCTGCTGGTGCACTAGCCAAACCCAAAGTGGTATATCATTCTCTTCCAGTGCTCTATCATTTTCCCTGTGGTAAAATCTAAAAATACTATTTTTGTGCCTTACATGAATAAATTTGTATCTACTTTTTCAATTTCGCCTATTACAACCCACATGTATTGTTCACTATATTATAGGTGCATTTGACTATCCTGCTAATACAAGTCAAACTGCCTTCTATTCAGGTTCCTTGGATAAATATACTGTTCCTGTGTCCATAGTACAACTGCCCCAGAATTTACTTTAGTTTTCTTCTTTTCTTCCAATGTCTTCCTGGATAACTCACTTCCCCACACCAACATAAATGAGCCCTGCTTGCTTAGGCAACACCACTTTATCTGAGTTAGTTTCTTCTTGTATTGAGATTATCTTATTTATCTGTTGGTTTCTTTATTGTGTTTCATACTTCATTAGCATATTAACTTCCTGAGAACAGAGACTTTGTCTTCCAGTACTTCTTCATGATCAAAGACATGAAACAAAATCAATAAACATTTGTTGAATGAATGGGTGTATAATTGATTGAAGGTATATTTAGACTAATTTACCTACTTAGAAATGCATAAAATACTCAAAATCAGATGATTTTAAAAGATTCTTTTATACATAAACCTTAAATTGTTACTTCATTTAACTTATTATATACAAATAAATGTGCTAGATTCTGAAAGTGTTAAGAATAAGTATAAATTAGTTTTACTCTTATTTAATTAAATAGAAAAAAGGAATTTATATGTAACCACAACACCAGATAGAATATATAAGCAATAACAGGAATTACACAAGAAAATACTAAATAGTTTTAAAAATGCAAACATATCATTTGAATAGTAACATAGAGGAAGTTTTATTTGATGTAGACATTAAAGATAGCTAATATTTCAGCAGGTGGAAATGTAGAGAAGAAAGGCAAAATAACAAGTGTGAGAGAAAAAGTAATATAATGAATCATGGAACATATTTGGGAAGAATGAGTAATAGTTTAGTTAAAAATACTTAATATTTATGGGGTGATTATGAAACACATATAATGTAATTCAACCTCAAAATAACTATGTAAGATAATTTTAATATATCTTATTGATTATGCTATTACAGTTGTCCATTTTCTTCTCTCCTTTTTTCCCCTCTGCCCTGTACCTCCCTCCTCTTCCCAGCATTCACCAATATTCGTTCATGTCCATGGATCATATATATAAGTTCTTTGGCTTCTCCATTTCCCATACTATCCTTAACTTTTCCTGGTCTATTTTATACCTACCATTTATGCTTCTTATTCCCTGTACCTTTTCCCTAGTTCTCCCTCTTCGTCCTCCCCATTGATAACCTTCCATGTGATGTCCATTTCTGTGAACTTGTCCCTTTTCCAGTTGCTTGTTTAGTTTGTTTTTGTTTTCCCTTTTTTAGGTTTGGTTGTTGATAGTTGTGCTTATTGTTATTTTACTGTTTATAGTAAAACTGATCTTCTTTTTCTTAGATAAGTCCCTTTAACATTTCATATAATAATGGCTTGGTAATGATGAACTTCTTTAACTTGACCTTATCTGAGAAGCACTTTAGCTGCCTTTCCATTCTAATTGATAGCTTTGCTGGATAGAGTAATTTTGGATGAAGGTCCTTGCCTTTCCTGACTTGGAATACTTCTTTCCAGCCCCTTCTCGTCAGCAAAGTTTCTTTTGAGAAATCAGCTGATAGTCTTATGGGAATACCTCTGTAGGTAACCATCTCCTTTACTCTTGCTGCTTTTAAGATTCTCTTTTTCTCTTTAATCTTGGGTAATGTAATTATGATGTGCCTTGGTGTGTGCTTCCTTGGGTCCATCTTCTTTGGGACTCTCTGGGCTTTCTGGACTTCCTGGAAATCTATTTTTTTCATGCTAAGGAAGTTCTCCATTATTTTTTCAAATAAGTTTTTGACTTCTTGATCTTCCTCTTCTCCTCTGGCACCCCTATGATTTGGATGTTGGATTGTTTAAAGTTGTCCCAGAGGTTCCTAAGCCTCTCCTAATTTTTTTTGAATTCTTGCTCCTTCAAACTATTCTGCTGAATATTTATTTATTCCTTCTGCTATAAACTGTTGATATGAGTCCCAGTTTTCTTCCCTTCACTATTGGTTCTCTGTACATTTTTCTTTATTTCACTTTGCATAGCCTTCACTTATTCCTCTATTTTGGGACTGTATGCAACCATTTCTGTCAGTATTCTGACTACCAGTGTTTTGAACTCTGCATCTAATAGGCTATCTCTTCATTGCTTAGCTATACTTTTTCTAGGAGCTGTCACCTATTTTTTTCATTTGGGCCATATTTTTTTGTCTTGGTGTGCCTGCTATGTAGTAAGGAGCAAGAGCTTTAGGTATTCTCCAGGATGGGGCAACCCACACTGCTGTGTTGTGGTGCCATATGTGGGGGAGGGATCTGCAAGGGAACGATGCCACTTGCTCAGCTCTTGGCTGGATTTTAGTCACTTCCTCTGCTACCCATGAGCAAATTGGACCCTTCTAGTTTGGACTCTTGGGTGGGTGGATTTGTGTACTTTTTAGGACCTTGTGGGTCTCTACAAGGAACTTTCCTGTGAGGCTGGGAGTTTTTCCTGCTGCTACAACCCCCAGATGTTTTTACAGCCAGAGGTTTTAAGGTTTTATTTCCTGCCTGGAACTCTGTGTTGTGCAGTCTGTCTTGCTCCCCAGTTGTTCCTCCCAGTTTAGCTGTACACGGATGTGGAGCCATGCTGTCCATGAGCCACTGCCTTGCCTGGAGTCCTTTCCACCCCAGCTGCTTGTCTCTGATCCTACTACCAATATGGATGAATGTTTCTTCTTTAACTCCTTGGTTGTTGAAACAAGGAGTTAATTTTCTGGCAGTTCTGATTATTTTTTGTTCTCAAATTTCTTGTTGGCCTTCTTTTGCTTGTGTGAGAGGGCAAAGTGTATCTACCTACACCTTCATCTTGGCCAGAGATAATTATTATAGTCATTTTGTAGGTGAAGAATCTGAAAAAAAGAATCTGAAGATTAAGAATTTATTTATTAAAAGCCTTATAATTACCAACCTGTAGAGAAAGGGGTTTGAGCTAATGCAGATTAAGTCCAAAGCAGTATTAAAAATAAACCAGAAAGGCAGATAGTGGCATATTAATGAGAATCCTGAAATGCAAAGCTACACATTCTGAATTTGATCTAGAGAGTGATAAAGAATTGATGACAATTCATGAAGGTTTATATGGAAAGACTATAGAAAACATACTAAATGTTATAATACAAACACCACCTTCACAGACATAAAACAACAAAGACAAGACTGGAAGGTAACACAATTGGAAGTTAATATTACTTATTAATTTATTTTTCTCTTTAGATTTCACATGGTGAAATCATATGGTGTTTTTCTTTATCTGTTTGATTTATTTCACTTAACATAATACTCTCTAGGTCCATCCATTCTATGGCAGATGAAAAGATAAAATTATGTTGATGATAGATTAATATTCCATTGTATATATGTACATTGTGTATATATATATAGATATAGATATATATCACAATTTTTTACCCATTTGTCTATCAATGGGCTCTTACGTTGCTTTCATATCTTCACTATTATAAATAATGTTGCAATGAACATAAGGGTATAAATATTCTTTCAAGTTAGTGTTTTGGCTTTCCTCAGATAAAGACCCAGAAATGAAATTTCTGGGTCTTAGGCAGCTCGATTTTTAATTTTTGGAGGTAACTTTGTATTACTTTCCACAGTGGCTGCATTAATCTTCATTCCCACCAATAGTGTGTGTGGGTTCTCTTTCTCCACATCCTTGCCAATACTTGTTTATGGATTTATTAATGATTGAAATTCTAACAGGTGTGAGGTAATATCTCGTTGTAATTTTAATTTGTATTTCTCTTGTGATTAGTGATGTTGAGCATCTTTTCATGTCTATGGATGATCCATATGTCTTTTTTGGAGAAGTGTCTACTCAGGTTCTTTGCTTACTTTTTAATTTTTAATTTTTTGATGTTTTATATTTTTATTTTTTAATTATTTTTATTGTTATTCTATTACAATTGTTCCATTTTTTCCCCTTTGCTCTTCTTTAACCATCACATCCTGCACTCCCACAATCAATTCCCACACTGTTGTCCATGTTCGTGGACATTTATACAGGCTGTTTGTCTAGTCCCTTCGCCTTTCAACCATTATCCTCCCCTGCTCCCAGTCACTTTCAGTCTGTTCCAGGTTTCCATGCCTGTGATGCTATTTTGTTTGTTAGTTTATTTCATTCATTGGATTCTTCTTATAGATGAGATTATATGGTATCTGTCTTTCAGTGATTGGCTTATTTCACTTAGCATAATATTCTCCAGTTCCATCCATGCTGTTGCAAAAGGTAGAAGTTTTTCCTTTCTTTCTTCTGTGTAGCATTCCATTGTGTAAATGTGCAGTAGTTTTTTGATCCACTAATTTACTGATAGGCACTTAGAGTGTTTTCAGCACTTGGCTAGTGTAAATGGTGCTGCCATGAACATAGAAATGTATAAGTTCTTTTGTATTGATGTTCCTGGATTCTTAGAGTTTATTCCCAGCAGAAGAATTGCTCAATCAAAAAGCAGTTCAATTTTAGTTTTTTAAGAAATTTCCATAGGGTTTTTGACAGTGGCTGCACTAGTCTTCCATTCCACCAACAGTGCATTTGGATTCCCATTCTCTATATCCTTGCCAGCACTTGTAGTTTATTGATTTATTAATGATGGCCATTCTGACAGGTGTGAGGTGATATCTCAGTGTGGTTCTAATTTGCATCTCTCTAATGGCAAGTGATTTTGAACTTCTTTTTGTATGTCTATGGGCTACCTGTATGTCCTCTTTGGATATGTGTCTATTCAGGTCCTCTGCCCATTTTATTTATTTATTTATTTATTTGCTGCTGAGTTGTATGTTCATTATAGTTTTTTAATAATGCCTTATCAAATGATCATTGGTAAATATGTTCTCCTATTCAGTAGTTTGTCTTTTCATTTTTTTTGATGTTTTCCTTTGCCATGCAAAAACTGCTTAGTTTGATGTAGTCCCATTTTTAAATTTTGTCTTATGGTTCCCTTGCCCAAAGAAATATATCAGAAAAAAATACTTCCAAGAGAAATGTTAGAAATTTTATTGCCCATGACTTCTCTAGGATGTTTAGTCTCCAGTCTTACATTTATCATTAATCTAGTTTGAATTTATTCTTGTCAATGATATAAGAAGGTGGCCTGGTTTTATATTTTTGCTGCATGTATCTATCCAATTTTCCAAATGCCATTTATGGAATAGACTTTATTTACCCCATTGAATGTTTTTGCTGGCTTTGTCACATATTAATTGACTGTATAGACCTAAGTTTGTTTCTGGGCTCTATATTCTGTTCCATTGATTTGTGTGTCTGTGTTTATGCCAATACCAGGACATTTTGATTATTATAGCCTTGTAGCATAGTGTGATATCAAGTAGCATGATTCCTACAACTTTGTTCTTTTTTCTCAAGATTGCTTTGGCTATTTGAGTTCTTTTCAGGTTCCAAATAAATTTTGCGTTTTTTTGTTCTAGTTGCAGGAAAAAAATGTCTTTGGTATTTTGATAGAAATTGTGTTAAACTTATAACTTACTTGGGTAGCGTGCACATTTTAATAATGTTGATTAATTCTATCCATGGGCATAATATATGCTTCCATTTATTTGTATCTTCTTTAATTTCTTTCTTTCATGTCTTACAGTTTTCTGAGAACAGGTCTTTTATCTCCCTGGTTAAATTTATTCCTAGGTATTTTATTGTTTGTTTTTGAGGTAATTGTAAATGGGAATGTTTTCTCGGTTTCCTTTCTGATAATTTATTATTAGTGTGTAAAAATGCAACAAATTTCTAAATATTTGTTTGTATTCTGCTACCTTACTGAATTCCTTTATCTGTTCTAGTAATTATTTGAGGAATCTTTAAGTTGTCTGTATACAGTATTATGTAATCACAAGTAATGATAGATTTATTGATTCCTTTTAAATTTGGTTGTCTTTTATATCTTCTTCTTTGATTTCTGTGGCTAGAGCTTCCAGTACTATGTTGAATAAAAGTGATGAAAGTAGATGTCCCTGTCTTGTTTCTGATATTAAAGGAAACACTTTTAGTTATGCCCATTGAGTTTGTCATATATGGCCTTTATTGTGCTAAGGTATGTGCCCTCTATTTTCATTTTTCTGAGAGTTATTTTTATCATAAATGCATGCTGAATTTTGTCAAATGTGATTTTTTTGCATTTATTTATGTGACCATATCATTTTCATTATTCATTTTGCTTATGTGTTATATAACTATAATTGATCTACAAATATTGAACCAACTGTGAATCCCAGGAATAAATACCACTTGGTCATGTTATATGATATTTTTGATATATTGCTGAATTTGATTTTCTAATATTTTGTTGAGGATTTTTGCATCTATGTTCACCAGAGATATTGGCCTATAATTTTCTTTCTTTGTAGTGTTTTTGTGTAGCATTTAAATTAAAATACTGTTGCTTTCACAAAATGAGCTTGGGAGTCTCCACTCTTCCTATATTTTTGGAATAGTTTGAGGATAGGTGCTTTTTGAATACTTGTAAAATTCACCTATGAAGCCATCTTATCCAGGACATTTGTTTGTTGGAAGATTTTTTTAATTACTTTTTTAATTTTGTTGGTTGTAATTAGTCTGTTCAGATTTTCTATATCTTCTTAAATTAATTTTGAAAAGTTGTATGTGTCTAAGAATTTATCCACTTTTTCAGACTATCCAATTTTGGGCCCATAGTTGTTCATAATGCTTTCTTATAAACCTTTGTATTTCTGTTGTGTCAGTTATTACTTATCTTTAATTTCTGATTTTATTTATTTGAGGTGTTTTCTTATTAGTTATAGTTTATTAATCTAGTTTATTAATCTTGTTCTTTTCAAAGAACCAGTTCTTGGTTTTACTGATATTTTGTATTGTTTTTTAGACTCTATTTGTTTATTTCCACTCTGATTTATACTATTTACTTTTTGGACTTCGTTTGTTGTACTTTTTCTAGTTCCTTTAGGTGTAAGGTTAGATAGTTTATTTGAGATATTTCTTGTTTCTTGAAGTAGGCCTGTGAGACTATAAATTTCTCTCAGTACTGTGTTTGCTGTGTCTCATAAGTGTTGGGTTCTTATGGTTTTATTTTCATTTGTCTCAAGTCATGTTTTGATTTCTTCCTTGATCTCATTGTTAATTCATTCATTTGTTTAGTAACACGTATGTGTTTTTGTGTATTTCAGTTTCATTTTTGTAACTGATTTTTAATTTCATACTATTATTGTTAAAGACATGCTAGATTTAATTTCAACCTTCTTAAATTTATTGACACTTGCGTTGCATTCTAACATGTGGACTATTTTGAAAAAATGTTCCATGCACACTTGAAAAAAATGTATATTCTGCTGCTTTGGAGTGAAATGCCTTTAAAATATCAATTAAATCCATCTGATCCAGGGTGTCATTCTAGACCACTGTGTTCCTTGTTGATTTTCTGTCTGGATGATCTATCCACTGATGTCATATAGGTGGTAAAGTTCATTATTATGGTTGAATTACTTGAAATCTCTCCCAAAGATGAAGTCCAAAGATGGCATCTGTGGGTGATGTGGGAGAGACACTTACACAAAGGACATTGGTAAGTTTCCCAGCTTTCTCCCTGAGGCCATACAACCTAATTTCTCCTGATATAAGTCACCTGATATAAGCCTGCTCCAAGCTTCTGTCCTTCTGGTTGAGCCCAGGTTAAATGTCCACAAAAAAGATTTTGTACTCTGGCCCATTTATGAAGAAATTTAAGTTTCTAGCAGTCTCCTCTCTCACCTTGGCAGATGGAAATCCTGCTTATTTTCACAGCCTTGGTAATAAGTCTTTTGCTCAGGCATTCTTCATTGGTTATTCAGGTTGATTGTTTAGTAATCTACCCTTCTAATGATTTTTTTTAGTGTACTGTACATTATTATTAACTAAAGGCATAATATTATACAGCAGATCTCCAAAATGTGTACATCTTGCATTACTTAAACTTTATATAAATTTAAATTAGAGTTTTATCATGTATATAAGAGCATCTATTTTGACACTCAATTAAGATTTACCTTAAACTTACAACAAATAGTTGTCAAGTACATAGCACATTTCTCATAACCATTACCACTCAATCTTTATTAGAACCATCCTTATCCAGAACTATGAGTGAAATGTGTAGAATGAATTTCTTTCCTGAAAGTATGGAGCATGTGCTGTTGTTGTTGTGTGTGAGTGTTTCACCTAATTTACGTATCATTTGGACCAGTGTTTAATTGTTTATTATGTATGCATAATTTTTAAGTTGATTGTTCATATATTTTATAAATTTATAGAGATGCTTAAGGTTATTCTTACAAATTTAAAATTAGTTTTTGTATTTAAAGATATTAATTATTTCTTACATTTTTTTGTGGGACATAAAATACATACCTTATATGAAATTTCTGTCTTTTAAGAGACCCTAAGCATATAATTTTATTATATGGGTATTCACATACATTTTGTAGTTTTCATGGTTTATTTTTACACTTAAGTGCTTAATCATTTTGGTATAATTTTTATGTTAACATAGATGCTTCTATATTTACTTGCCTTACTTGTTTGTTTTAGCTTTGAAATAATAGACTCAACTATTATTGTAAGTCTCCTTTCATTCAATATTTAATGTTTTCCAAAAATTTAGGGGTAGCTGTCTGATGGCAAAACTAATGCTAATAGATAATAAGATTGTGGCCTATATTTAAGACTAAACAAATCTGTGGACAGTTTGAAGGGAACATAGATCATAATGATGATTACATTGTAAGGAGACTTTATTGAGTCAATAATATTTGAACAGCAGTTTAATGACAAGTAATATTTTAACAAGAAAAAAATGAAGTAGTAGGTATTCCATGCAGAAGAAAGATTGTATTCTGTATTTTCTTTCTAAATTTAAAGTAAACCACTATTTATAATGTAATTTAATTTATTGACATCAAAGATGGAAGTTTTCTAGTTTTAAAACCATGGCACTATAATATGCTATCTTTCCCTCATGGTATCCCATCTGTGTTTATATCCACATATATATCCATATCCATATATATCCATATATATATATATATATATATATATATATATATATATATATATATATATGTATTATACAAATGTAAAGTAATGGGAACCTGTCCAATTTTATTATTTTATTATTTTTTATTTTTTTAAATATATTTTATTGATTATACCATTACAGTTGTTCTATTCCCCCCTTCAATCCCTTCCACCCGCACCCTCCCTCCCCCACCATTCCCCCCCCCTTAGTTTATAACCACGTGTCTCAAGTTCTTTGGATTCTATATTTCCCCCACTATTCTCGCCCTCCCCCCTATCTATTTTCTACCTACCATCTATGCTATTTTCTGTGCCTTCTCCCCCCTTCTCCCCCTCCCACCCCCCTGTTTCTAACCCTCCATGTGTTCTTCATTTCTATGGTTCCACTCCTGATCTAGCTGTCCTCTTGGTTTGCTTTTGTTTTAGGTGTGGTTGTTAATAGCTGTGTGTTTGCTGTCCTTTCACTGTTCATATTTTTCATCTTCTTTTTCTTAGATAAGTCCCTTTAGCATTTCATATAATAAGGGCTTGGTAATGATGAACTCCTTGAACTTGACCTTATCTGAGAAGCACTTTATCTGTCCTTCCATTCTAAATGAAAGCTTTGCTGGATAAAGCAATCTTGGCTGTAGGTCTTTGGATTTCATGACTTGGAATACTTCTTTCCAGCCCCTTCTTGCCTGTAAGGTCTCTTTTGAGTTAAAAAGCAGATTATCATTCTTTAAAAATTGTTTCAAGAATTCTGAAACAATAGATTTGGCTGTTTCTTTTCATTTGTCTTTTGTTATTATTAAACTTGAGTTTCATTTAGTCCTCAGATCATCCTACTGTCTTAGTATCCAGGATTCACAATGAGAATCCTAGAGTAAGGATCTATCCTGGGCTGCAAAGTTGAGTATAAAGTCTTCTGAGTCTTACTCATGATTAAAAATTGTACTAGTTGCAAAATTACAAAGCAACAATGAAACAAATACAGAAAGTGTTTAAAGGAGAAAACAAGACCCATGTTTATCACAGGATGATTCTCTTGTGATCAGACTTATAAACTTTCATTGTTCTCACACCCAGTGACAAATGTATGTTGATACCCTTTTCTCCTTTAAAAAATGATTTCCATCTAAGTTCTATTTTTCACATATGTTTAGGCACAAAGCTGTCTATCTGCAGTGGTTCTGTATACTTGTATGTTGAAAAATGTAGTTCAGTAAATATTCTTTATAAATCAATAGTTCTGTCAGTTTCATTGTTCCTGACTCAATTTCTGAGTCTTCTTAACTTTAAGGAATTGTTACTTATGCATATGACTAATATAAGAAGCTAACTTCAAACATGGCTTGGAAATCATAACCTAAATCTAAAGAATATTATCATTTTAGTACCACCTTAAAACTTGAAATACTCCGTCACTAGTTTTTCCAAGGACAGTACTTTGGAAGTGAATAATAATGGGACTGGGGAAGGAGAGCAAAGCACAGATGTTCTATAACAAAGTGTGAGGAAAAGTAAGTGTGTGGCTATGGAGACTTTCAAGGGAGAGGAAAGTCAGCAAGCATAATCCAGACTAGTTTCAGTACCAATACAGTGTCCTATAGATACTCACTAAGCAGAGATTTAGTTAAAATTGTGATAAAAGCCCTGGCTGGTGTAGCTCAGTGGATTGAGCACAGGCCTGTGAACCAGAGGATCGCGGTTTGATCCTGTGAACCAGAGGATCGCGGTTTGATTCCCAGTCAGGGCACATGCCTGGGTTGCAAGCCAGTTCCCAGCAGGGGACACACGATACATTGTGTGTCCTCCGCAGAGGCAACCATACATTAATATTTCTCTCCCTCTCTCCTTCCCTCCCCCTCTAAAGATAAATAAATAAAATATTTTAAAAAATAAAAAAAATGTGTGATAAAGAAGTAAATGCATAGACTGAAAGGATATATAATGAGAGGAATTTATTATAATTTAAACTTTAAACAGTGGAATTCAATATGAGGCATGGGGATGTACAAAATCAGATAGATCAATTTAGGATTATAGGTGTCTTAAACAAAATAGGGAACCAGTTAAAAATATAGGGGACTTGGGTGATGTACAGGAGACTAAATGCCAGGTTTGCAAAACAGAGAGAATACCATTGGAGTAAAGGCATAATGAACCCCAAAACAGGAGCAATAGACTGTCCTTTGATGCTGCCTCATTCACTCATTTCTCACCTTAGACTTCTCACCCCATCCACTCACTTCTCAACTTCAGTGCCCAAAAGCCTTTTCTCCTTCCCTGCTTTGCTCATGTTCACATTCTTGACAATAGTGACTTTTACATCTTCTCTACTCACCTGATCCCAATAATACTGCAAGAGTTTTAGCCAACTGTGCTTGAAGAAACACAGTCCACACAGGACCACTCTCACTTCTGATACCAAGTGCAAGTTCAAGGTGTTTCTGAGAAACCCTGAGTTTTGATAATCCACTAGAAGGACTCACAAAACATACTAAAAGCTGTTATACTCATGGTATACTACAGAGAAAAGATACATATTAAGATCAGACAACAGAAGAATAGCATAGGGCAAAATCAGGAAAAATACCAAATGCAGAGCTTCCTTTGACCTCTCCCTCTTCCCAGTAGTGCTAGGAAGCAAACAAGGGCATTTTGTTTCCTAGCATTAATGCACAACAATACATATGGAGCATTGCCAACCCAGAAAACTCGCCTGAGCCATTGTGTCTAGAGTTTATATCAGGGTTCCTTTACATAGAATTGGTTGACTGCTTATTGATTTATTGATTACCATTGTGCTTGATCTCAATTTCCAGGGTGACCATACAACCCAAAGCTTCCACTCTAAATCAAATTTTAAATTTTTCTAGTATTGCTAGCCCTTACCTTAAGTCATATATTTTGACTATCTGGTGTGACTCAAGACCCCCAGACAAACAAACAAAAAAGTCAGGCATGACATTCCAAGGGTTTTGAGATAAACTTTCGGAAGCTAACTTGAAAGATCAAACCTCTTTTGGGGCAATGGTAAATTATTTACTACACAGATGTCATATCCAACTTTAGTATCAGCAGTTTTCTTCATTTTATATCTTATAGAGATGATAAAAGCAACAAAATAATAGGATTTTCCTACCTCACCCCACTAAATAGACCCCATTACTTGACCTAAACACATGATTTTTTGTAACTCTTAGTATAATGGGTAAGGATCTTTCCTCCTGCTGGAAACTAATCTATTTTCCTGGTTTTTGGATTCTAATGCCTGACACTTTCCCAGAAACCCTATTCTATTTATTAGAAATGTCTTCTCTTTCCTTTAACTCAGCCTTTCTCCCTGCATTAAAATGGCTCCATTTACATGTAAATATGCTCTTGTCTTCCAAAATAAAAATAAAATTTCGTTAATCTTCATGTTCACCTTTAGCTAGCATCTTTAGCTGCTGGCCCTATCCACTAAAATTACTTACCCAAAGATCACCATTGACTTTCTTATTGTAAATCTAATGACGTTCCTCAATTTTTTTCAATATAATCTCTTAACATCTAAAACGGTTTTTAAATTCTAGAAATACTGTCTTATTTTGTTCTCTGGAAAATGCCCTCTCTTATTATTTTGGTCCTTATCCTCAAATGTAGCTTTACCTCTCTAAACATCTCTGAAGAGTTGGAGTCCATATAGCATATACTCTGGACACTACTGTCCTCATTCTGCAACCTGTTCTGGTTGATCTGTTTGCTCAGTTTCCACTCGCGTAACTTCTGCAGCCCCCATGTGAAGCTCCACATTTTCTCAAAAAGCTAACTTCTTCTTGAATTTATTTTCTTGGATATCAGATAAGCTCTTTAAAGTTAATGTACCAAATTTAACTATTTTGGGTCTTTCCTCTGGTAATCATTTAAAAGCTATTGCTCTTTTAGTGCACTTTACTTTGGAGATCAGTACCCTGAACTTAGTTGTACACAACAGAAATATGGTGACCCTGTTTGATTACCTTTTCCCCTTCTACAGAAAACTGCTCACCTAGTCCTGTTATTCAGTGACTATGAAATAACTTGTGAACCTATATTTATTCTCATGACGATCATCTGGGTTCAGTTCTACATGTGGCATCTGGGTACTGCAGCAATTTCTTTTCTGTGCTACCTGCCTCCTGTCTTGCTTACTCTTCATTTATTTATTAAATATTTTATTTATTTATTTTTAGAGGAAGGGAAGGGAAGGAGAAAGAGAGGAAGGAAACATCAATATGTGGTTGCCTTTCATGTGCCCCTTACTGGGGACCTGGCCTACAACCCAGGCATGTGCCCTGACTGGGAATAAAACCAGTGACCCTTTGGTTCTCAGGTCAGCACTCAATCCACTGAGCCATACAAACCAGGAAGGACCCTTCTCTTCATTTTGCGTTCTCCTGTCAGGCATAGTTATCTTTCTACAATGCAACTGTCTTGCTATTTTATTATTTTTTTCAATGAGTTCAGTGACATTTACTTCAAGATAAACCTCAAACTACCTGGTGTGGCCTAAAACAACTCCTTACCTCCTCAGTGTCTCCCACCCTGCCTTGCTCCTCTAGCTCTATTTAATGTCCAGCTCTCCAGTTTTTTACTATCCCATGCTCTCTTTCCAAGCCTTTGTCTATGCCTCCTTACCTACCATTCCCTTAACCTTTAATTTAATGTTTAGTTGTAAATTTTACCATCAATTCTTCTGAGAAACATTATTCCCTTTTCCTGAAATTGAATTAACTTGTTTACTTGCAAAGCTCCTGCTCATCACCTAAGTCTTTATTCACTATATTGTAATTACCTATTGAGTTATCTGCCTTGTCTTCTAGATTAGCTGCCTTGAGATGACAGACATTCTGTCACTTTTGATCTTTGTTGCATTTTCATTATCTATCATAGTATTTGACACATAGTAGGTTTCTGAAAGGTGAATGGCCAGAGATATGACACTAGACATGAGAACTGAGGATTAGCTCTGGAACAATTTGCATGCCAGGGTACTAATTTTGTCCATGGCAGCTTCTAAGAAAGAAAGTAATCTAATGAAACCTTATATTTTCAAAATAGTTACAATGCCATATCCAAATGACACATTCATTTTTTCTCTCCTCTGACATTTTACTAATTCTCTATTATAAAGAACTTTTTTACTTTTTGTTCATTACTTATTTATTATGTACTTATTTTTAATTTTTTTATTGTTCAATTAAAGTTGTGTCAATGTTCCCCCTTTCTCTCCTCATTGTCCTTTTCCATGAGTCTTTTATATACATGTTTTTTGACCTGACCATTCTCCTTCTTTCCTCTGTTACCTGTCTCCCCACTCCCTTCTGGTCACTGTCAGTTTTTTCTTAATTTTCCTGTCTCTGGATCTTTTGTTCACTTGTTTGTTTTGTTGATTAAGTTCCACTTATGGGTGACGTCATATGGCATTTGTCTTTCACCACCTGGCTTTTTTCAGTTAGCGTAATACTCTCTAGTTCCATCCATGTTGTTGCAAAAGGTAGGAGTTCCCTGTTTCTTTTTGCTGCATAGTATTCCATTGTGTGAATGTACCATAGGTTTTTGATCCACTCAGGTCACTCATTTACTGATGGCACTTAGACTGTTTCCAGCACATGACTATTGTATATTGTGCTACTATGAACATTGGGTTGCATAGGTTCTTTTGAATTGGCATTTCAGGATTCTTATGGTATAATCCCAGCTATTTCTCTTTAGCTATAGAGATTCCAGTTATAGCCACTGTATAAATGTTTTCTTTTGGCAATAAGTTATATTACTCTTTGTATTATTAACTAGGGCTTTTACATTAGAGTTTACAAAGCACTTTGACATGAAAGTTTCATTTCATCATTAGACAGTTCTGTCATTTTATCCACTTTGTGGATAAAATAAGTGAGACTTAGAAGTATTAGAGACAGTATAGGCATACAAAAAAGCTAACAGAAGTGACTCTTGCTAAGCAACACACATGACTAAGTTGGACTATGTGAAATTGCTATTGTTATAGGTTAAAATAAAATGGTTGAATATTAATAATTTTCTATTATTCAACCTAATACATTTTGAAATAATTAAGTGATAATACTAGGCAGTATACACATAATCAATTGTCAAAATGAGTGACAAATATAAGTGCTATGAACAGACAATAGTTATATCAATTCAGAATGAGGATAAAAGAGACTGTGTTATCAGTCTTTTCTCCATGACTATTCTTTTACTTAATTTTCCAATATCTCTTCAGTGTCTAGAGTCAGGTGTATGTTTCCACTTGCAGAAGGTGCTATAAACTAAAGACTCAGTATAATACATTGAGCTGACATCTCCCCATCCATATCTTCACTATGTCCATCCTTTCATTATTGCCACATTAGAAACTAGATTTCTCTGGACCACATTTTTCTCTATCTTTTCCTATGCCATCAGAAAACAAATAGAATGCAATTGACATTGAAATTGTTAACACAACAATTTCTCTTTTGAAAATGCCTACAACTGCAAATGCCCAAACTGGCCAGGTGGCTCAGTTTGTTGAAGCACCACCACATAAACCAAAAAGTTATGGGTTCTATTCCTGGTTGGTTTTGTATGGGATGCAACTAATCAATGTTTGTCTCTCATATTGATGTTTCTCTTTTTCTCTCTCTCTCAAATCAATAAACGTGTCCTCATCTGAGGATTTAAAGAAAAAAAAATGCCTACAACTTTTATAATTCAAGCATGGCTTATAACAACCAACTGTACAATCATAGTTTCTCTTTAAAATAATATCTTCACTATAGTACAAATATCTGGAAAAATGACATAAGTGTACCATTCAATAAATATTCACAAAATCAGCAAAACCCTATAATCAACACCTAGAAAAAATATTGATGATAACCCAAAAGTTCTCTCATGCCTACTCTCAGTAACTATCATACTTCAGATAGTGACTGTCCTGACCTATCACTGTGTAGAAGTTGTGCCTTGTTTGGACTTTATATAAATGTGATCATACAGTATGCATTTGCAGAATTTTTTCTCAACAATTTGTTTGTGATATTTTATTGCCAATATTATGAATTAGAGTGATTTATTCATTTCTACAGTTTTAGAATATTTCATTTAATAAACATTCTGTGTTGTTTAAAGTTTAGGACTGTTAGGAATCTTGCTGCTATTAATATTCTTGTACATATATTTTGGTGCATATATGTGTGCTTCTATGTTGAGTATATATCCAGTTATTTGAGCATGATTTCTGCATTAATAGATAATGCCAAGAATTATTCCAGAGTTTTTAAATAATTTATACACTTCTTCGCCATAACTTAGTATTGTTAATCTTATTAATATTAGAAATTCTTATGGAAGTGTCATTATATATCATCATGGTTTAATTTGTAGTTTTCTAACATGAATGATGCCAGCAATTTCATAGTTAGATTGTGCATTTTGACATCATCTTTCAAAAATTTCAATTCAAGCCTTTATTTATTTATTTTTAATTTGTTATGTTTGTGGTCCATTTGTTGGAAATGTATTCTGAATACAAGATTTTGTCAGAGTTATGTGTTAGTGTTTGTAATCATTTTGTATTGTTTTACCCTCATATATTTTGAAGAATTGGATTTATTAATTTTAATACAGCTTGGTTTGTCAAACTATTTTTATGGTTAATAGAATTTGAATGTTATATGCAAACTTTTGTCTATCTTTAAGGCTGTAACGTTTTGTCTTATATTGTTTTCAATAAGCATTATGATTTTCAAATTTTCTGAATTGGATCTGTCTACAGTTAATTTTCTTATGTGCTGTGAGACAAGAGCTAGTGTTCTTTTTTCTTACAAAAATAAAAGTTAAATGGACCTATTAACATTTAGCCACTATTTTGGAATGTCAACTTTGTCATAAATGTTCATATACATTTATGAATATGTTTCTGAACACTTTATTCCATTTTATTAGTCTATTTGTGTTCTTTAAGCCTATGTCATACTGGTTTTTTAAAAATATTTATTTATTTTTAGAGGGGAAGGGAAGGAGAGAGGAAGAGAAGCATCGATGTATGGTTGCTTCTCGTGCATCCCCTGCTGGGAACTGGCCCCTGCTGGGAACTGGCCTGCAACCCAGGAACGTGCCCTGACTGGGAATGGAACCGCGATCCTTTGGTTCACAGGCCCGTGCTCAATCCACTGAGCTACACCAGCCTGGGCTTGTCATACTGTTTTAATTATTGCTTTTTTATATCTAGAAGTCAAGTCCTTCAACTTTGTTTTTTCTCATGATTTCTTTAGTTTTTTTGTTTTGTTGGCCATATACATTTCTATACAAATATTAGAATATGCTTTCTAATTTACACAAGAATATTTCTAAATATACTTTTAGGATTTTTAGTGGTATGATATTAAACAAATAAATATGGAGACATTAGTATATTTACAATGTTGACTTTTTCAATTACACAATAATTTCTCTCAATAATATCTATGAGATTTTCATGCCACTGTATTATATATGTTTATTTATTTATTATCTGTATTTGGTGCCTTGGGCATTAAAATAATAGTGTCATTTGAAAATATTTCAATGGTTTATTGCTCTTATAGAGAAATCAATTGATTTTTGTATATTGGGCTTGTAGCCAGTAACTTTATTAAATGCATACAATAAGACATATAGGTTGCAGAAACTGTATTTGAACAATTAAAATAAAATGTAAGAAAGGACATATACATTTCATATTTTAAAAAATATATACATAGTTATATGTGCAAATATTTGTATTTTATTATATTTTCAAACCTATATATTTTTATTGCTAATTGAATTTGGAAAAAATATGTTAGTATTTTAACACTAAGTGTAATGTTTGTTTTTTTTTAGGTACACTGTGTCAAGTTAAGGTTTTTTCTTCTCTTTCTTTCCTAATTTACTAAAACAGTGGTGCTGTTGTTATATTTTAAGATTTTTGATGAAATTTTGGATGCATGATGAATGTTTTCCATTTAATTTCCCTCTATGTCTCAAAAAATTTCCTATATCATTTTCCCTCTGTGTCTCTTTTTGTCTCTTTCCATTTCTGTCCACCTCTCTCAGCCTCTCCTTTCCCTTGGCATCTACTGAGAATATAATTTTTCTTCTTTAGTTTATTAATACATTTACATGAAATGGTTTTAAAAAGTTAAATTAACTTCAAAAACCTGGAATATATCCACCCTAGTAGTGATACATTTTTATATATCACCAAGTTCTTCCAGTTTCTAATACTTAGAATTTATTTCTAACATATGTTTAGGAATTTTTTCATTTATGTTAATGAGTGATCTTAATCTGAAATCTTTCTATCTGGTAATGTTCTGGAGATTTTGAAGGCATCTCATGCTGGCTTCATAAGTTTGGAAGGGTTCTCTTGTTTGTACTGTGTTAAAATTTTAGGAAATTAATGATATTTTTATAAAGAGAGAGAAGAATTCACCAATAAATCTATTTAAGCTTGCATTATTTACTTATGGGAGGATTTTTAACCACCTGTGCAATTTCTATCCATATTTTGTTAGTTTTGGCATACCGTGATTTTCTACAAATGCCTTTTTCATCTAAATAACCACAATTACTGGCATAGTTACTGATGCTATCTTCTATTATTATTTCAATGTGTGCAGAACTGTAGTGAGAGCCCTTTTGTCATTTTGTTATTGGTAGTTTGTGTCTTATACTTATCATATTTAATAGTTTTTATCATCTTCTGAACTTGCTAGTTTTCAAAGAACAGTGTTTCTTTACTAAACTTTATAAAAATATTGTTTTAGAATTTATCAATTTAGTCTTAGCCTGATTTTTCTTTCAATTTCTTTAGATTCAATTTATCATTTTTTTAAAAATATTTTATTGTCATTCAAGTACAGTTGTCTGCATTTATCCCCTACCACTGGCCCCTCACCCCTGCATTTTTTTTTAATTTATTATGATAGATATTTAGATAAAGGACTTTTATCTTTTCTTCTTTCATGGTATAGGTATTTAAAGATAAACATTTTCCTCAGAGATAAGACTTTACTTACATTCTAAAATTTAATATGTGTATTATTATCATTAATATTTTTCAGTTAAAAGTGTGCCCAAAACTTATTTTTACTTTTTTCTAAACCTATGTGCTATTTAAAACTTGCCAAATATTTTTTAGAATTCTTTAGGCAACTATTTTTATTGAGTTCTGGCTAATTCTAAACTTGTCAGAGGACATTTGCTTCATATAATTTTATTTCTTGTGTATTTATTGAGTACTGCTGTTTGAGATAATGGTCAATTATTCAAAAAGGTCAATTACAGAAAAACGTCTGTGTTTAATTGAAAAGATGATGTATCTTGAAGTTGTTAGTGACAGTGTTCTTGTATGTTGATTAGATCCATTTCATTAATTATATTATTTGTGTCCTACATATCCTTACTGATTTATGACTGAGGCTCTGCCAGGTACTGAGAATAGTGTGTGAGAATTTTCCACAAAGATTATAGATGATCTATTTGTCCTTCTATTTTTTATTTCATATGTTTTAAACTTATATTATGAGTGCATACCAAGTTGGAAGTATTATCTCTTTCAGGGGAAATGAAGCATGAGTAATATTTCTTTTTTTAATGTCAAATCAACTCATATTGATATATCTAATTAGTCTTACATCAAGCTAATTGTTGGTAGATGTTCCAGAGCACCCATTTTTTGTATATTCAAAGTGCAAACTATTTTTTAATTTTATTGATCAATTTTTTTAAAGAGAGAGGAAGAGTGAGAGAGATGGACATTGATTTGTTGTTCCATTTATTTACACATTAATTAGTGATTATTTTTTTTAAAATTTTTATTTAACTTTTGTTCAAGTACAGTTTTCTTTCTTGTATTCCCAGCCCTTCCCCCCCAGTGCTCCCCACGCCCCTCAAATCTCCGCCCCCCGTCTTAGTTATTGTCCATGTGTCCTTTATACTTATTCATGTGAGTCCATCCCCTTTTACTCTGTGCTTCTCTCCCCTCTACCCTCTGGACCCTGTCAGCACGTTCTGTATTTCAGTGTCTTTGGTTACATTTTGCTTGCTTGTTTCTTTGTTGTTTACATTCCTGTTAAGGGTGATATCATATGGTATTTGTCTTTCACTGCCTGGCTTATTTCGCTCAGCATAACGCTTTCCAGCTCCATCCATGATGTTGAAAAGGGTAGGAGTTCCTTCTTCCTTTCTGCAGCATAGAATTCCATTGTGTAAGTGTACCATAGTTTTTTGATCCAGTCATCGACCAATGGGCATTTAGGTTGCTTCCAACTCTTGGCTATTGTAAATTGTGCTGCTATGAACATCGGGGTGCATAGGTTCTTTTGGATTGGTGTTTCAGGGTTCTTAGGATTTTCTCCTAGCAGTGGAATTGCTGGGTCAAAAGGCACGTCCATTTTTAGTTTTCTTAGAAAATTCCATATTGCTTTCCATAGTGGCTGTACCAGTCTGCAATCCCACCAACAGTGAAATAGGGTCCCCTGTTCCCCACAACCTCTCCAGCACTTGTTGTTTGTTTCTTTGTTTATGATAGCCATTCTGACTGGTGTTAAGTGGTATCTCATTGTGGTTTTAATTTGCATCTCTCTGATAGCTAGTGATATCGAGCATCTTTTCATGTGTCTCTGGATCCTCTGTATGTCCTCCTTGGAGAAATGTCTGTTCAAGTCCTCTGCCCATTTTTTAATCGGGTTGCTTGTCTTCTTTGAGTGGAGTCGAATGAGTTCTTTGTATATTTTGGAGATTAAACCTTTGTCTGAGGTATCATTGGCAAATATGTTTTCCCAAACAGTTGCTTCTCTTTGTATCTTCATACTGTTTTCCTTAGCCATGCAGAAGTTTTAATTTTGATGAGATCCCATTTGTGTATTCTTTCTTTTATATCCCTTGCTCTAGGGGACGTATCAGTAAAAATATTGCTGCGTGGAATGTCTGAGATTTTCTTGCCAATTCTCTCCTCTAAGGCTTTAATGGTTTCACAGCTTATATTTAAGTCTTTTATCCACCTTGAATTTATTTTGGTGTATGGTGTAAGTTGGTGTTCGAGTTTCTTTTTTTTGCATGTGGCTGTCCAGTTATCCCAACATGATTTGTTGAAGAGGCTATCTTTACCCCATTTTATGTTACTGCCGCCTTTGTCGAATATTAATTGACTGTAGAGGTTTGGGTTTATTTCTGGGCTCTCTGTTCTATTCAATTGATCTATGTGCCTGTTTTTATGCCAGTACCAGGCTGTTTTGATTACAGTGGCATCGTAGTATAGTTTGATATCAGGTATTGTAATCCCTTCTACTTTGCTCTTCTTTCTCAAAATTGCAGCTGCTATTTAGGGTCTTTTGCAGTCCCATAAAAATTTTTGAAGTGTTTGTTCCATGTCTGTGAAATATGCCATCGGCACTTTAATAGGTATTGCATTAAATCTGTAAATTGCTTTGGGTAATATGGACATTTTGATGATGTTAATTCTTCCAATCCATGAACAGTGTATGTGTTTCCATTTGTTTATGTCTTCCTTGATTTCTGTCTTCAGTGTTTAGTAGTTTTCTGCATACAGGTCTTTTACCTCCTTGGTTAGGTTTATCCCCAGATATTTTATTTGTCTTTTTGCTATATCGAATGGGATTTTTTTCTTGATTTCTGCTTCTGCAGTTTCATTGTTAGTATACAAAAATGGTTTTGATTTCTGGATATTGACTTTGTAACCCGCTGTTTTGCCAAATTCATTTATTAGTTCGAGCAGTTTTTTAGTAGAGTCTATAGGATTTTCCATGTACACTATCATGTCATCTGCAAACAATGACAGTTTTGTTTCCTCCTTTCCGATTCGGATGCCTTTTATTTACTTTTCTTGTCTGATTGCTGTGGCTAGAACTTCTAATACTATATTGAATAGAAGTGGTGAAAGTGGACAACCTTGTCGTGTTCCCGATCTTAGTGGGAAAGCTTTTAGTTTTTGTCCATTGAGTATGAGGTTGGCTGTAGGATTTTCATATATGGCCTTTATTATACTGAGGAATGCTCCCTCAATTCCCACTTTGCTGAGTACCTTTATCATAAATGGGTGTTGTACCTTATCAAAAGCTTTTTCCCCATCTATTGATATGATCATGTGGTTTTTGTGATTGCTTTTGTTTATGTGGTGTATTACATTTACTGATTTACGAATATTGAACTATCCTTGCATCCCTGGGATGAATCCCACTTGGTCGTGGTGTATCATCTTTTTGACGTATTGTTGGATGCAATTTGCCAATATTTTATTGAGGATTTTAGCGTCTATGTGCATCAGTGATATTGGCCTGAAGTTTTCTTTCTTTGTTGTGTCTCTGTCTGGTTTTGGAATTAGGATGATGCTGGCTTCATAAAAAGAGTTGGGGAATTTTCCCTCCTTTTAGATTTTTTGGAATAGTCTGTGAAGAATCTGGGTTAGTTCTTCCTTAAAAGCTTTGTAGAATTCTCCTGTGAAATCATCTGGTCAAGGGCTTTTGTGCGATGGGATTTTTTTTATTACTTCTTCAATTTCCGCTGCTGTTATTGGCCTGTTCAGGTTTTCTGCTTCTTTTTCATTGAGTTTTGGAATATTATCTTTTTCTAGAAATTTGTCCATTTCATCTAGGATTTCAAATTTCTTGGCATACAGCTCTGCGTAGTAATTCCTTACAATCTCATCTATTTCTGTGGTATCAGTTGTAATCTCTCCTCTTTTATTTCTCATTGTGTTTATTTGGGTTCTCTCTCTTCTTTTCTTGATGAGCCTACTTAAAGGTTTATCTATTTTGTTTATCTTTTCAAAAAACCAACTCCTGGAGTCATTGATCCTTAGAATTGTGCTTTTAGTCTCTATGTCATTTAATTCTGCTCTGATCTTCGTTATTTCCTTCCTTCTACTTGCTCTGGGCTGTCTCTGTTGTTGTTCCTCAAGTTCTTGGAGGCGTCGGGTTAGGTTGTTTGTTTGAAATGTTTCTGTTTTCTTTAGGTAAGCCTGTATTGCTATGAACTTCCCTCTCAGGAATGCCTTGGCCATGTCCCATAAGTTTGGGGTTGTGGTGAGTTCATTTTTATTTGTTTCCAGAAAATTTTTTATTTCTTCCCTGATTTCTATCTTGACCCATTCATTGTTTAATAGCATACCATTCAGTCTCCATGATTTTGGGCATTTTTGTTTTTTTCCTGTGGGGTTAATTTCCAATTTCAGTCCCTTGTGATCAGAGAAAATGCTTGGTATGATTTCTATTTTCCTAAATTTGTTGAGTCTATTTGTGTCCTATCATGTGATCTATCTTGGAAAATGTTCTGTGTGCATTTGAAATAATGTGTATTAAGGTTCTTTAGGGTGAAGGGCTTTATATATATCAATTAGGTCCATTTCATCTAGAGTGTCATTTAATGCTGCAATATCTTTGTTGATATTTTGTTTGGAAAATCTGTCCATTTTTTACTGTGGGCTGTTAAAATCCCCTACTATAATTATGTTGCTGCCAATATCTTTCTTGCAGTATTCTAGGGTGTTCTTTATATATTTGGGTGTTCCTATGTTGGGTGCATATATATTTACGATGTTAATGTCTTCTTGGTGGATTCTTCCCTTGAGTATTATGAAGTGACTTTCTGGGTCTCTCTTTATGGCCCTGTTTTTGAAGTCTATTTTGTCTGATATGAGAATTGCTACCCCAGCTTTTTTTTTCTTGTCCATTTGCTTGGAAAATTTGTTTCCATTCTTTCACTTTTAGTCTGTGATGGTTTTTCGACCTGAGGTGGGTCTCTTGTAGGTAGCATATGTGTGGGTCATGCTTTCTTATCCATTTAGCTATTCTGTGTCTTTTAATTGGTGCATTTAATCCATTTACATTTAAGGTTATTATTGAAAAGTGCTTATTCATTGCCATTTATGTACGTGTGTTCCTCTCTGCCTCTCTCTTTTCCTTCCTTTCCTTAAAGCAGCCCTTTTAGTAACTCTTGTAGAGCTGGTTTGGTGGAAGCGTATTCTTTTAGACTTCTTTTGTCTTGGAAGCTCTTTATTTGGCCTTCTATCTTGATTGAGAGACTTGCTGGGTACAGTAGCCTTGGTTGTAGGTCTCTGTTTCTCATTACTTGGAATATTTCTTGCCATTCTCTTCTTGCTTGGAATGTTTCCATTGATAAGTCAGTAGCCAGCCTTATTGGGACCCCCTAGTATGTCACTACTTTTTTCTCCCTTGCTGCCTTTAGGATTTTCTCTTTGTCTTGGAGGTTTCCCATTTTAATGATGATGTGTCTTGCAGTAGGCCTCTTTGGGTTCCACCTGTTGGGCACTATCTGTGATTCCTGGATCTGTGCGAATTTATCTCTCCTCTACTTAGGAAAATTTTCCGTTATTACTCTTTCAAGTAGGTTTTCTATCCCTTGTTACTCTTCCTCTCCTTCTGGAATTCCTATTACTCGGATATTATTACTTTTCATGTTGTCTTGCATTTCTCTTAAATTCTCTTCATTTATTCTGATTCTCTTTTCCCTTACTTGTTCCATCTGGGAGATTTTTTCTAACCTGTCTTCAATCTCACTTATGCGATCTCCGCCATATTGATTCTATTCTTCATACCTTCTACTGTGTTCTTCAGTTCACAAATTGTATTCTTCATTTCCTCTTGGCCTTTACTGATGGGTTCTATTTCCTTTTTCATAGTGGTATAGTTTGTAGAGTGTTCATTGTAGCTCCCCTGTAGTTTCTGGTAGCTCGTTGTAAGCTCTTTGAATTTCCTGATAACCAGTGCTTTGAATAGTTGACATCTGATAGTTGACTTGCCTCTATTTCATCTAATACTCTTTCTGAGGCTTCCTCCTTTTCTTTCATTTGGGGATTGTTTCTTTGTTTTCCCATTGTTTGTGATACTCTTCTTGTTGTCCTCCGCTTCTTAAATTGATCTGTTCTGGTTCTCTGGGTTTATGGTGTGAACTTCTGTGGTAGGATACCTGTGAAAGTCAGCGGTGCAGTCTTCTGCAGGTATCTTGTTGTTCTCCGCTTCCACCTACCCCTTTCTTTATTGTGCGTGTGTGATCAGTTGTGGGGGAGGCAAAATGGTTTATGATAGCAGAAGGTTATTTTATGTTATTTACAGACACAGTGGGCAGAGAAGAAATAGATAATCTCTAGGCTATATATATAGTTAACCGTGCTCTTCAACCCAGCTTACCACTTTTAAGAAAGGGCGGGCATAAGTTAAGTGTCTTGTTAAGAAGGGGGGGCTTGTGAGTTGTATCTAGAAAGCAGTGTGGTTGCGGGTGGTCAGATTTGAGGTAAGGTTACAGTACAGGTTAGTAACTGGGTGTAGCGCATCAGTAAATAGAGTAATGGAATTCAGGCACCTGTAAGGTGGTCTAAGGTCCGAGAGATGTGTTATGAAGTATTACTGTTGTACAGAACAGCCCTTATTTACACTAATATTAGAGGAACACTCAAGTGATAAATTCTATGTGATTTGTCTAAATGGGGTTTATAGAGCTTGGGTAGCATAGCAGAGGAAAGTACGTGAAGTATAGAAAATCAGCAAAACACTGTGGAGGAAGGCGCAGTGGGAACCTGTCAGGTAGTATAGTATACCCAGCCAGGAGTAAAAAACCTGTACAGAAAGGGTGGGATACAAAGATATTCTTGAAATGGAAAAAGGAGTAAGAATAATGCAATAATAATAATAATACACCTCAAAAGAAAACTAAGCAACGCACAAACAAACAATCTGACACACACACACACACATACACACACACACAAAAGTCAGGAGAAAAGGGGAATAAGCGGAAAATTTGGGAAGAACAGAAGGACTAAAACCGGGCAAAAAGGAAAAGAAATGAGGGACAGAGTATTGAAAGATCGAGCAACAATACAGTTTACAATATATAAGATTAATTACAAAAGAGGTTGAGAGAAAAATAAAAAATAAAAAATAAAAAAATAAAAAATAAAAAAAGAAAGAAAGAAAAGAGAAAAAAAGAGGGGAAGGGAAAACACACACACACACACACACACTAGAGAAGGAGGAAAAAAGAAAAGGAAAAAAAAAAGGAAGCACCCTTCCTTTGTTGGTTTCAAATTGTGCAAACCGGTTTTTCTGGGTGCTGCGTCTCTGAGGGCAGGTTTGCAGGCGTGAGCTAGCAGGCTGCTGATTGGTCTGTGGTCGCACACAGCCCCGTGAGGCTGCCCCTGTCCCGAGGTATCCGCCCGGTGCTTCTCCGTCCCTTGCCGGACCCAGGCTTTCCCAATAGAGACTTCTCCACAAAGCCTGTCTCTCAGCCCAGCCCAATCCCAAAAGACCAGCAATGACAGTGTGCTTCTTAAATCCCTAGGGATGGCGGGCTGGCGACCGCAGTGTCCGCAGTTGCCACCCTTTACGTTAACTTAAGGGGTGGCAACTGCGGGCACTAACCATGGGTCTCTGCCCCGTACTAACCTGCCTGCCTAGACAGAGAGGGGAGAGTCAGTTCTCTCCCACGGAGTGTGTTGCTGGTCCACCGGTTCTCCAGCGTTCACTCCGTCACCGGCGCGCCGGCCCTGTATTCAGACGGGGCTCCTGTTCCCCGCCCCCCGCCCCCCCCATGGTGCCAGCCCCCATTGCGCGCCAATTCTCGTCAGTACTCACGCTCCACCAGAGTTCGCCTGTCCTGGGCGCGCCCCGCCCGGCGCAGCCCGCGGCCTCCCGTGGGCGCACAGCTGCTTTTGTCTTCACTCGCCTTCTGGATTCCTTGTTGACCTGCCGCTGTTTGGTTCCTCCCTCACACTCTCTGGTCTCCTATTTTCATAAATGTTGGGGAACTGTTGGTTGATTATGCTGTTCTTCGGTAGATCTGCCTGGATTTTCCACCAGATGCATGAGAGCTGGTTTCCCTCGGTGCTATTCTGTCGCCATCTTAACCCTCCTCCCTTAATTAGTGATTCTTGCCCGTGGCCTAACTGGGGATCAAACCTGCAACCTTGGCATATTGGAATGATGCTCTAACCAACAGAGCTGCCTGGCCAGGACTGAAGTTGAACTCTTATAAGCAGCATTGAGTTGTTGTTTTATTCAGTTTGACAACATTTAATTTTAATTTTGTAATTGTTTAGTTTATTTACATTTAATTTAATTATTTTCATATTTTACTCTACCACTTTACTATTAGTTTCATATTTTCCATCTAGTTAGTTCTTTTTATCTACTTCCTCTTTTTAAGAACTTAATCATCAGCAAAAATCTTTGTTCTCAGGAAAAATGGCAGCAGAGCGACTCTTGTTCTCGTACTCCTGGGAGAAAATCCTGGCAGATCTACTGAGGACCAGCGACAGGGGTATCTGCCATGGAGGACTCATCGGGAGCCCGGCACCTGTCAGTAAGGACAAAAGCGGCAGCAGCAGGGCGGCTGCCCTTGGCCAGCCCATAATGACTCGGAGCTGCTGTTTCCTCTGCGTTAGGGGCATAGAGGCTTCTATCTGCAGCCAGCGTCCAGGGTATCTGCCACTGAGGACTCAGCAGGAGCCCCGCACCCAGTGGAGCCTTGGGCGGGCTGCAGGGTCCTTGAAAGAGAGTTGGCTCCCTCCCTCCCCATCTAGATGGGGTTGGGTGGCAGAGACCTGTCTGCATAGGTTTGCAGGGACGGTGACAAGGACAGGGGCACTCTGTTCAGTTGCAATCTCTGTGGTCAACAGCCCACCAGCCCGCGAGCCCGGGAAATTTGAGAGGATCATTGTCTTAACCAGTCAGGTTGGGGATTGGGCTGGGTTGAGAGACAGGCTTTCTGAAGAAGTTTTTATTGGAAAGTGGACTGAGGTGTTCTACTGTGAAGGCAGATTGACTTGCTTACACCCAGCCACAGGACTGGGAAGGATCAGTACCAGATCCAGTGAGACCAGGCAGCCTGTCGGGTGGGCTGGTGCCTGCACCCCAGTCTCGTAACCTGGATGGTACACGGGTGTGCGCCTGGGCTTACAACCCAGCCCAAAGAGAAGTCCTGCCTAAACCAGAAAAAACGGATTGGACAGTTTGAAACAAAGAAGGTGGGGGGGTTACCTTTTTTTTAGTAATAAATTATATTTCTTAATTTTCTTGTTACTATAGCTTTCAGTACTTTCCCTCTCCATTCTTTTTTTCCTGTTTTAGTCCTTCTTCCTTTCATCCGGAACTTACTGCTTTTTCCTCACTTCTCATGCCCTTTTTTTGTGTTGGTTTCTTTGTTTTTTTCTGCTTTCTATACCACTATAAATACTTCACAACACATCTCTCAGGTCTTAACCCACTTTATAGGTCCCTGAATTCTATTACTGTAGTGATTAACTCTACTTCCTCACACGCTATGCCTATTTACTATTTTTTACTCTCACCTTACCTCAAAATCTGACCACCTGCAACCTCACTGCTTTCTAGATACAATTCACAAGCCTTCCCTCCCAACAAGAGACTTATCTTTGGTCTATCCTTCCTTAAAAGTGGCAAATTGGGTTGAAGATTGCAATTAACACTATATATAGCCTAAAGATCTTCTATCTCTTCTCTACTGGCTGTGATTTTAAATACTATAAAGTACTCTCATGATGTCAAAAACCATTTGGCCTCCCCCTCCAACTTATCACACACACACAAAGGAAGGAGTAGGTGGAAGTAGAGAACATCAAGATACCGGCAGGAGACCGCACCACTGAATTTCACAGGTATTCTACCACAGAAGGTCACACCATAAAACCAGGGAGTTGGAACAGATCAATTTAAGAAGCTGAGGCAAACAAGAAGAGTCTCCTGAATTTTCCAATCATGAACAATGGGAAGACAAAGAAACAATGTCCAAATGAAAGAAAAGGTGGAAGTCTCAGAAATAATGTCAGATGAAAGAGAGGCAAGTCAGCTATCAGATATTGAATTCAAAGCACTAGTTATCAGGAAATCCAAAGAGCTCAAAATGAGCGACCAGAAAGCAGAGGAGAGCTGAAAAAAACTAGAGGGGAGCTACAATGAGCTTTCCGCAAAATACATAAACATGAGAAACGAAATAGAAACTATCACCAAAGGCCAAGAGGAAATGAAGAATACACTTTCAGAACTGAACAACACAGCAGAAGGAATGAAAAGCAGGATCGATGAGGCAGAAGATCGGATCAGCGAGTTGGAGGACACAGTAGAGAAAATCTCCCAGAAAGAACAAGAAAGGGAAAAGAGGCTCAGAAAGAATGAAGAGGGATTAAGAGAAATGCAAGACAATATGAAACATAATACTATCTGAATAATAAGAATACGAGAAGGAGAAGGGGAAGAACAAGGGATAGAAAACCTATTTGAAAGAATAATGATGGAAAATTTTCCTAATTTGATGAGAGAAAAAGTTATGTGAATCCAGGAATCGCAGAGAGTCCCATTCAAGAGGAACCCAAAAAGGCCCACTTCAAGACACATCATCATTAAAATGGCAAAATTCCAAGACAAAGAGAAAATCCTAAAGGCAACAAGGGAGGAAAAGGAAGTAATACACAAGGGAGCCCCAGTAAGGTTAGCTACTGACTTCTCAATGGAAACACTCCAAGCAAGAAGAGAATGGCAAGAAATATTCCAAGTAATGAGAAACAGAAGCCTACAACCAAGGCTACTTTACCCAGAAAGGCTTTCAATAAAGACAGAAGGCCAAATAAAGAGCTTCCAAGGCAAACGAAGTCTAAAAGAGTATGCCTCCACCAAAGCAGCTCTACAAGAAGTAATAAAAGGTCTGCTTTTAAAAAAAAGAAGGAAAAGAGAGACAGAGAGGAACTCTGGAACAAAAATGGCAATGAATAAGTACCTATCAATAACAACCTTAAATGTAAATGGAATAAATGCACCAATTAAAAGACATAGAATAGCTGAATGGATAAGAAAGCAGGACCCATACATATGCTGCCTACAAGAGACCCACCTCAGGTCAAAAGACCATCACAGACTAAAAGTGAAAGGCTGGAAACAAATTTTTAAAGCAAACATACAAGAAAAAGAAGCCGGGGTAGCAATTCTCATATCAGACAAAATAGACTCCAAAAAAAAAAAAGGGCCATAAAGAGAGACCCAGAAGGTCACTTCATAATACTCAAGGGAAGAATCCACCAAGAAGACATTAACATCATAAATATATACGCGCCCAATATAGGAGCACCCAAATATATAAAGAACACCCTAGAATACTGCAAGAAAGATATTGGCAGCAACACAATTGTAGTAGGGGATTTTAACAGCCCACGGTCAAAAATGGACAGATCTTCCAAACAAAATATCAACAAAGATATAGCTGCACTAAACAACACTCTAGATGAAAGGACATGAATAATATATATAGAGCCCTTCATCCCAAAGAACCTAAATGCACATTGTTTTCAAATGCACATGGAACATTTTCAAAGATAGACCACATGATAGGACACAAAACGAGCCTCAGCAAATTCAAGAAAATTGAAATCATACCAAGTATTTTCTCTGACCACAAGGGACTGAAATCAGAAAACAACCCCAAAGAAAAAAACCCAAACACCCAAAATCATGGAGACTAAAGGGTATTCTTTTAAACAACAAATGGGTCAAGATTGATTTTAGGGAAGAAATCAAAAAGTTTCTGGAAACAAATGAGAATGAACTCACAACAGCCCAAAATTTATCGGATACGGCCAAGGCAGTCCTGAGAGGGAAGTTCATAGCAATACAGGCTTACCTAAAGAAGATAGAAACATTTCAAACAAACAACCTAACCCTACACCGGCAAAAACTCGAACAACAAAAACAAAGACAGCCTAGAGCAAGTAGAAGGAAGGAAATAACCAAGATCAGAGCAGAATTAAATGACATAGAGACTAAAAGCACAATTCTAAGGATCAATGAATCCAAGAGTTGGTTTTTTGAAAAGATAAGCAAAATAGACAAGCCTTTAGGTAGGCTCATTAAGAAAAGAAGAAAGAGGACCCAAATAAACACAATGAGAAATAAAAGAGGAGAGATTACAGCTGGTACCACAGAAATAGAAGGGATTGTAAGAAATTACTATGCAGAACTGTATGCCAAGATATCTGAAAACCAAGGTTAAATGGAAAAATTTCTACAAAAATATAATTTCCCAAAACTCAGTGAAGAAGAAGTGGAAAGCCTGAACAGATCAATAACAGTAGATGAAATTGAAGCATTGATCAAAAAACTCTCATCACACAAAAACCCTTGACCAGATGGTTTCACAGGAGAATTCTACAAAGCTTTTATGGAAGGGCTAACCCCTATTTTTCACAGACTATTTCAAAAAATCTGAAATGATGGGAAACTCCCAAACTCTTTTTATGAAGCCAGCATCATCCTAATTCCAAAACCAGATAGAGACACAACAAAGAAAGAAACTGTTAGGCCAATAACACTGATGAACATAGACTCAAAAATCCTCAACAAAATATTGGCAAATCGCATCCAATAATACATAAAAGAGATCATACACCAGGACCCAGTGCGATTCATACCAGGGATGCAAGGATGGTTCAATATCCGCAAATCAGTAAATGTAATACAACACATAAACAAGACTAAAGACAAGAACTACATGATCATATCATTAGATGCGGAAAAAGCTTTTGATAAGGTACAACACCGATTTATGATAAAGGTACTCAGCAAACTGGGAATAGAGGGAGCATTTCTCAATATAATAAAGGCCATATATGAAAGACCTACAGACAACATCATACTCAATGGGCAAAAACTAAAAGCTTTTCCACTAAGATCAGGAACTAGATAAGACTGTCCACTTTCACCACTTCTATTTAATATAGTATTGGAAGTTTTAGCCTCAGGGATCAGGCAAGAAAAGGAACTAAGGACATTCAAATTGGAAAGGTGGAAACAAAACTGTCATTTTTTGCAGATGACATGATAGTGTACATGGAAAATCTTATAGAGTCTATCAAAAAACTGCTCAAACTAGTAAGTGAATTTGGCAAAACAGCAGGTTACAAAGTCAATATTCAGAAATCAAAGGCATTTTTGTGTACTAACAATAAAACAGCAGAAGCAGAAATCAAGAAAAAAATCCCATTTGATATAGCAAACAAAAATAAAATACCTAGGAATAAATCTAACCAAGGAGATAAAAGACCTGTATGCAGAAAACTACACAACACTTAAGAAAAATATCAAGGAAGACACAAACAAATGGAAACACATACACTGTTCATGGATTGGAAGTGTTAACATCATCCAAATGTCCATACCATCCTAAGGAATTTACAGATTCAATGCAATAGCTATTAAATTACCAATGGCATATTTCACAGATATAGAACAAACAATTCAAATATTTATATGGAATCATAAATGACGCAGAATAGCAGCTTCAATGTTAAGAAAGAAGAACAGAGTAGGAGGGATCACAATACCTGATATCAAACTGTATTACAAGGCCACTCTAATCAAAACAGCCTGGTACTGGCATAAAAACAGGCACATATACCAATGGAACAGAACAGAGAACCCAGAAATATACACAACTTTCTATAGTCAATTAATATTCGACAAAGGGGGCACTATGATAAAATGGGGTAAAGATGGCCTATTCAAATAATAGTATTGGGAGAACTGGACAGCTACATGCAACAAAGTGAAACTCGAGCACCAAGTTACACCATACACCAAAATAAATTCAAGGTGGATAAAAGACTTAAATATAAGCCATGACACCATTAAAGTCCTGGAGGAGAACATTGGCAGGAAAATCTCAGATATTCCACACAGGAACATTTTTACTGGTATGTCCCCGAAAGCAAGGAATATAAGGGAAAGAATAAACAAATGGGATCTCATCAAAATAAAAAGCTTCTGTGCAGCTAATGAAAACAACATTAAAATATAAAGACAACCAACTGTATGGGAAAACATATTTGCCAATAATACCTCAGACAAAGGTTTAATCTCTAAAATATACAAAGAACTCACACAACTTCACTCTAAGAAGACAACTAACCCAATTAAAAAATGGGGAAAGGACTTGAACAGACATTTCTGCAAGGAGGACATACAGAGGATCCAGAGACACATGAAGAGATGCTCAATATCACTTGTTATCAGAGAGATGCAAATTAAAACCACAATGAAATACCACTTTACACCTGTGAGAATGGCTATCATAAACAAAGCAATAAACAACAAATGCTGGATGAGGGTGTGGGGAAATGGGGACTCTGATCTGCTATTGGTGGGATTGTAGACTGTTACAACCATTATGAAAAACAGTATGGAATTTTCTCAGAAAACTAAAATTGGACCTGCCCTTTGACCCAGCATTTCCACTGCTAGGATTGTATCCTAAGAACCCTAAAACTCCATTCCCCAAAAAATATTGCCCCCAATGTTCATAGCGGCACCATTTATAATAGCCAAGAGTTGGAAGCAACCTAGGTGCCAATCAGTAAATGAATGGATCAAAAAACTATGGTACATATACACAATGGAATTTTATGCTGCAGAAAGAAAGAAGGAGCTCCTACCTTTTGCAACAGCATGGATGGAACTGGAAAGCATTATTCTGAGTGAAATAAGCCAAGGGGTAAAAGACAAACACCATATGATCTCATCTTTAACAGGAACCTAAACAACAAAACAAACAAGCAAGCAAAATATAACCAAAGACACTGAAATTCAGAATAGGCTTACAAGGACCATAGGGGAAAGAATTTCAGGGGGAAAGGGGAAGGATTCACAGAAACTAGTATAAAGGACCCATGGAGAACAACTGAGGGGTTGGAAATGGGTGGGAGGTGGGGAGCACAGGGGGGGTGTGCTGGGATGAGAGTCGGGGATCGAAAACTGTAGTTGAACAATAATTAAATTAAAAAATTAAAAAAACATTTCTCCCTCCCCCAAAATGTATAAATAATTGAGCTTAATGAGGAAAGCATGCCAAAAAACCAGATGAACTGGAAGATAGGCCTTGTATGAAACAGCCAAGCTGCGAATAAAAAGAATATTCTTAAAAGAAATTAAAAGTGCTATTCCTGTGAACATATGAATGAAAATAAAGTAAAACAGCCTTTTCCAACATTCAAAAAGTTTTAGTGTTCTAGATAGAATATCAAAGCAGCTACAACATTACTTTAAATCAGAGCCTAATCCAGAACAAGGTCCTAATTCTCTATAATTCTATGAAGGTTAAGATAAGCGGGGAAGCTGCAGAAAAAGTTTGAAGCCAGCAGACGTTGATCCATGGGTTTAAGGAAAGAAGCCATTTTGATAACAAGAAAGCACAAGGTGAAGAAGCAAGTGCTGATATAGAAGCTGCAGAAAGTTATCCAGAGGACCTGGCTAAGATAAATAATGAGGATGGCTACACTCATGTAGATGAAACAGCTTTATATTGAAAGAAGATAAAATCTAGCACTTGTACAGCAAGAGAGAAATGCCTTGTATAAAAGCTTCAAAGGACACTGGGTAGGGGTTAATGCAACTAGTGACTCTAAGTTGAACCAATACTTATTTCCCATTCTGAAGATACTAAGGCCTTTAAGAATGGTGCTAAATCTACATAAAATATCTGAAATTCTACTGCTTCCATTTTCTACTAGCATTTTGTATGGTATCATGACTTATGTTTAAGTATTTGAAACATTTTCAGTTTATTCTGATGTATGGTGTATGCTGGTGGTCTAACTTCATGGTTTTTTTTTTGCATATACTAGTCCAGTTATTACAATACTGTTTGTTGAAAAGACTACCCTTACTCTATTGTATGCTCATGCCCCTTTGTAAAATATTAATTGACCATAGAAACATGGGTTTATTTCTGAACTATATTCTGTTGCATTGATCTATGTGTCTTATGCCAATACCAGACTGCTTTGATGACAGTGGCCTTGTAATATAGTTCCATGTAAGGAAATTTAATCCCTCCATTTTGCTCTTTCTTCTCAAGATTAATGAGAGTATTTTTGGTGATATATCTCCTAGAAAAGGATATAACAAAAAAAAAGCAAAAAGACTACATGTAATTTAAAAGATTTTTCATGGCTAAAGAAACCATCATCAAAGTGAAAAAGATTCAAAATGTTTAGGAAAACATATTTGCCAATGATACACAGGACAAGAGGTTAACTCCAAAACATATAAAGAACTTATAAGACTGAAAACCAGGAAGACAAACAATCCAATTGAAAATGGGCAAAGGATGTGAATAGAGACTTTTCCAAGGAGGACATACACATGGCCCATAGTTATATGAAAAAAAAGAAGCTCAATATCACTAGCCACCTGTGGGAAAACTTTGTCTGCATAATCTGCTTGGGGAGGAAATCTCTCACAGGTGAAGGACCAAAGGCCTTTTCCACAATGGGTTTTTGTTAGGTTTGTTTTGCATAATAATACAAATAAGAATCAAACATTAGATAGCATTCAAAGAACTATGAGAGCTTATTCTCAGTCAGGGTCAGAAAGCTAAAGAGCCATAAAACTTTGAGGAACAAATTTCTTGCTTGGATCCTTATTGTTTAAATGAGAGCATTCTAAACAAAGCAGGTTTCACAGGATTTTACATATTCTTTCTTAGGTCTGATCACATGGAACCCACTCTAGCCAGCAAAGACCTGCACTGCCTTCCCAGTCATAGGTGTTTAGGCTTAAGTGAATCAGAGCAGGAAGCACTTCTCCCAGACTGAAGTGGGGACTCAAAGCTATGTCAGAATAACCAGGAGGTGAGGTTCTATCACTCCCTCTTCACTGCTGCCCCCCAAGTCTTTCTTTAAGGGCCTCCCAAATAATTGTGTCTGGCTTAGGTTACCCCCCACCCCTGTGAAGGGTTGTACCTGTCATTGATTAACTGACCAAGCACTGGGGGCAGAGATAGATGAAGTAGAAGCAGTACTGCTGCCAGGGAGATAAGCTTTGTCTCCTTAGTGGTCCACAGTCCAGAGGTCGCTCACTCAGCCTTAGCCATGGGGGCAGTTACAACTTCTGAAACCAGGCAGATCAGTTCCCAACAGTCATCAGAGGGATGCAAATTAAAACCATAATGAGGTGTCACTTCACACTGGAGAGAATGGTCATCATAAACAAATCAACAAACAAGTGTTAGACAGGATGTGGAGAAAAGGGAACCCTAGTGCACTGTTGGTGGGAATGCAAACTGGTGCAGCAACTATGGAAAACAGTATGGAATTTCTTCAGAAAACTAAAAATGGAACTGCCTTTTGACCCAGCAATTCAACCGCTGGGATGGTACCCTAAGAATCATTCCAAAAGGACCTATTGCACCCCAAATGGAAACACCATTCCAAAAGGACCTATGCACCCCAATTTCTATAGTAACACAATTTATATTAGCCAAGTGCTAAAAGCAACCTCAGTGCCCATCACTAAATGTATAGATCAAAAAACTGTGGTACATTTACACAGTGGAATACTTGGCAGCATAAAGAAAGAAGGAGCTTCTACCCTTTGTCACAACATGGATAGATCTGGAGAGCATTATGCTAAGCAAAATAAGCCAGGCAGTAAAAAACAAAACAAAACACCATGTGAAACAAACACTCACCTATACGTGAAACCTAATTAACAAAACAAATAAGCCAGCAAAATATAACCAGAAACATTGAAATTAAGAACAAACTGGAAGCAACAAGAGGGGAGGTGTGAGAGGATAATTGGCAGTAAAGGGGGAAGGGTTTTCAGTAACATGTATAAAGGACCCATGGACAAAACCAAAGGTGGGCAGGATTAAGGATGGGAGGTAGAGATGGCTGGGGCTGGAGGGAGTAGTGGTGGAAAATGGAGACAACTATATTTGAACAACAATAAAATAATATTTAAAAATATGAAATGAAGCAAGTCAACAAACTACAAGTACTGATAAGGGTGTGAAGAAAATGGGACCCTAGTGCATTGTTGGTGAGAATGAAGACTGCTACAACCATTATGGAGAACAGTATGGATTTCCCACCCAAAATTAAAAATGGAACTGCCTAATCTCCTAGTGATTCCACTGCTATGGATATACCCTACGAATATCTAAATACCAATTTAAAAGAATATTTGAACCCATATTAAAGCAGCACTGCTTACGATAGGCAAGAGTTGGAAATAGCCTGTTATCATCAGTAGATGAGTGGATTAAAAAACTGTTGCACATTTACAAAATGGAATACCACACAGCAGGAAAAAAAAAGAAGGAATTCTGATCCAAGATGGCAGAGGAGTGAATGGAAATCAGCTAACTCCTCCCAGGACCGATCTGGAATTACAACTAAATTGTGGAGAAATCACCCAGAACAAACAACTGAACAGTAGCAAGAGAGAAGCCTTATAACCTCTGACAGACAGAAAAATCAACTTCAGTACAACCTGACTGATAGGTAGAGTGGTGGAGATGTGAGAGGGCTGCCTGGGTGATGGAAGGCAGAAGCTGAAGTACCAGATGGACACTTAAGTGGCTAGTTGGATCCACCTGAAAAGTATGGGGTCTAAACCATAAGCTGGGATCTCCAGTCTACCACAGCAGAGCCTAAAAAGTACACAGATAATATCCAGTGGTGAAAAGCAGCAGGCTTGTTCTCTGCTAGAGATTGACAGTTGGAGACACAAAGAGCTGTTTGAAGAGCTTATGCACCAACCTTCATTTTCAGCCACTTATCCTGGGCTCTGGCAAAGGGGAGTGGGGGAAGAGTGGACTAGAGACACTTGAGGAAAGACTGGAGACAGAGGCTTTGGCAAGAAAACTGAGAGAATAGCCACTGGGATCCTGGTGATGAGTGATCCCCCACATGGCAGCAGCCATCCTGCTCAGGAAGACCACTGCCCTTTGAGTGGCATCAACCTGAGGGAAAATAATAGCTTCAACCCAAGGAGGGATTCTGCCCCACCCTGTGGTGCTTAAGACTGACTGTGTGTGCAGAGGGACTAGATTGACAATTGAGTCACCCACAGACAATAGATCCCTGGAAATTTTGACCAGGCTTCCTAAGGTCAGACAGGGTCACCATATGGTATCACCAGATGTGGGACTAGAAGCAACTGTGGCAAATATTTGATGCTACTGAGATTAAATTCACCATGGTCTTCTCCATGATTTGTGGTATTTTCTTTCCTGCATAGATTTTTAACATTCATTTCTTGTCCATCAAATTAGTGCATATTAAGTCACTGGATTTTCTTCCAAAGTTTATTTCAATTCACATATTTTGCCCCTCACTTCTCTTACCCAATTTATTTTCTTCTTTCTTCTTATTTTCATTTTCATTTTGCTTTCACTCTTGCTACAACTTATTTCCATTCCGTACTTTCACTATTTCTCCCCCTTTCAGCCTCTCAACACCAATTTTTTTGTCAATGGTCATCTCATATTCTTTTTTCCGTTCTTATAATACCCATGTTCTATTACCCCCTGTAGCAATCTTTGCTCATTGGTTATGGAAAGGGTAGTTTTGTTGCATATTTTACAATTTTATCTCTAGATTTTCACTAGTTTTGTACCTCAAATCTGAAATTTTACTGTTCTTCTCTACTATTTTTTGTCTCAAATTTTAATTTCCCCAGTATTGGATACTTTGTTTTCATTTCATCTTGCCCTTTATTATTTTCTACTTTATTCTTTTTATTTTCATCTCATATTTTAATTTTTCTCTGGTTTAGCCTGGTTTTTGTTCCTCACTCTTAATATTCCCTCTTCCTCTATCATCTCAAAATTACCTCCTTTTACTCTAGATATCTCTTAAGCTTTTCTTTCTGTCTTTCTTTCTTTCTTTCTTTCTTTCTTTTTTCTCCCTTTTATTCCCATTCAACTATATTAATTTTAGCTCATTTGTTGTTCATAATGCTGTAGTGGGTCTTTTCCCACAATTTGGTTCTTATGTTTTCTTATTTATTTACTTTTCTCTAATTTTTTCTTCCTTTCTATCATTTTATTTTATTTTGTTCTCTATTTAAACCTACTACTGTATGCATTCCTTATCTTTCTCAACAGGCCCTTTTTCATCCCGTTTTTATTTATGATGTAAATTTTAATTTATTCACTATGCTCCGATTCCCCGTGTTTATTAGTGTTGCTCTTTCTACCCTGTCAAAATCATCTTTCTTTCATTGGTCATCTCATATTGACTCTCCTTTCTTATAATAGTCTTAATCACTTTACACCTTTATTAGTACTGATCCGTTTGCTGTTGATAGTGGGATTGCAGATGGGAGTTATTTTTGAGAGTGTGAGTTTGTTTTCTGGGCTTTGTGATTTTGTTCTCGCAGCACCTTCAAAAGATCATATAAGATGTGGTGGGTAGAGAGACCATCAGTCAACCATCTGGAGGGAAGGATCCACTAAAGAATGACCCAACAATAATTGATACTCAATTACATTCAGAGAGTCAACATAAACAGCATAAAGTTCAGCCCAAGAGCATGAAGTTCAGGAGATCAAGGAGACTGTACCACTGAATGTCACAGGTCTCCTACCATAGAAGTTCACACCACAAAAACAGGTAGTCAACATAGATCAATTTAAGAAGCAGAAGCAAACAAGAAGAGACTCCTCCAAATTTGGAAGACAAAGAAGCAGCCACAAATTAAAAGGGAAGGAGGAATTCTAAGAAAGTATGCAAAATGAAATAGAGGCACGTAACTCTCAGATATTGAATTCAAAATAACAGTTATAAGGAAGCTCAATGGACTCAATGAGAACACCAAAAACTACAGGGAAGCTAGAAGGAACTTACTTGGAACTATATCATCATGAAAAATGACATAGAAATTATCAACAACAGCCAGGAGGAAATGAAGAATACAATTTCTGATTTGAAGAACACAGGAGAAGGAATAAAAAACAGGACATATGAGCAGAGGATTGAATCAGTTACCTGGAGGATAAGATACAAAAAAAAATCCCAGAAAGAGCAAGGAAAGGGAAAAGAATCACAAAAAGAAAAAGGAGGCATTAAGGGAACTGGGAGACAATGTGAAATGTAATAATATCCATATAATAGGGATACCAGAAGGAGAAGAAGAGGAGCAAGAAATAGAAAATCTATTTGAAAAAGTAATGCTGGAAAACTTTTCTAATTGGATGAGAGAAAAAAATCAAACAAGTCAGAATCATAGAGGGTGCCAATCAAGATGAACCCAAGAGTCTCACTCCAAGCACACCATTTTTTTTTTAAAGATTTTATTTATTTATTTATCTTTAGAGGGGAAGGAGAGAGGGAGAGAAACATCAATGTATGGTTGCCTTTCGTGTGTCCCCTGCTGGGAGTTGGCCTGCAGGGAACCAGCCTGCAACCCAGGCATGTGCCCTGACTGGGAATCGAACTGTGATCCTCTGGTTCGCAGGCCCGCGCTCAATCCACTGAGCTACACCAGCCAGGGTTAAAGCACACCAATTTAAAATGACAAAATTACAAGACAAATAGATAATCTTAAAGGCAACAAGGGAGAAACAGGGAGCAAACATACAAGGGAGCTCTGATTAAGTTAGCAATTGACTTCTCAACAGAAACACCACAAGCAAGAAGGGAATGGCAAGAAGTATTCCAAGTATGAAAAACAGAAAAAGGAGGAAGATGGTGGTGAGATAAATGGGAGCAAAGTCCACTCCCCCCTGCACATGGTTGAAACACCTTGCCGACCTTCTGAGGAACAGAGCAAACCACCAACAGTACCCCAGTATATATGAAGACTGGGAATCAAAAATTGTAGAAGACACAGAAAAATAAGATGGTAAGGAGAGTGCTTCAGGACTATAAGGTCCCTGGGTCCAGCAAGGGGACCAGGGTGGCAGCATCCCCAGGCCCAGTGCTCACTGAGTCTGCTGCAGGGTTCTTGGGAGAGAGCCAGGCCAACGGCTTCCACCCCTGATGAACAAAGTTTGAAGAGCACCAGGAGAGACCTGTTTGCTTGAAGTTGCAGGGAGGGTAATAAGGCCACAGTGACAAAAACATGGGGGCTGTGTGCGATGGCTGGGGAGAGTTGAGAGTTGGGCCTGGCCCCAACAGTCCCCAGTGTGGTTGAAGAATTGGGCTGTGTGAGGGGCAAGGCCCTTGAATGGAGAAGCAGACTTTAGAAGGAGGAATTTTTCAAAAAGAAAAAGTGACAAAAGAGACACTTGATGGCTGTTTGGGGAATTCCCCTGCAGCAGCCAACCTGGCCTTCACCCCACACAGCAGTGTGGCAGTGGTGCTCCTGAGGTGGTGTGGAAGACCCTGTGCTCATGCCCTAATTTCCCATGAGACTGTGCACCTTGGAAGTTCCTGTGAGCACTCCTGTAGCCTCGGGGATGGTGTGCACACGAACCTGCAAGACTGGCAGCATATTGCCATGCCACGCTTGCAGGAATGGAATGGAGTGTGCAGGACCCCACCACCCAGAGGCACAGTCCAACCCACTCCTGTGCCCCCAGGGAAACAGCAGAGGAGGCAAGCGACAGCATCCCCAGTGGCAACAGAACCCAGGCCCTGCAAGGCTGACTGGCTTATTAAAAGGAAGGCAGAGACACCCACACAGAGGAGGACTGTAGGACTCAGGGAGTCAGCAAGCCCCACCAAGACTTAACACAGCAGTGGGGCTGAGCTATCCTGAAAGGGCACCGAGAGTCCCTAGCATCTAGAACAGAAAAGATGGAGAAGGGGATGTGTGAATTGCCCCTAACTGGTACAATGCAAGGACAGCACAACTAATGGACTGAAGGCACAGACTAGGCTCAGAAAGACGCTGGGTGACAAACTGAGAAACTGGGCTAGAGACTGGGAAACTGTGAAGAGTGCAGCTCGGGCATGGAGAAAAGTGTAACCAATCCCCCTTCAGCCTGCTGCTGCACAGAGCAAGACCAGCAAAATTGGTTCGTCCAGTTTAAAGCCAACAGGCGTTTTTTTCCTTTTTCTTTTAAATCCTTCTTCTCACTTTTCTTCTTTCTTTTTTATTTCTTCTTCCTTTCTCTCCCTTTTAATCTCTTCTTCTTTCCTCTTTCTTCACCTTCCTTTTTTTAAACTCCCATAAGCAAGACAATAAAACCTGGAACTGTGAAAAGACCAGAGTTGGACCCCAAGAGGGGTCATCCCAACAGCCAATAGTATATTTCTATTACTATTTTCATTATTCTTACATCATTAATTTTATTAGTATTTTTGTATTTCTCTTCTTTCTGTTTAGTTTTCTTTGCTTGGCTGGTAAATTACATTGACAGGTTTCCCTTGGTCTCTCTTTCATAGTGTATTTTTAATTCACTGTCTTTCACTTCACTTGTGTTCCATTAGCACACTATTCTAGGTCCTATACTTCCTATTCCTGTTATCCATATCACACAGAGTCTGTCATTTGATTGTTGCTCCAGTATTATTTTAAATAATGATTGTTCCCTAGAATTGTAAATGCTACACAGCACACCTCCCAGGTCTTAGCCCACCTCACTATTTCCTAAACTTTATTACTGTTGTGGTTAACTCTGTTCTCTCACACACTAGACCTATTTTCTAACCTTTACTCTCACTTTACTTCATAATCTGACCTCTCACAAGCTCACTGCCTTGTAGTGAAAATACAACTCACAATCCTTTCCACCCCCAAAAGAGTCTTATCCACTTTCTTCCCTTTCTTAAAAGTGGCTAGTTGGGTGAAATATCCCACTTAACACTATACATATTTAAAGGACCTCCTACCTCTTCTCTATGACTTGGTACTTTAAATATCATGTAATACACTCCTGCGGTCTTAAACCATTTTACTGTCCCTTTCCAACTGACCACAAAAAAAGAGTAGGTAGAAGCTGTGAACATCAGGACACCTGCTGTAAGAAGAAACCCAATGACAAAGGAACCACCAACAGTTAACAACAGAAGAAGGTGAAGCAGAAGGTTAGTAGAAGCCACACGAACTCAACCCAGAACCTATCTGAAAATACAACTAAATGGTAGATAAATTACTCAGAATGAACAACCAAACAAGAGCAAAAGAGAATCCTCAAACCCTGTACACATGGAAGAACCAGCTTCAACAGAACTTGCCCACACCTGCACAACAGAATACAAGACCTGGTGGATGGAGTGACCTTCAGTTAACCAGCTGAAGGAAAGGACCCACCAAAGAAAGACCCAACAACAATCAAAACACAAAGACATACAGAGAGCCAACATAAACAACATCCCAAAACCAGTGAGCTCAGAAGATCAAGGGAACTGCACCACTGAATCTCAAAGGTCTTTTACCATACAAGTTCACACCATAAACACAGAACAGACCAATTTAAGAAGCAGATGTTAATAAGAAGAGTCTCACAAACAATGGGAAGACAAAAAAAAATCCCCAAATGAAAAAAAGGAGGAAGACTCAGAAAGAATGCTAAATAAAATAGAAGCAAGTCAACTATCAGATATTCAGTTGAAAGCAATCTTTATAAGAAAGCTCAATGAGCTCAAAGAGAATTACCAAAGACTATGGGGAAACAACAATGAACTCACTGAAAAAATATATCAACCTGAAAAAGGAAAAAGGAACTAACAACAAGGGCCAAGAAGAAATGAAGAATACAATTTCTGAACTGAAGAATACAGTAGAAGAAAGCAAAAGCAGGCTTGATGAAAGAGAGGATAGAATCAGCAAGCTGGAGAACAAGGTAGAAAAAATTCCCAGAGAGAGGAAGAAAAGGAAAAAAAGGAACCAGAAAAAAGTAAGAGAGGTTAAGGGAAATATAGAACAACATGAAATGTAATAATATTCTTATAATAGGGATATCAGGAGAAGAGCAAGAGATAGAAAACCCACTAAAAAAGGAACAATAAATTTTCCTAATTTGGTGAGAGAAAAAGTCACACAAATCCACAGAACAAAAAGAGTCCCAATGAAGAGGAACCAAAGAGGCCCACTTCAAAACATATCAAAATTAACATGGCAAAATTTCAAGATAAAGAGAGAATCTTAAAAGCAACAAGGAAAAAAACAGAAAGTAAAATACATACATACAAGGAAGTCCAGATAAGACTAGCAGCTGATTTCTCAATGGAAATGCTCCAAGCCAGAAGGGAATGGTAAAAAATCCTCCAGTAATGAGAACCAGAGGATTACAACCAAGACTACTTTATCCAGCAAGGCTCTCAATTAAAATAGAAGGCCAAATAATGAGCTTCCAGGACAAAAGAAGTCTCAAAGAATATACCTCACCCAAACCAGATCTGCAAGAGCTAAACGGTGTGCTTTAAGAACAAGAAGAAAAACAATGAAAGAGAGAACACAGGTACAAAAAGGTGTCAATGAGTAAGTTACTACCTATTAATAGTAACCTTAATCATAAATGTATTTAGTGCCCCAATCAAAAGACACACAATAGCAGAATGGATAAAAAAACATAACCCACATATATGTGGCCTATAAGAGAAATACCTGGGAACAAAAGACCTACACAGACTGAAAACGAAGGGCTGGAAACAAATATTCCAAGCAAATGGACAGGATAAAAAAGCTGGGGAAACAATACTCATATAGGACAAAATAAACTTCAAAGTAGAGCCATAAAGAGAGACCTAGAAGGTCACTTCATAATATTCAAGGGACGCATCCATCAAGAAGACATAAAAATAAAAAATATATATGCATCCAACATAGGAGCACCCAAATACATAAAGAAAATAATTGGAGGACTTCAAGAAAGATATTGACAACAACACAATTATGATACAAGATTTTAAAACCCCACTGTCAAAAATGGACACATCTTCCAAACAAAATATAAACAAAGATATTGTGGCTTTGAACAATGCTCTAGATGAAATGGACTTAATTGGTATATATAGAACATTTTATCCCAAAGAAGCAAAACACACATTCTTTTCAAATGCACATGGAACACTTTCAAAGATAGACCACATGATAGAACACAAAACAAGCCTCAAAAATGTCAAGAAAAGTATATCTTATCAAGTATTTTGTCCAATCACAAGATAGTGAAACAAGAAACCAACCTCAAGGAAAAAAACTCAAAAACATTCAAAGTCATGGAGATTGAATAGTATGCTATTAAACAATGAATGGGTTAAGAATGAGATTAGGGAAGAAATAAAAAAGTTCCTGGAAACAAATGAAAATGAACTCACAGCAACCCAAAACTTATGGGACACAGCAAAGGCATTCCTGAGAGGGTAGTTCATAGTGATACAGGCCTTCCTAAAAAAGGTAGAAACATTTCAAATGAATACACTAACCCTACCTCTAAAAGAGCTCAAGGAACAATAACAAAGACAGCCCAGAGCAAGTAGAAGGAAGGAAATAACCAAGATCAGAGCAGAATTAAATGACATAGAGACTAAAAGCACAATTCTAATAAATCCAGGACCTGGCTCTTTGAAAAGATAAACAAAATTGACAAGCCTTTAAGGAGACTAATCAAGACAAAAAAGAGGACCCAAATAAACACCATCAGAAATGAAAAAGGGGAGATTACGAGTGATACCACAGAAATACAAAAGATTGTAAGAAATTACTATGAAGAACTATATGCCAATAATTTAGAAAACCTGGGTGGAATGGACAAATTTTAGAAAAATATAATCTTCCAGAAGCAGAAGAAAGCCTGGACAAACCAATAACAGCAGACAAAATTGAAGCAGTAATCAAAAAACCCTTGACACACAAAAGCCCTGGACCAGATGGTTTCACAGAAGAATTCAACAAAGCATTTAAGGAAGAAATAACCCCTATTCTTCACATACTATTCCAAATAATCCAAGAAGATGGAAGACTCTCAAACTCTTTTTATGAAGCCAGCATCATTCTAATCACCAAATCAGATAAAACATAACAAAAAAGAAAACCTCAGGCCAATATTACTATTAACATAGATGCTAAAATTCTCAACAAAATATTTGCAAACCACATCCAGAAATATGTTAAAAAGATCATACACCATGATCAAGTGGGATTTATTCCAGGGATGTAAGGATGATACAATATTCATGAATCAATAAACATATTATATCACATCAACAAAAGGAAACACAAAAATCACATGATTGTATCAATAAATGTAGAAAAGGCATCTGATACAGTACAGCACCTATTTGTAATAAAAACACTCAGCAAAGTGGGAATGAAGTGAGCATTCCTCAACATAATAAAGGCTAAATATGAGAGACCTACAGCCAACATCATACCCAATAAATAAAAAAGTAGAGCTTTCCCAGTGGGCTTAGATGAAAGCAAAACACAGAAAACTGGACTTGAACAATAATTAAATAAATTTTTAAAAAGATCAGGAATAAGACAAGTATGCCCACTTTCACCATTCCTATTCAACATAGTACTGGAAATCCTGGCCACAGCAACCAGATAAATACATACATACATACATACATAGCATCCAAATGGGAAAGGAGGAAGTAAAACTGTCATCATTTGCAGATGACATGATAGTGTACATAAAAAATTCTATAGACACTGCCAAAAGTCTACTTGACCTAATAAATGAATTTGGCAAAACAGTGAAATACAAAGTCAATATTCAGTAATCAAAGGCATTTTTTGTACAACAGAAGTGAAATATCAGAAACAGAAATCAGAAAAAAAAATCCCATTTGATATAGCAACAAGAAAAACAAAGTACCTAGGAGTAAACCTAACCAAGAAGGTAGAAGACCTGTACTCAACAAACTATACAACACAGAGAAGAAAGAAATTAAGGAAGACACAAACAAAATGGAATCAAATACCATGCTCATGAATTGGAAGAATTAACATAATCAAAATGGCCATAGTACCCACAGCAACTTAAAGATTCAATGCAATCCTTATTAATGTGCCAATAACATATTTGACAGATATAGAACAAACATTTCAGAAATTTGTGTGGAACCATAAATAACCCTGAATAACTGCAGCAGTTTTGAGAAAGAAGAACAAAGCAGGAGAGATCACCATACCTGATATCAAATTGTATTACAAGACCACTGTAATCAAACAATCTTGTACTGATAATAAAAAGAGGCACATAGACGAATCTAATAGAACAGAGAGCCCAGAAATAAACCCAAGTCTCTATGGCCCATTAGTATTTTACACAGGTGATAGATGAATAAAATGAAGTAAAAATAACCTCTTCAACAAGTGGTTTTGGAAGATCTGAACAGCTACATGCAAAAAAAAAGAAAGAAAAAAGAAACTCGATCACCAACTTACATCATATGCAAAAATAAATTAAAAGTGGATAAAAGACTTAAATATAAGTTGTGACACCATAAAAGTCCCAGAGGAAAACATTGACAAGAAAATATCAGGTCCACTCAGCAACATCTTCACTGATATGTCCCCTAGAACAAGTGACATAAAGGAAAGAACAAACAAAGGGGACCTTATCATTTTAAAAAGCTTCTGCATGTCTAAAGAAAACAGCATTAAAATGAAAAGAGAACCAGCTATATGAAAAAAACATACTTGCCAAAAATACCTCAGACTACGGTTTGATCTCCGAAATATGAAGAGAATTCACACAACTATACACCAGGAAGACAAAAGTCCTAATTAAAAAATTGGCAAAGGACCTGAACAGACAATTCTCCAAGGAGGACATGCAGAGGGTTCACAGACACATGAAAAGATGCTCAGCATCAGTAGCCATCAGAGAAACACAAATTAAAACCACAACGAGATACTACTTCACACTAGCCAGAATGGACATCATTCTGGTAATAAACAAACCTGTTTATACACAAATCAACAATAAGTGCTGGTGAATAGGAACTATAAGTTGTGGAGAATAGGGACCCCTAGTACAATGTTGGTGGGAATGCAGACTGGTGCAACCACTGTGGAAACAGTATGGAATTTCCTCAAGAAAACTAAAAATGGAAATTCCTTATTTCAGATAATTCCACTGCTAAGATTATATCCTAAGAATCTTGAAACACCATTTCAAAAGAGTCCATGCACTGCAATGTTCACAGAAACACTATTTACAATAGTCAAGTGCTGTATAAGTGCCCATCAGTAAATCAGTAAATTGTACATTTACACAATGAATACTATGCATCGGAAAGAAAAAAGAAACTCTTATCCTTCTAGACAGCATGGATCAAACTGGAGAGTGTTATGCTAAGTGAAATAAGCCAGGCAATAAAAGACAAATATCATACAATATCACCTACAAGTGGCAGGTAATCAACAAAACAAACAAGTGAATGATATACAACCAGAGACATGGAAATAAAAAACAAACTGACAGTGATCAGAGGGGAGGGAAGAGGGGGAAACATAAAAAAAGAAGGGGAAGGGTCAAGTTGCAGAACATGTATAAATATCCATGGAGAAAGAGAACAGAGTGGGAAGCATTGAAAGTGGAAGGTGGGTGGTGGGTAGGACAGGGAAGTACGATAAAGGCAAAAAGAGGCAAGTGTAAAAAAATTAAAAAATAAAATATAATTATGGTTTGATGAAAATGATTTTAAATTAATAAACAAAATAGTGATAATAAAAAATTAATTTTTACTTTTTATGGCAGCATGGAGGAAACTAGGGACTATTATGGTAAGTGAAATAAGCCAGTCAGTAAAGACAAATACCATAAGATTCCTTATTAGAGGAATCTAATAAACAAAACAAAGTGATGAGCAAAAATAGAACCAGAAGCAAAGAATCATAGAATAGACTGACAGTGGTAAGAGCAGAGGAGGAAAGTGGTGACTGTTTGAAAGAGGGTGAAGGAATTAGTTAAAAATAACATATATGAAGGACCCATGGACAGGTCAACTGTATGGGGATTGGCTATGGAATTGGGGCATGGGCTGGGTGGAGGGTCAAAGGGAAAATAACTGAGACAACTGTAATAGCATACACAATAATAAGCCCTGGCTGGTGTAGCTCAGTAGATTAAGCACAGCCTGCAAACCAGAGGATTTCGGTTCGATTCCCAGTCATGGCACATGCGTGGGCTGTAGGCCAGTTCCCAGCAGGGGATACACAAGAGGCAAGCATACACTGACATTTCTCTCCCTCTCTCCTTCCCCTCCCCTCTAAAGATAAATAAATAAAATCTCTTAAAAAAACCTTTAAAAATAATGAAATTATGCTAAATCTAAAATTCCTATGTTCTATCAATGGGAAAATAAATTTTCGTGAGAGCATATATGTTTTCAACATAGTTTACACAATGTTTTAAGTCCACTCTTCAGAATTACTGCTCATAAAAAGCAATTGTTTCAAAATATTACTGTTCATTAATAATAACCTGGCCATCCAAGAGCTCTGATGGAGCTATATAATGAAATTAATGTTTTTTAATGCTTTCTAAAACAATATTCATTCTTTTTTTTGGAGATCAAATCAGTGAGCTTTAATATTAAAGAAAAAGGAACTGAGAGAAAAAGAACAATACAAAAATTTTTAACAGTAAAGTATGGATGATAGGTTCAGAGGTTCAATATCAATCCAACATAAGTGCCAGAAAGAAGAAAACAGAAGAATAAAGAGGAAAAACCAACAAAAGAAACAGAGAACACTTTCCAGAGAAATTTTGTTTCTGGTTTAAAGGATCCAACAGTTGTAGAATAGGATTAATTTTTTTAAAATATATATTTTTTTAAGATTTTTTTATGTATTTATCTTTAGAGAGGAAGGGAAGGAGTGAAGGAGATAAATATCAATGTATGGTTGCCTCTCATGAGTCCCCTGCTGGGAACTGGCCTACAACCCAGGCATGTACCCTGACTGGGAATCGAACTGCGATCATGTGGTTCGAGCAATATCCATTCTGAAGCCCCATGGATCAAATACTAATTTAAAATTTTTTCATATTATTTAAGATATATACTTCATAAGGTGTTTAGCTGCCATAGATAGTGATGCTTCTTTTTTATTGTTGTACAAGTACAGTTGTCACCATTTTCCCTGCACCCCTCCCTCTGACCCCAGTCATTCCTACTTCCAACCCTTGATCTTAACCCCCTTTGGATTTGTCCATGTGTCCTTTATACATGTTACTGAAAACCCTTCCACCTTTTTCACCCATTGCCTCTCCTACCTCCCCTCCAGTTACTATCAGTTTGTTCTTAATTTCAATGTCTCTGGTTATATTTTGCTTGCATGTTTGCTTTGTTGATTAGGTTCTACTTATAGGTGAGATCCTATGGTGTTTGTTTTTCACTGCCTGGCTTATTTCACTTAGCATAATACTCTTCAGTTCCATCCATGATGTCACAAAGAATAGAAGCTCCTCTTTTTTGCTGCATAGTATTTTATCATGTAAGTGTACTATAGTTTTTGATCCATTCATTTACTGATGGGCACTTAGGCTGCTTCCAGCACTTGGCTATTGCAAATTGTGCTGCTATGAACATTGGGGTGCATAGGCTCTTTTGGGTTGGTGTTTCAGGGTTCTTAGGATATAATGCTACCACTGGAATTTCTGGATCAAAAAGCAGTTCTGTTTTCAGTTTTCTGGGGAAATTCCATACTGTTTTCTATGGTGGCTTCACCAGATAGTGATTCTTCTGATGGATCTGAGCATGATAAACTAAAAACCTTCTGGAAAGGATTCACCATTCTAGACGTCATTGGGAACATTTGTTGATTCAGGAGAAAAGGTCAAAACATCAACATTATAAAAAATTTGGAATAATTGATTTCAATCCTTGTGGATGATATCGAGAGATTCAAGAGTTCAGTGGAGGACATTAACTGCTTATGTGTTGAAAATAGCAAGAGAACTAGAGTTAGAAGTGGAGTTGATAATGTGGCTGAATTGCCACAGTCTCATTGTAAAACTCTCATAGATGAGTTTGCAAATACAATGGTTTCTACTCTTGTTGAAGACGATTCGATGAATGTTGAAATGACAGCAAAGGATTTAAAATATTATATAAACTGAGTTAACAAAGCAGCAAGATGTGAGAAGATTGGATCCAATTTTGGAAGAAGTTATACTGTGGGTAAAGTGCTGTCAAACAGCATCATGTATTACAGACAAATAGTTTGTGAGAGGAAGAGTCAATCAGTTGGCAACTTTACTGTTGTCTTATTTTAATAAATTACCAAAGCCACCCAATCTTTAACAGTTACCACCCTGATGAGTCTTCAGCCATCTGGACTGAGATAAGACCCTCCTCCAGAAAAAAAAAGATTACTACTCACTAAAGGCTCAGATGATGTTTAGCATTTTTTAGGAATAAAGTATTTTAAATTAACATATGTATATTGTTTATGTTTATACACAATGATATTGCACACTTAATAGACTGCAGTATAATGTAAACATAATTTTTATATATACTAGAAACCAAAACATTAAAGTGACTCAACTTATTGTGATAGTTGCTTTATTGTGGCAGTCTAGAACCAAACCCACATTGTCTCCACTATATCTCTGTAGAAGTGCATTATTGAAATCTGGAGCTGTGCTGTTGAAATACAATCCATGTGCTATCATTCTCTAAAAAATAAACAATTGATTTCTATTGCTTTTTCTTTGGTTAAAGAAATTGTGTTTTATTCACATCAGTGAAGTTGTTAAATATTAAGTTAATTTAACAAATACCTCCTGAGTAGCAATTTTGTTCCAGATGCTATATACACAGTGGATACATGGAAATAAAGGTAATGCAGTAGTTGGCATGGAGTTAAACATAGGGGAAGGTTTGTCCATAAACTGAAGATAATTCTAAGTACAAGAAAATGTGTTTCTTTACTCAGCAAATTATTATGTATAAAGAACTGACTTTTAGAGGCAAAGCATAATTTATCTTTTATATAAATGGTTGATTTTATTTAGGAACACACACACATGTTTCTTGACAGGTTTTGGTTGATAATGCTCTCATTCTGGGCAGAAATGGCATACATCAAGTCAATACAAAGAGACATCTGATATACAATGCTTAATGAAGTGGTAGATGGACACAGCTTCCATGGCCAGTCAGGGATGGAGAGTGAGTGGGGAAGTAGTAGACAAATTTAGAGAGAAGAAAAATGTGAGGAATATCAGAACGCAGAAGGGGTTCAAGAAGTTGGCAGTAAAAAAAGAGCCTAAAGAGTTATATGTTTTGCATACTTGGCTCTGTTGTGGTGTTCTATTCCTTAAGGTAATTCCCCTCATTGTTTACAAAGTTTAAGGAAAAGTCTGATACACAGTGACATCGTAAAAGGTAGTGTACACACCAAGGACACAGGGTCCTAAGAAAAGAGAAGAGCTACAGGAGCGAAGAACTACAGTTTGGAGTTAAAGGACTCAGGAAAGTAATTTGGTACATATTTTAAATTAAAGTTAGAAATGAAAAAAAATCATTCTCCAAATTATACTAACATGAACCATGGGAGGGGAAGCAGAACATTAGTTGACTTTCTTCATATCAGGACTAATGTATATATAATAGTAGACAAAAAAGATTTATACAATAATTATTACCAGATTTCAGGGACAAGGACATTTTTGAGGTTGGAGTTGTCACTTTTAGCTAAAAGAGAAGATTCTATCATAGAAGGACATTTAGAAACAATAAGAATATTGTGGAAATGATGGGGATTCATCTCTGAGAGAAGTCAATAATTGTAGATGTTTTGTTTGGATTAAAGGCAACACAGAGGAGTGTTTAGGGGCCATGAGCTTTGTAGTCAGACAGGCCCAAAGTGGATCCTCATTCTACTACAGTGAGTTAAGTAACATACAATATTTTTGTTAACATGTTTGTGTTATGAGGGCAATTAAGTAGCAAAATATCTTAAAAATATTTCATTAGCACTGGCACATAATCAATTGGAGTTAGACAGTGAACAAATGATTATATGATGATTATGGTTAAGGAAACTATAAGTACATTTTATAGACCAGGGATGTTAAACTCATTTTCACCAGGGGCCCCATCAACCCTGAGGTTGCTTTCAAAGGGCCAAATATAATTTTAGGACTGTATAAATGTAAATACTCCTCAACTAGGAGCAAAGATCTCAGCACTGCCACCAGGTAGAAACAACGTGCCGAGCCAGATAAAACAAGGTGGAGGGCTGAATTTGGCCCACAGGCCTTGCGTTTGCCACCTGTGCTGCAATCTATATTCTCAAGTCATCTGTGAAAATTTGACTATAAAATAACTTTAGTTTAGTGAGGATCACTTGAACAAAAACCAAAATATATATAATACAAAGACTAAGGAAACAGCTTAAGTAGAGGGTCTAAGTTGCCGTTTGAATAGCCATCCAAATGAAATTTCAGTGTAAAATTTGGACAGCACTTTGAACCCAGCCTCTGGGTTACTTAAGAAAAAGGTAAAGGGTCTGAATTCATAACATCACTGAAACGGTTTGGACACAATATGTAATGTATAATGTTTGATCCAGGATTTTAGATGATGTTCTGAGTTGAGAAAAAAACGTCCTTCTCCAGCCACAGTCAGACTCTGACCCAAAAAAGCTTAGCGTGATAGAAAGATCAGAGGGCTCTTTCTCATGGAGACACCTCTCCTGGAGATTTTTTTTTTTGACTTTTCAGTTGACTAAAACACTTTCAACATGTGTATGGTATATGTGTATTTTTAAGGCAGCGTGTCACAGTATGACACAAGGTGGGTGGTTATTGTGTGCAGATGTTGGCATACTTGGTTGGGGAGGAAGAACAGAACAAAATTTTTAGACTTAACTTTGTACTTTTAAAATAGAGTTAGGGTGGGTGTGAATAGGGCTGGGGAAAGTGGTGGTGAAAAGTGGAGACAACTGTATTCGAACACCAATTAAAAACATAAGAAAAGAGTTAGTGGAAGACTGGAAGCAAAGAGTAGTCACAGGTGATTAAAGGATACAGATTCAATATACTCTATTATTTTAATATTATTTTAATAATAATATACTCTATTATTTTCTCCTTTGCATCTCAATATACAAAAGAAGTGTCTGCATAACCATACTATAATTTGGGGTATTCCTGTTACCCTGTTGTCAAGAGTCTGCAGTTTTACCAAAAGAATATCCTCATTAATGTGTTGTACAAATGTTGGATGCATTTTAAGCTACCATAGGTCACTATCTTGAAAGGAAGGTGATGTACATCTTTACAAAGTTAAGGAGACTTAAGAGAATACAAACTTCAGTGTAAAAATACAAAAAATAGATTGCCTGAATTATATTAAAAATGCTATAAAGTTATAAAAAGAAATGTTCATGATTTCCCTGGCATGCATGGATGATGAAAGAGAACAAAGCTACTGAAAAAATAATCTGTCAAGATTTAAAAACCAAAACAAGAAGATAAAAGTAAACATTTAATATTACTATACATTCATTATTTCTTTAAAAAATCACAAATTGCTGGCTGAGTGGTGGTGGTGGTGAGGGTGCAGGGATTGTGCAAAAAAAAAGAAAAGAAAAAAAAAGCAAAAGTTTATGGACATGGACTACAGTGTGGTGATTGCCAGTGGGAGGACAGTGGAGGAGAAGTGGAGGAAGGTATAGAGGGGATAAATGGTGATGGAAAGAGACTACATATTTTCACAGTGTACAGATGTTGTATTGTGGAGTTGTGTGCCTGAAACCTGTATAATTTTGCTAACCAGTGTCAATGTAAAACATTTAATAAAAAGAAAAACAACTGCAACTTCCTTGTAAAATTTTATCACTTAATCTATTTTTGCCATAAATATTTTTGGTGATATCACAGTGCAGTTATAATTAGCAGCAGAAAAGCTGAGATTGCATGTGCGCTTGCAGCGAAGTTGGTTCCATCTCAGAAAGTTAGTTTTGGAGTACACATCTTAATATGAGCCCCAATTCAATCCATAAGCAAAAAGGGTCACATCTTAGGGAGGAAAACAATGTAGAATGGCTCTAACCATGTCCATCAGAACTCATCAGAACTCAACCCAACACAGACCACAGCATGACATCTGTGCACACATTCACAGGCTGATTAATGGCTTGCCACCTTGGTTGTTGACTGGTGAATTATTTATATCTATAAACTACTAAATAATTTAATGCTTATATGCTAAATTACAGCTGAGAGTGACAAGAGGAAGGTAGTCTAAAATTCCAACCAGGGAGGTCTCTGCCCTTGTTCTCAATGCACTTTAGAACACAATATCTGCTGACTGTTCTCAGAAAAAAGAGAAAAAGATGGAAAATGAAAGTGGGTTGATTTGGTATAAGGTGTTAGAGAGTGAAAGGCCTCATCAATCAAATAGGAAGTTGATTTAAAGAAAACAAACAGCATACAACAATAGAGGAGGATAAATTGGAAATATAACTATTTGGCTTCAAAATTTAATCACAAAATCTAGATGCACTACATATTTTAACATTTGCCTCCAGGGAGTTTACTGTGCTTTCTGATCACAGAAGATCAGGACAGACCACTAGTTTCACCTGTGGCTATGGCTATATATATATATATATATATATTAGTACAGCAAAGGTGACTTAGAAAAAATAGCATCAGACAAGTTGGAATAGGTCTGCAGAGTGAGGAAGTCTACACATTTTCAATTTAGAAGATGAAAAGGAAATTTTGAGAAGAAAAAAGTTAATATTTTAACATCTTATTGATGTCACAAAATAATTTCAAAATAACAATTACATTTAAGAAGGCACACACATTAATTTCATTTTATTTATGCATCAAAAATAGTTAATTGTATTTATATAAATAGATTATTGATTGCTACAAATTATTATTGTGTACAGTTCAAGAAAACTAAATATTTGTTGTGCAAATAAGCAGTAAATATATGAGATCTGTCCAGAGGGTATCCAGCCATGTAATATGAAAAACAGAGACATTTATTGAAGATGATACAAGATACAAAAAACATTGAACATAGGACAATGATGTCTCAGTCCCTTTCAAAGTGAGCCTTCACATAGTTCTCTCAATTGTCATCAGCTCTTCCATCATATTTTCTTAAATCTCATTGACAATCTTAAATCTTTTCCTTTTTAAAGGTGTCTTAACTTTTGGGAAAAGCCAGAAGTCCCAGAACACTAAATCTGGACTGTAGGGGGGCCGAGTCACCTGGGACATTTATTGTTTTGCCAAAAAACTCATTACAAGACATGAGGAATGAGCAGGTGTATTATTGTGATAAAGCTGCCAATCACCAGTTGCCCGTGTCTGCAGCCTCTGAATCATGGAAATATTTCTATGGAGGAATGTTCAAGCTTAACACAAAATTTGATGCAGATTCCTTGCTCTACTCACTCAGTCATTTTCATAGGGATGGCCACACAGTACATGCTCACTCAACAGCATTGATCATCCCTACTGTGAAGTCATCATTGTTCATGCTTGTGCATTCCAGTCCACTATCCTTCACTGCCAGGTTACACTGATGTCAGGCAAACCATTCTTGTTATATTAACAATGGTTGCAATATTTCTGGTCAGACAAAAAGCCCAGTGTTTTTATTTTAAACATTTTTTATTGTTCAAGTACGGTTTTCTGCTTTTTCCTCACATCCCGCCCCCTTCTCCAACCCCCTGTTATTGTCCATGTGTCCTTCATAACAGCTCCTATAAATCCCTCAACCATTTCCCCCCCATCCCTCCCCTCCCTGCCCCCCCCCCACCCCCAGTAATTGCCAGCCAGTTTTCAACTTCAATGTCTTTGGTTGTATTTTGTTTCCTTATTCATTTTGTTGATTAGGTTCCTGTTAAAGGTGAGATCATATGGCATTTGTCTTTCATTGCCTGGCTTTTCTCACTTAGCATAAATGCTCTCCAGTTCCATCCCTGCTGCTGCAAAGGGTAGGAGCTCCTTCTTTCTTTATGTTGTATAGAATTCCATTGTGTGAATGTACCATAGTTTTTTGATACATTCATGTACTGATGGGCACCTAGGTTGCTTCCAGCACTTGGCTCTTGTAAATGGTGCTGCTATAAACATTGGGGTGCATAAATTCTTTTGGATTGGTGTTTCAGGGTTTTTAGGATATAATCCTAGCAGTGGAATTTCTAGATCAAAAGGCAATTCCATTTTTAGTTTTCTGAGAAAATTCCATACTGTTTTCCATACTGGCTGCAGCAGTCTGCAACCCCACAGACAGTGCATTAGGGTTCCCTTTTATCTACAGCCTTCCCAGCACTTGTTTGTTGCTTTGTTTCTCAACAGCTTGAACTGATATCTACTCATGGCATTAATTTGCATCTCTCTGATGGCTAGGAACACTGAGCATCTTTTCATATGTCTTTGGACACTCTGTGTGTCCTCCTTGGAGAAGTGCCTGTTCAAGTCCTTTGCCCATTTTTTTAACTGGGATGTTCATCTTCCTGGAGTGGAGTAATGTGAGTCCTTTATATATTTTAGAAATCAAATGCTTGTCCAAGGTATCATTGGCAAATGTGTTTTTCCATACAGGTAATTCTCTTTTCATTTTAATGCTGTTTTCTCTAGCCATGAAGAAGCTTTTTATTTTGATAAGATCCCATTTGTTTATTTTTTTCCTTTATGTCCCTTGCCCTGTGGGACATATCAGTGAAAATATTGCTGTGTGGAATATCCGAGATTTTACTGCATATGTTCTTTAGGACTTTAATGGTGTCACAATTTATATTTAAGTCTTTAACACACCTTGAATTTATTTTGGTGTATGGTATAAATTGGTGTTCAAGTTTCATTTTTTTTACATGTAGCTGTCCAACTCTCTCAACACCATTTGTTGAAGAGGCCATTTTTTGCTCCATTTTATGCTGCTGCCTGTTTTATTGAATATCAAATGACCATGGAGACTTGGGTTTATTCCTGTGCTCTCTATTCTGCTACATTCATCCATGTGTCTGTTCTTATGCCAGTACCAGGATGTTTTGATTACAGTGGTCTTGTAATACAGTTTGATATCAGGGATTGTGATCCCTCCTGTTTTTCTCTTCTTTCTCAAAATTGCAGCAACTATTTAGGGTTATTTATGGTTCCATACACATTTTTGAAGTGTCTGTTCTATACCTGTGAAATATGTCACTGGTACTTTAACAGGTATTGCATTGAATCTATAAATTGCTTTGGATAGTATGAACATTTGGATGACTTTAATTATTCCAATCCATGAACATGGTATATATTTCCATTTGTTTGTGTATTCTTTAATTTCTTTCTTCAGTGTTGTGTAGTTTTTCTGAGTACAGGTTTTTTACCTACTTGGTTAGGTTTATTCCTAGTTATTTTACTTTCTCTTGTTGCTATGTCAAATGGGATATTTTTTATGATTTCTGTTTCTGATATTTCATTGTTAGTGCACAAAAATGCCTTTGGTCTGAATGTTGAGTTTTTATCTTACTGTTTTGTGAAATTCACATATTAGGTCAATTAGTTTTTTTGTGGAGTCTATAGGACTTTCCATGTACGCTACCGTGTCATCTGCAAACGACAGTTTAGTTTCTTCTTTTCCAATTTAGATTCCTTTTCTTTCTTTCTTCTTCTTCTTTTTTTTTTTTTTTTTGATTGCTGTGGCCAGGACTTCCAATACTATGTTGAATAGAAGTGGTGAAAGTGGAAACCTTTTCTTGTTCCTCATCTTAGTGGGAATGTTTTTAGTTTTGCCCATTGAATATGATATTGGCTTTAGGTTTCTCATAAATGACCTTTATTGTGTTGAGGAATGCTCCCACTATTTCACTTCACTGAGTGTTTTTATCATAATTGTGTACTATATCTTATCAAATGCTTTTATGCATTTATTGATATGATCATGTGATATTTGTGTTTCCTTTTGTTGATGTGACATTATGTTTATTGATTTGCAAACATTGTGCCATTCTTGCATCCCTGGGATGAATCCCACTTGGTTACAATGTCTGACGTTTTTAACATATTGCTGGATGTAGTTTGTCAATATTTTGTTGAGGATTTTAACATTTATGTTCATCAGTGATATTGGCCTGAATTTTTTTTCTTTGTTCTATCTTTATCTGGTTTTGGGATTAGGATTACACTGGCTTTATTAAAAGAGTTTGGGAGTCTTGCATGTTCTTGGGTTTTTTGGAATAGTCTGTGAAGAATAGGGGTTAGCTCTTCCTTAAATACTTTGTAGAATTCTCCTGTGAAACCATCTGGTCCAGGGCTTTTATGTCTTGAAAGTTTTTTGATTACTGCTTCAATTTCATGAGCTGTTATTGGTTTGTTCATTCTTCCTCCTTCTTCTTTATTCAATTTGGAAAGATTCTATTTTTATAGAAATTTTCCATCTCACCTAGGTTGTCAAAATTCTTGGTATATAGTTCTTTGTATTAATTTCTTACAATCCTTTGCATTTCTATGTTGTCAGTTGCCTGCCTCCTCTTTCATTTCTAATGGTGTTTATTTGGGTCCTTTCTCTTTTTTTCTTGATTATCATGCTTAAAAGCTTGTTGATTTTTTTATCTTTTCAAAGAACAAGCTCCTGGATTTATTCATCATTGGAATTGTGCTTTTAATCTCTATGTCATTTATTTCTGCTCTGATCTTGTTTATTTCCTTCTTTTTACTTGCTCTAAGCTGTCTTTGTTGTTGTTCTTCAAGTTCTTTTGGGTGTAGGGTTAGGTCATTTATTTGAAATATTTGTATTTTTTAAGGTGGGCCTGAATTTCTATGAACTTCCTTTTTGAGACTGCCTTCATGGTGTCTCATAAGTTTTGGGTTGTTGTGAGTTTATTTTCATTTGTTTCCAGAAATTTTTTGATTTCTTCCTTGATCTCATTCTTGACCCATTCATCTTTTAATAGCATGTTATTCAATCTCCATGAGTTTGAATGTTTTTGAGTTTTTCCCTTGAGGTTGGTTTCTAGTTTTACTCCCTCGTGGTCACAGAAACTGCTTGATATGATTTCAATTTTTTAAAATTTGTTGAGGCTTGTTTTGTGTCCTATCAGGTGGTCAATCTTTGAAAATATTCCATGTGCAATTGAAAAGAGTGTGTATTTTGATTTTGGGGGATGAAAGGATATATATAGGGAGTGTTGAAATCCCCTACTATAATTGTTTATAGTAGGTCATCCAAATTTTTCTTTATGTATTTGCTTTTCCTATATTGGGTGCATATATTTTCAATGTTCATATCTTCTTGATGGATTCTTCCCTTGAGTATTATGAAGCGACCTTCTGGGTCTCTTTTTATGGCCCTTTTTTTGAAGTCTATTTTGTCTGATAGTTACTTTTGTCTGAGTATTATTACCTGGCTTTTTTTATCATGTCTGTTTGCTTGGAGTATTTCTTTCTAGCTCATCACTTTCAGTCTGTGTAGGTCTTGTGTTCTCAGGTGAGTCTCTTGTAGTCAGCATATGTATGCGTCATGATCTCTTATCCATTCAGCTATTCCATGTCTTTTGATTGGGGCATTTAATTCATGTCCATTTAAGGTTATTATAGATAGTCACTTATTCTTTGCCATTTTTCGTACCTGTGTCCTTCTCTCTCTCACTCTTTTCTGTTATTTTCTTTAAGCAGTCCCTTTAACATCTCTTGCAGAGCTGGTTTGGTGGAGCTTTCTTCTTTTAGACTTCCTTTTTTTCTGCAAAGCTCCTTATTTGTCCTTTCATTTTAGTTCAGAGCCTTGCTGGATAAAGTAGCTGTGGTTGTAGGACTCTGGTTTCAATTACTTGGAATATGTCTTGGCATTTTCTTCTGGCTTGGTTGCATTTCCATTGAGAAGTCAGCTGCTAATCTTACTGGGGCTCCCTTGTATGTTACTTCCTGTTTTTCCCTAGCTGCCTTTAAAATTATCTCTTTGTCTTGGACTTTTGCCATTTTAATTATAAGGTGTCTTGAAGTGGGCCTCTTTGGGTTTCTCTTGATTGAGACTCTCTGTGTTTCCTGGATTTGTGTGACTTTTTCTCTCATTAAATTAGGGGAGTTTTCCATCATCACATTTTCAAGCAGGTTTTCTATCCTTTGCTCTTCTCCTTCTGGTATCCCTATTATATGGATATTATTACATTTCATGTTGGCTTGCAGCTCTCTAACCACCTGTTCATTTTTTTTTAATCTCTTTTCACTTTCTCTCTCTATCTGTTTTTTTTCTATTTTGTCCTCCAGCTGACTGATTCAATCCTCTTCTTCATACAGCCTGCTTGTAATTCCTTCTAATGCGTTTTTTATTTCTGAGATTTTATTGTTCATTTCTTCCAGCTTTTTATAGCTTCTTTTTCTTTTTCATGCTGATGTCATTCTCACTCCGTTCCTTGTAGCTGTCTCTGAGTTCATTGAGCATCTTCATAACCATTATTTTGATTCTATATTTGATAATTTGTTTACCTCCATTTCGTTTAGCTCTTTTAGTGGGAAATGTACTGTTCCTTTTGATTCCATATTTTTTGTCTCCCCACTTTAGGTGACTCTTTTTCTTGTTTCTGTTCTTTCTGATGTTTCACTTTGAGAGTTGTCTTTGTAGGGTGAACTTGTATGGTAGGAATTCTATGAGGTTCAGTGGTGTGGTATCTTTGATTTCCTGTCTGGACTCTCTAGGTTTGTTCTTTCTTCTGTTTGTGTGGGCTCTCTTGTTGTACTTGAGTTTTTAACCTTTGGTGGTTCCTTTGTTGGTGTTTTTTCTCTTTCAGCAGGTATACTGATGTTCACAGCTCCCACCTACTCTTATATGTGGTCAGTGGTAGGGTGAAGTGTTGGGAACCACTCTGCCTGGTTTCAGGAGTTGTAACTGCCCTCCCTCCTCGTGGCTAAGGCTGAGTGAGTGACCTCCAGACTGTGAGACACTAAGGAGACAAAGCTTATCTCCCTGGCAGCAAGCACTGCTTCTGCTTCATCCCCCGTCCCCAATGCCTGGTTGGTTAGTCAGAGATGGGTACAACCCCTCAGAGGAGGGACAACCTAAGCCAGACATGACCACTTGGGAGGCCATCAAGGAAGGAATCAGGAGGGCTGCAACAAAGACCATCATCCCCCAGCTATTCTGACATAGCCTGAGTCCCTATTTTTGTCTGGGAGAAGCACTTCCTGGCTCTAATCCACTTATGCCTAAAAACCTATGATGGGGAAGGTAGTGCAGCCCCTTGCAGGCTAGAGTGGGATCCAGGCTGATTAGCCATAAGAAAGAATTCACAAAGCCTTGTGAAGCTTGCTTTACTAAGAGTGCTTTCATTCATATGATAAGGGTCCAAGCAGGAAATGAGTGTGTCTCCTAAAGTTTTTGCAACCTCCTTACCTGACAGACACTGACTCAGACTAAGCCTTCAGATTTCTTTAAATGTTATCTACTGTTTGATCCTTGCCACCTGACATTGACTGATGAGTTTTACCTGTATTCCTGTGTATTACAAGCTAATAAAAGCCATTGAGGAAGGGTTCTTGGTCTTTCTCCTCTGAGAGATTGACCACCTCTCCTCCCCAACAGATCATGTCTTGGTAGTTTTATTTTCATCCATGGTGGATGGGGTGAGCAAGGTTGCCCGCACAATGAAGGAAAAATGGATTAAACAGTTGAAGAGTATTTTATGAGATTTAAAGTACCAGCAAGTAGAGAAGAGATTGGAGATTCTTTGAATAAGTATCATGTTAAGTATAATATTTCACCCAACTAGGCACTTTTTACAAAAGGTGAAAGGGAGATAAGACTCCATTTAGAGGAGAGGAGGATTTTGAGCTGAATCCAGAAAACAGAACACTTATGCAAAATTAGATAATGAGATATAGTGATAGTAAAAGACAGAAAGTAGGCATAGTATGGGAGAGAATAGAGTTAACCACAAGAATAATAATGCTCAGGATTGAACGGAAGTGGGCTAAGATCAGGGAGGGTTGCTGAGTAATATATACAATTATATGGAACAATAGTTATTTACACTAGTACTGGAACAACAATAATATGACAAGAAATACATGGTTTGAATAACCAGAAAAGAAAGTACCCAATCAAGAGTTGTGTGTTACTAGAACATGGGTGAAGTGAAAGAAGGAAAATTAAAATACAATAAAAAGAGAATAAAGAAAACCAGTTAAACAATGCAATTAAACAGATAAATAAAATGAGGAAAACTAAACATAGGAAGAGAAATAAAAAAAATACTAAGATGACTTCCAGCCAAGATGGAGGTGTAGGCAGACAAACTATATTTCCTTGCACAAGCAAAAGAAGGACAACACAAATTTAAAAAAAAAAAAACAGAACTGGCAAAAAATTGAACTATATGGAAGTCCAACAACCAAGGGGTTAAAGAAGAAACATTTTTCCAGACCAGTAGAAAGGGCAGATATGAGCAGCTGAGTGGAGAGCACTCACAACAAGGTGGCAGCTGGTGGACCAAGCAAGGCAGTGGATTGTAAAGCTGGCAACCCCACATTTGTGTGCAGATAAACCTGGAGGAACAACTGGGGAGAAAGACAGACTGCACAATCCAGGGCTCCAGCACAGGGAAATGAAGCCTCAAACCTCAGATTGAAACATCGGTGAAGGCTGAGTGGGAGAAACTCCCAGCCTCACAGGAGAGTTCACTGGAGAGACCCATAAGGTCCTAGAAAATACACAAACCCACTCACCAGGATATCAGAACCAGAAGGGTCCAATTTTCTTGTGGGTAACAAGGGAAGTGACTGAAAACCATCAGAGAGCAGAGCAAGCACAATTGTTCCTTCTCAAACCCCTCCTCCACATACAGCATCAAAACATGGGTTGCCCGCCCTGGGTAACCCATAAGTCTCCACCCCTTACTATGTAACAGGCACTCCAAGACAAAAAATGGCCCAAATAAAATAACAGATCAAAGCTCCAGAAAAAAAAGTACAACTAAGTGATGAAGAGATAGCCAACCTATCAACTGCACAGTTCAAAACACTGGTAATCAAGATGCTCACAGAATTGGCTGAATATGGTTGCAAATTAGATGAAAAACTGAAGGCTATGCTAAGTGAAATAAAGGAAAATATACAGGAAATCAACAGTGACAGGAAGGAAACTGGGACTGAAATCAATGATATGGACCAGAAAGAAAAAAGAAACATTCAACCAGAGCAGAATGAAGAAACAAGAATTCAAAAAAAAAAAAAAACGAGGAGAGGCTTAGGAACCTCCAGGACATCTTTAAATGTCTCTAACATCCAAATCATAGTGGTGCCAGAAGGAGAAGTGGAAAAAATTGAAAACTTATTTGAACAAATAATGAAGAAGAATTTCTTCAATCTGGCAATGGAAATAGATTTCCAGTAAGTCCTGGAAACTCAGAGAGTCCCAAAGAATTTGGACCCAATGAGGAACACACCAAAGCACATCATAATTACATTACCCAAAATTAAAGATAAGGAGAGAATCTGAGAGGTAGCAAGAGGTAAGTACACAGTTACGTGCAAAGAAATTCTTATAAGACTGGCAGTTGATTTCTTAAAAGAGACCTCGCGGGCCAGAAGGGGCTAGAAATAAGTATTTGAAGTTATGAAAGGCAAGAACCTACATCCAAGATTTCTCTATCCATCAAAGCTTTCATTTAGAATGGAAGGGCAGATAAAATACTTCTCAGATAAGGTCAAGTTAAAGGAGTTCATCATCACTAAGCTCTTATATGAAGGAATTTCATAATTTTCCTTGTTTAAAGGAATTTATCTAAGAAAAAGAAGATAAAAATATGAACAGTAAAATGACATCAATTTCATAGTTATTAACAACCACACCTAAAGCAAAAACAAAAATGAACTAAGCAAACAACTAGAACAACAGAAGCATAGAAATGAAGATTACATAGAGAGGGTTATCAGCAGGAGAGTGGGAGGGAGAAAGATGGGGGGAAAGCACAGAGAATAAGTAGCATAAATGGTATGTAGAAAATAGATAGGGGGAGGTTACAAATAGTATAGGAAATCTAGAAACCAAAGAACTTATATGTATGACCCATGGACATGAACTAAATGGGGGGAATGTGGGTGGGAGGGGATGTGGAGGACAGAGTGGAATAAAGGAGGAAAAATGGGACAACTGTAATAGCATAATCAACAAAATATATTAAAATACTAATAAATAAAAGCAGCAAAATATTGAAAATATAATAATAATACATGTAAACAATAAAATGCCAGCTCTATGGGATAGCAAAGTGACATTTGTCTCAGTTTCTCAATTTTTTGGCTCCCCTTTTCCATCTGTCTCTGGGCCCTTCATAACTCCATATCTTATTGTATCACTTGGAAGAAGAAAAGCGAAAAGAACAGAGAGGATCCAAAAAGGAAAAAAAATCCTCCCCCTGATTTTAAAGCTGCTCAGTGAGTTCTGCTGGCCTTCCTAGATCCCACAGAATGAATGGGGCTGGGCTTTGATTTTCTCCCTTCCTGTTGTATTGAGAGAATGGGGACCAAGGCTGGGTGGCAATATTCAGTTTCCTGGCCTCCTGCCCTGGTCCTCTGTCAGCTGCCAGGCTCAAATCAGCCACTCAGCTGCTCACTGCGTGAGTCAATCTCTGGCGCTGAGCCCAAGACAAACTGGGCACACAGTTCATCTCAGCCAGTCATCCTCCAGGTGGGCTGTGTGAGACAAGCCAGGGGCACAGTTCTTCAACTCAGCTTACTCAGTCTCCAGAAGGCTGATTCACTTTCAGGGAAGTCAGCCTGCTTTACATTTCCTTACAAAGCAATTACCTGACCATCTTCACAAGCACACAAAAAAGCCAAGTGTTTTATCCCCAGAACAAATTGGTATTTAAAGTGTAGGCTGAAGATACAGTGGGATTTGTACAAGAATTCAAAGTGTTTTTTTCTGTAGAATCTTTCGAAGGAAAGGACAAGTGTCAGACAACCACATGAGATCTAAGGAAAAGCACAAACACATTTCACTGAAGAGCTAAGATTAACAGGCAGGAGTAAATAGTAGGTAACTGTACTATATTGTGAAAATATAGATACATTAATAATAAAACTAACAAAGTAGATGGAAACATGAGAAGACTAAAGAGGAAGTAGAATCATTTCATTGATATGGTCCTAAGTATTAAATAGATTCACTTTTATTGTGGAACAGAGGAGTGATTAGCTTCCATAAAGAAAGAAAATTATAGTAACTTGAGAGTATAGAAACCTGGGGAAGAGGCAATACATCTCTAATCCAACCAGCTTTTACCACCTTTACCTGGTCATACTTATTCCAAATGCAACCGATATAAAAACACACCGGAAGAAATCTGACTTCTGACTAACTCCTGCAGAGTAAAACAAACTGCACTCTAACACTGGCCTACCATATGAGAGGGATTGTGTCTGTTTTTTAAACCACTGGTTTCTAGGATTTCTTAGTCATTGAACCTTGGCTTTTTACCTATATGCATGATATGTGATGTGATGCAATCACACTTCTTTTTTTCCTTTGTTTTATCTTCATCTTTTATAACTTTTAAAATTGAATTTATTGGGGACGACATTGATCGATAAGATCATATAGGCTTCACTTCTATGATACAAGATCTGTATTGCATTATGTGCCCATGACCCAAAGTCAAATCATCTTCTGTCAACACACATTTGGCACCCTTTACCCTCTCTCTTTTGTCTAGTAACCACCATGCTATTTTTTGTATATCTTTTTTTTAATTTAATTATAGTTCAAGTACAGTTTTCTCTTATCTATGAGTTTTTGTTTGTTTTTAGTGTGTTAATTTGCTGCTTTCAGTTTTATATCCTACATATGAGTGAAATCATATGGTTGTTGGCTTTTCCTGTCTGACTTATTTTCCTTAGCATGATATTCCCAAAATCTATCCGTTTTGTCACAAATTGCAGTATTTCATATTTTCTTATGGTTAACTACTGTTCCATCGTGATATGTACCATGTATTATCCAGTCATCTATTGAAAGACAATTCAGTTGTTTCCATGTCTTGGGCACCATGAATAATGCCACAATGAACATAGGAGTTCATATATATTTGCAAATAAATGTTTACAAAGTTTTTTGATAGACAGACTCAGACATCCCTCTCCTTGGTCTTAGAATTTTATGCATTTGACCCCAAAGACAAAGGAAGTAAAGGTAAAAATAAATGAATGAGAGTATATCAAACTATATTTCTTCACAGCAAAAGAAACTGCTTACAAAACAAAAATATAACCAACTCAGAGGGAGAAGACATTTGCAAACAATAGCTCTGACAAGGAGTTAATAAACTAAATATGTAAAGAACTCATAATACTCAACACAAAACAGACAATGCAATTAAAAAATTGAGTGGAGGAACTGAACAGAAACTTGTCTGAAGAGGACATACAAATGACCAACAGATATATGAAAAGATACTCAACCTCACTAGCTATTAGCAAAATGCAAAGCAAAACCACAATGAGATACCACCTCATAACTGCTTGAATGACAATTATCAACAATACAGGTTATAACATGTGTTGCAGAGGTTGTGGAGAAAAAGAAATTCTCATTCACTGCTGGTGGGAAGGTAAACTGGTACAACCACTATGGAAAATAGTATGTAGGTTCTGCATGCCCTTTTTATACCCTTCTACTTTAAGTGACTTAAATTCCTTCTGCCCATATTTGAAACTGGGAGGTTTGCCTTTATCAGACAATTAAGAGACTTAATAACCACTTACAGCCCTGGCTGGTGTAGCTCAGTGGATTGAGCATGGGCCTGCGAACAACACAATTGAGGTTCTATTCCCAGTCAGGGCACATGCCTGGGTTGCAGGCTAGTTCCCAGGAGGGGACTAACGAGAGGCAACCATACATTGATATTTCTCTCCTCCTTTCCTTCCCTTCCCCTCTAAGGATAAATAAATAAAATCTTTAAAAAATAACCACTTACAAGATTATGTCTCTTTGTCCAGGTATAATTGCATTTTTTAAAAAGAGGGAGTGATGCAGCCATTTTTGGAGGAATGAACCTCTCTTAATGATGAATTTCAAAAATCATTATTGGAGGATGAGGTGAGAGATTTGGAAGTTGTTAAAAATGTATTTACATGGACAAGTGATACTGGGTAAAGATTCTCTATGACACTACTACCCTTGCAATACATATATATTTTTTCATAGGGCAAATGGCAGGAGAAGGTATATTACATTTTCTGAAGAACAGTGAAATTGATTCTTTTAAGATTTTTACTTGAAAGGTTTGACTATGTAAAATTAAAGCATATGTGAATAAACCATGACTGTACTTGTCACTCGAAAATAACAATGTGATTTCCACTCATCTTTAGAAAAACATTCCATAAAAATAAGTTAAACAAGTGCATCAAGAACAACAAGCCATAAAAATCCATGGTTAATCATCTGTGCAAGGAAGACTGGCCATGATAGCCTTCAGAGGTTCTAAAATTTCATGTAATACTTCAACACCTGAAACTATGAGCAATTTTAAACCTCAGCAATTTCATTTTGAACAGTTAAATGGAAACATAGAATCAAATAACTTCAGAATTAGAGAGACGGAGTGGGTATTTGAGAGCATATCATTTCACTCCGAGTTAGAATGCTGAGATCTTGATACTCCTCACCCTGGCAGCTGTCAGGACAGTGTCAGCTCCCCGAGAGTTTCTTGTCAGAAGTGGTTGCATTTCCCACTCTCCTTGCTTAGACATATGCACAAGAAAGAGATGCAATAGAATTTCAATGCTATCTACTTTCCTCTGTCTAGATCAACTGCTATACACCCACTCATCCCTTAAGTTCTGGGTTATGCCTCTTCTAATCATGACAAGAAACTACTTAGCTTTCCTTCTTTTTCTTATTAACATGTTTCCTGATAATTTCCTGTTTAATAGGTACCATCCTAATAGAGAGGGATCTTGCTTCCATTGTTTTTATACTCCAGTGTTGAGAATAGGCATTCTGTAATATTTAGCTTAATGAACATTGGGAAAGTGTTTTAGTGACTCAGTAACTTTATCCCTCACTTGAATTTCTTTGTGAAGCCTGACGCAGAAGACCAAAGATTGGCAAACTTTTTCTGCATATTTCAGAACATACGATCTCTGTTGCAATTAGTCAACTCTGCTTTTTAGCAGACAGGAAGTCATAGAAAATAGAGTATATTTTTGTCCTGGACACTGTGATTTAGTTGGTTAGAGATTGTCCCAAACACCAAAAGGATGGGGTTCAATTCCCAGTCAGGAAACATGAGAGGCAGCCAATCAATGTTTCACTCTTACATTGATGTTTGTCTGTTCCTTTCCCTCTCTCTAAAATCAATAAATGCATTTTTAAAAATAAAGAAGAAAAAATACATAGATTTAAATTATAGTAAGAAAATAGATGATATGCCAGATGTGGCATGAGTTTGCCAACCCCTGTGACTGATGACTAGATCTGCTTTGCTAATGTATATAATTTGAAATAATCAGGCCTCTATTTTGAAAGACTATTCAATATTGTCCCTGTTATCATAACTAGATAATAGCATTCATTGTGAATAAAGTATATCATAAATTAATAAAATACCCTAAATGAATAAAATATATCCTAAATCAATAAAATTGCATATAGTTTGCATCATTTGCATATTCTCTTATTCAGTACAATAATTGGACTGATTATTATGGCTAAAAGTAGTCAGTAGACTTTGGAGCTATGGGTTTTATTACCAGCTCAGGTTCTACTTACTGTATTATCTTGGATAAATCATAAAATATTTTCACACTGCAATTTTTGAAAATGAATGTAACACGACCCACATTGCCCATCATACGTTTGTATGTCAGGTGTCATCCCATTGCCTGTGGCTTTTAGACAAAACATGAAGATGTAAGAAAATGGCCAATAAAACATTGTAGATTTAAAAGTACCCCCAAATAGGAGGTATTCTAGGTGCTGGGGCAGAAGAGGCCTTAGCTAACACCAAGTTGGATCAGTTTTGATCAAGAGTGTGTGAGTAAAACATAAATTTCAACATTAGCAAACTTCTGCAAGAAGTGAAAAGTGGCAGAACACTTTAACAGACATAATACATTATAAATATGATACAAGCAGGTTTGTTAGCCTAGAAAAATGTGGTTATTTGATTATTTTTCTGGGGAACTTTGATTAAAATTGGCCAAAAGTTTGAGATAATTAGCAAAGGAAAGAGTCTGGATCAGAGACAGCCCCCGATTTTTGAGATACAAACACAAGGTGTGTATTCTCTTGTGCTTTCTCACCCACCTCAACTCTTACAGAATGCTCACTCTTCTGACTTCTCCATTTCTTTTAGTCCCCAGAGCTATCTTTGACCCATTTCATTCTTCATTTTCTACATGCCCTTCATAAGAGCTACTAACTTACAGCTTTTCAGCCATCCAAATTGGCCTGTTGTTTTCCTTCAGGTTTTAATTCTCCTATTGTGAACCTGCAGGCACCATAGACTGGTATTTATTTTGTATTCTTATCCATAACATCTTGGCTCCAAATTTAGGTCCCTGAGCTATCTAAATTGTTCTGCTAACCAAGTTAATCCCCACGTTCAGAACAGCCACAGGAAAGGTTTTCTACATCTCTTCCTGGTGCTTTAATTGAAATTAAAGTAAATTATTCACACAGTGCACATTAATGTTGGCACAGCTCCTTCTGCTTTCTTCCCAAATGACATTATGAGTTATGCCAAACTAAACTCATTTCCATTTTTGATATGGTTAACGAGTGGTAGATGAGGAGAATGCCATTGATAGAGTATAACTTGATTTCAGTCAGGCATTTAGGAAAAACAATGTGAGACTTCTCTTTTGGATATGGCAGATAGATGTTAACTGTACAATGCAAAAGTATTTAAATAAAAATTACCAATATTGATTAATTGATTGATAAGAATAAGAAATAATGAATCCATTTGTAGTTTTTCTCCTCAACATTTTCTCTCTGACCCAGCTTCATGGATCAAATGCTAAGCTACCATGAAAAGCATGTTATTGAAGATCAATGACACAAAGTAGTTTTTTTAAGGGAGATAAAATTCTGGATATATGTACTGTGTGTGCATATGCATGTGTGTATGTATAGCCCAGGGGGAAAAGACTGAATGGAAAAATATAATTTCAAATGTTATCTCAGTGATGGGATTTAAGGTATTTTTCCTTTTATTTTCCATAGTTTTCTAAAATTAGAGAACAAGTAACAATCACCTTTTAAATATTAAAATATATATGTATGTATGAGTTATGGGTAGAGTGAAAACCTGGTCAAAGCCAACAACAATAAAAAAAACTGTCCTTTTTTTAAAAGAAGAGTCATAATATTGAAATTCTACTGTTTAATAGGATATTTAGATCACATGTAATCAGAAGAGAAAACTAATTATTTTATATGATTGAAATGCTCCAATATGAGAGATGAAATACAAATTTCTGAAAAGTTCTCATATAGTGCTTGCCCTGCATATTACATCTTCTAATTTCAACTTTCCTTTCTGATCTGAACTGAAAGAGAATCAGAAGTCAGACAGAAGTGATTTCTCTACATAATCTAGGGTCACATGGAGATGATTCATTGATGTTTACCTCTAATTAAGATTGCGTTTTTTGTTAAGATACCTACATTAAATTCTCTGTATGTGGACTCCAGAGCCAGGAGATAATGTGACTTTCAGAATGCAGGTCAAATGTAAATCCTTGGTTCTGTTAAAAACAAATGACAGCAATGTATGAAAATATCTGTTTTAGTTTTATTTAATCCAGAGTGCACCTAACAAATCATATACTGGATATTATGTTAACAAAGAATAGAATGTCTAAGACAGAGAACCCAAGAAAAAAATCCACCATTTAATGACTAAGTAACAATTGGGTCCTCTTTCTTTTCTTTTTAAAAATATATTAATTGTTATTCGATTACAGTTGTCCCAATTTTTCCCCTTTGCCCTCCTCTGCCCACCCCCGTGCCTACTCCCACAGTCAATTCCCATGCTGCTGTCCATGTCCATGTGTCATTCATATATGCTCTTTAGTCTCTTCCCCTTCATTCCACCATTATCTTCCTGCCCGCTTCCTTCTAGTCACTGTCATTCTGTTCCATGTGTCTATGCCTGTGGTTCTATTTTATTCATTAGAGTCACCTTAAATGTGAGGTCATACGGTATCTGTCTTTTACCAACTGGCTTATTTCACTTCGCATAGTATTTTCCAGTTCCATCCATGCTTTCCCAAAAGGTAGGAGTTTCTTCTTTTTTTCTGTGTAGTATTCCACTGTGTAAATGTACCACAGGTTTTTGATCTACTCATCTACTGAATGGGCACTTAGGCAGTTTCAACACTAAGTTAACGCTGTTATTATCATAGGGGTGCATAAGTTGTTTCGAATTGGTGGTTCCGGATTCGTAGGGTCTTATCCCAGTACAGAAACCTCTGGGTCAAAAGGAAGTTGTATTTTTAGTTTTTTGAGGAAATTTCATACTGTTTTCCACAGTGGCTGCACCAGTCTGCATTCCCACCAACACTGTACTAGGGTTCCCTTTTCTCTGCATCCTTGCCAGCACTTGTTGTTTGTAAATTTTATTAATGATGGCCATTCTGACTGGTGTAAGTGATAGATCATTGTGGTTTTAATTCGTATTTCTCTGATGACTAGTGATGTTGAACATCTTTTCATATGTCTATGGGTGGATCATTTTTTTAAGTCAGCTAAATAAAATTTTATTCGAAGTGAATCTATTACAGCAAAGAGATCGTTACTACCTCTCTGTTTAGGAAGAGTAATTATTGTCATTGATATGAAGGTTGAGATTTGTCCTACCAACTTTAGGAGTATCATTAAAAGATTGGTGGTTTTATCCAACATTCTGCTTTGCTCATATACATCTCTGCCTGAAAAATGTTAAGGCTCATATGCTAAACAGTGCTGTTGCTCAGGACTGAACATGGTGTGTCAAATTAGCACACTGACCGGATGTTAACTGGAAATCTTCTCACACTAGAAATGTGAGAACCAAAGGACTGATGCTGCAACATCACACTAGCAGAAAACTGCAAAACACAAGTCATTAACTAGAAGCAATATGCTTAAGTCATCCCAGGAGACTTAGGTTGTTTCCCATGATGCCAGGGATAGTTCCTTTTATTCATGTGACTCCTTCTTTTCACAAAATGGCCATTTTACTTCTCTGTCCCCTAAACTTTAACACAACCAAGCTGATGGTTCTAGGAACAAAACTGACAGAGAAAATTGTACTGTTCTAAATTATTTGTACCTGTGTGGAAGACTGTTTCAGTCTGAGGTGTATGCACATTGTATTATTTATTACAATGTATAAATATTTATTAAGTGCACAGCATATCTTTTCTTCAAAAAGGAAAAAATACCAACAGCAAACAAAGAACACTCTACACTCTTCTTTGAACACACCAAACTAAATATGTCAGTCAGATTACAGCTTTCTGCAACAGACCCCTGATTAAATGTGGCATTGTTGAGACAAACTGTCCCTCTAGTTTTACTCGGGATGACTACCATCTTTTTATCTGGGCCCATGTGTATCCACAACTTCTTCATAAAACCCATTAAAGGAACTTTCAGAGAACTGAACTGGGAGATATTTTAGAATAGTACTTAAAAATCACAAACTTTTCAGAAATTCAGCTCTTTAATTCTTTATTGTAATAACAAAAATGTAATTATTAGTTTTAAGGCATTTAGAGGAAAATAAAATAAACTCATAATCTTTTTTACTTACTAAGCACTTATGATTTATTTCATTTAGGTAGTCACCTTAAAATATTTAGTTCAAGATACTCAAGAGTACTCACACTTTGTTTTCCTACAATATCCCTATGAAAGAATTCTAATAATTTTGCTGGCAAATAAACAAATATTTTTACTATCTGCGAAATAATTTTAAAGTTTTTGTATCTGCGAACTCTTTCTATGTAGTTCTTTAGCTATAAGCTGATAGTCTTCTTTAAAAATGTATCAGTTAAACACACACACACACATATATATATATATATATATATATATATATATATATATATACTGTTCCCTTGACACTTTTTGTGTATCAATGATAGTAAACACTGTACTATCAAGGTTAATTTTGTTCCTTATGTAATGCTAGTTAAAAATTTCAGCATGGGCCCTAACTGGTGTGGCTCTGTGGGTTGTGCAGCATCCTGCAAACAAGAAGGTTGCTGGTTTCATGTCTGGTTTCTGGTCTGGTCATACTTAAATTGCAGACTGTGATAGGCAACTGATTGATGTTTTTCTCTCACATTGATGTTTGTCTCCCTTGCTTTCTCCCTCCCTTCCCTGTTCCCTAAAAATAAATAATATTTCCTCTTTTATTTTGTTGATTTACAAGTATAGTTATCTCCATTTGCCTCCCGTTATTCCCCACCAGCCCAGGCATATCCATCGCCCACCCTTGATCCTACCTCCTTTTGGCTTTGTCCATGTGTCCTTTATACATGTTCCTTGACAAACCTTCCCCCTTTCCCTGCCATTATCCCCTACCACTCACCTTCTGGTTACTGTCAGTTTATTCTTTATTTCCATGCTTCTAGTAATATTTTGCTTCCTTGTTTGTCTTGTTGATTAGGCTCCATTTATAAATGAGATCATATGGTATTTGTCTTTCACTGCCTGGCTTATTTCACTTAGTATAATGCTCTCCAGATCCATCCATGCTGTCAGAAAGGGTAGGAGCTCTTTCCTTCTTTCTGCTGTGTAGTATTCCATTGTGTAAATGTACTATAGTTTTTTGATCCATTAATTTATTGATGGGCACCTAGATTGCTTCCAGCACTTGGCTGTTGTAAATTGCGATGCTATGAACATTGGGGTGCATAGGTTCTTTTGGATTGGTGTTTCAGTGTTCTTAGTATATAATCCTAGCAGTGGAATTGCTGGGCCCAAAGGCAGTTACATTTTTAGTTATTTTGAGGAAATTCCATACAGTTTTAAAAGTGGCTGAGTCAGTCTTCATTCCCATCAACAGTGTACCATCATTCCCTTTTCTCCACATCCTCTCCAACATGTGTTTTTTGCTGATTTATTTATGATGGCCATTCTCACGGGTGTGAAGTGGTATCATTGTGGTTTTATTTTGCACCTCTCTGATAGCTAGTGATGCTGAGCATCCTTTCACATGTTTATGGGCCCTCTGCATGTTTTCCTTGGAAAAGTATCTGTTTAGGTACTTTTTTTAAGACTTTTTTTAAGGTGGAATCTACAAAATTAAATACATGGTCGTGTCACCCTGGCCAACATGGCTCAGTTTCCTGGGTGTCATTCTGCAAAGCAAAACTTCACAGGCTGGGTTCCAGGCAGGGCATATCCCTGGGTTTCAGGCTTGGTACACAGTCGTGGTTGCATGTGAGAGGCAATCCATCAGTGTTTCTCTTACACATCCATACTTCTCTCCCTCTCTTTCTCTCTTTCTTCCCCTCTCTCTAAAAATAGATAGATAAATAGGTAGATAGACAGAATAGAAAATAAATAAATAAATAAATAAATAAATAAATACAAAGTCGTGTCTACAAAATTAGATAGACAATAACAATTTAACAGAACAAGACTTGAAGATCCATGAGGGCATGGCCAATGCCTGTTAATTTCAGTGATTTACTTCTGATGCCTGGTAAAACAAGTGACACATTCATTGCACAATAAATGAACTGAAGACTTAACAAAGAATTCAGTTACACTTTACTTTTAACTTTTAAAATTGATGACTAAACAAATGATTAAATTTAAATTCATTTATTTATAAAAAATTTAAAAATGATTAAAATAATCATTTATGTAGTAAATGTTGCTCAACTATTAAATACTGGTAATTTGGAAAGCCTTTCTGACACTGTTCTGTAAAGAAAAGAATTCTAAAATTAGCAGGAAAATTTTAAGGTAATTTATTAATTTTTTAAAAATATTTTATTTTTATTTATCTTTAGAGAGGAAGGGAAGGAGAAAGGAAGAGAAACATTAATGCATGGTTGCTTCTCATTCATCCCCTGCTGGGAACTGGCCCCTGCTGGGAACTGACCTGCAACCCAGGCATGTGCCCTGACTGGGAATCGAACCACGATCCTCTGGTTCACAGGCCCGCGCTCAATCCACTGAGCTACACCAGCCAGGGCTTAATTTATTAATTTTTATTAATGAAACAATCTTACTCTAGTTTTAGGAGCGCTGAAAAACATAGCATGCGAAGTTTAATAACAATTTAAATCTGATAGAAAATGTGTATATTTGTGTATCTCCTTCCAGATTTATTCTCGCAAGCCTGAGAAATTTTAGAATAAGTGTATTCTGATTTTGTAAGCATGGTTTTTGTAATTCACTTTGTTCCCATAAAAATATCTTAGGAGTTCCCACCTTGCCATCTTCATAAACTTACTATGTATATTCTATACTATCATCTTTAATGTAAGTATATCATTTAATGTATGCTAATATCTTTATATTTAAATTAGTTTTCAGTTACTTTTTGTTATATCCAATAACTTTTTCATCCTTTGGCAAACATTCCATTGGAAAATCATTCTGCTTCACATTTAATCAAGATTAAGGCTGATGAAAAGAGTGAATTTTAGACCCTTTATGAAAAATGCCTGGTCTTGTGAAATAATACTCGATCACATCTGTTGCTCTGATTCAAAAATCTAACATAGTTTTAAAAAATGAATGTAATGCTTTGGGCATGGAGTTGTAGATGAGGTTATGATCTTCATTTTCTTTACATCACTTTAAAGATAAACATGTCATTTGTTTTAGTTTAGTAAGATGTAAAATGACTATAAGATGTAACATATAAATATACATCATTGACTAGTGTTTTAACTGTCTTCCCTTAAAACATGTACTCAATGTTTCCACATTATAATATATTCTTTACTAATACTCAAGTTTCCTTGGGAATACAGGAAACAGTATATTATAAAATAAGATACATTTTATATGTGCATAATTATACTTGTGAAGAAAATCTTCTTTGTAAGTTGTGATATCATTAGCTGTAATGATTGTAACACAATAACATTATGGAATATGTTATGTTTTATGTAAAGGCTCTAATGACAACCAAAAGGAAAAAAGTCTTTCTATTCAGTTAAAACTCAGTAAACCAATTTGATTTTGCATAGATCAATTTCCTGGTTTTTGTTTCAGTGACATGCTTTTTATTTTTTATCACAATATAATGAATACTTTAATCATAACAGCTTTCTTGCAAATAGATAAGTAAATAAATATATAAAGTATACTCTCCACCCTACTTGGTTATAAAGCTTATTTTACTCAGAATAGCATTGCGGATACTCACACAGCCTTTGCTCCTAGAAAAGTAATGACTTATGTCAAGCACAAGGCAGGACATTTACTTCATTCATTCATTTTTACTATACCACCTATACAACACCTCATGGTAGGGTGGAGGAATGCTAGAAAAACATCATGAGCTAATAAATTATTTCTCCTTGTTTGAAATCCCATCACTATTTTAGAGTGCTGGTAAAGCTTATAAATGATTCTTATTCTGAAGATGTTGATTAAAAGGGAAAAAATGTGCTGTATGATTAAGATGTGCCTATTTTTCCTTATAATTTTTTTAAAGAAAATGGTAAATTAACTAAGCTTTTATCAGAAAATTGTGGTTAAGGAATGGCCATAAAAATAATCCAAAATTTTCATGATTTTTTTTCTCACATGGGAAAAAAATGTTTTCCTGATTTCCATACTGTCTCATGTGAGTATTCTCTGCACGTATCAGCATTTGAATAAACTTCCCAGGTGCTACAGTTGAGATAATCCAGATATTTCATTCAAAAATACACAAATAAAACAACCTTTCTTATTCTGCTTATAGCACCCTTAATTCTTTTCCTTGAACTGAATTACCTCCATATTAGCTTTCTGTGGAAAACCTATTCAAAATATTGACCCAATACTTTATTTTGTATTGTGTAGACTTAGTAGTCTACAGCTAATACTAGTACATTCACTTTAACACTGAAAATTTACATTTATAATTATTGATTTTGATTAACTGATTAACAATATAGAGGAACACTATGAAGATTACCAGTGAATTGCACTTATTTTGTAAAATGAAACGTAAGTGAGGACTTCGGGCCAACATGGTGACATAGGCAGGCATGGCTGGCCTCTTTGCACAACCACATCAAAATTGCTACAAAAATATATACAACCATCACTCAGAACTGTCAGAAGTCAAGTTGAAAGGAAATCTGACAACTATGGATTTAAAGAAACCACATCTATCGAGATTGGTAGGAGGGGAACAGATGCAGAATAGCCTGGTCCCACATGCGTGTATGGTGGATAAAAATTCAGGAGGGACACCTTGGAAGCCCAGATCCACACTAGTTTCCCCAGCCCAGGGTTTTAGTGCCAGGAAGATAAGTCTCCACAATTTCCACCTGTAAAAGCCAGCAGTGGAAGAAACTGCTGGACCCCAAGCCCTTCCCCTTAACCCACAGATAGACTTGCCCACTCAGACTCACTCCCTCTGAGCTCCAGCACCAGGGTATCAGCTTGAAAGTCACCAGTGGTATACAGAGAGGAATAGAAGTGTCTAAAATCAAGGCAAGCAGAGGCCATTATTCCTTTTCTAAACCCTCCCCCAACAGAGCTGGCAATCTGGTGCCATATTTGAGACTCCATTAGCCTGGCTAACACTATACTACCTTGGAGATCTTGAGACTCCATCCCACTCAACTTACAGTTGTTAACAGAAGCTTTTCCATTTGAATGGCTGGTCTTGGCTCAAGCTTCATGACTTCATAAATCTTTACAAATAAGCAAGACCTGGACTCAGTAAGCCACCAGCCTTTATAGCTCTTGCTAAATGGCCCCAGACATAGCACTAGCAGCAGCCAGCCTAGATTCACAGTTTGGCTCCACCTGGGAATCTCCAAGCCCAGCACAAGTAGCAGACATCTCAGATTGCTGTGTAGATCAGGCAAGGTGGTCATGAGAAAAACACAGGTGGGGACTGACCTTGGTCTGCACCACCCAGAAAATTCCTGAGCCTACACACCTATTGGACAGCTATAGACCGTGTAAGAGCACCACAGCACTGTGCCTGAGCAGCTGGTGGAGACTGGTGGTCAGTGGTCACAGCCAATTCTTTCAGTTGACTAGCCCATATAAATCCCTCCCATAGACCTGCCAATAGCAATCCAGGCTCAACTACAACAGGAGAGTTGTACTGAGTCCACAAGGAGGACACACTTTGAGTATCCAGCTTGTGATAGAGGGGAGGCTATGCCAATGTACCCTGCAGGATGCCTACCACATTAGTCTATGCTACCAAGATGGAGTCATAGCAGCTCTACCTAATACACAGAAATACAGGGAGGCTACCAAAATGAGGAGACAAAGAAACATGGCCCAGATGAAAGAACAGGCCAAAAACCCAGAAAAAGTGCTATATGAGTTTGAGATAAGTAATCTATCAGATGCAGAGTTCAAAACACTGGTTGTAAGGATGCTCAAGGACTTAGTAATGGCCTCAACAGCATAAAAAAAGATCCAGTCAGAAATTAAAGATATGCTAATTAAAATAAAGAACAATTACATGGAAACAACAGTGGAGTGAATGAAGCTGAGGATCAAATCAATGATATGGAACAAAAGGAAGCCAAAAATAATAAACCAGAACATCAAGAATTAAAAAATAATACAAAGAAGTGAGGATAGTTTAAGCAGCCTCTGGGACATCTTGAAGAGGTCCAACATTCACATCATAGAGGTACCAGAAGGAGAAGAGAAAGAGCAAGAAATTGAAAATCTATTTGAAAAAAAATGACAGAATTTTTTTTTAATTTGGTGAAGGAAATATGTATACAAGTCCAGGAAGCACAGAGAGTCCCAAACAAAATGGATGCGAAGAGACCCACTGAAAGACTCGTCGTAATTAAAATACCAAAGGCTGGTTTTCTTAATGAGCCTACTTAAAGGCTTGTCTATTTTGTTTATCTTTTCAAAAAACCTACTCTTGGATTCATTGATCCTTAGAATTGTGCTTTTAGTCTCTATGTCATTTAATTCTGCTCTGATCTTGGTTATTTCCTTCCTTCTACAGAGGATCCAGAGACACATGAAGAGATGCTCAATATCGATTGCTATCAAAGAGATGCAAATTAAAACCACAATGAGATACCACTTTACACCAGTAAGAATGGCTATCATAAACAAAGCAATAAACAACAAATGTTGGAGAGTGTGTGGGGAAAAGGGGACTCTGGTCCACTGTTGGTGGGATTGGAGACAGGTACAACCATTATGGAAAACAGTATGGAATTTTTTCAGAAAACTAAAATCGGACCTGCCTTTTGACCCAGCAATTCCACTGCTAGGATTGTATCCTAAGAACCCTAAAACACCAATCCCAAAGAACATATGCACCCCAATGTTCATAGCAGCACAATTTACAATAGCCAAGAGTTGGAAGCAACCTAGGTGCCTGCCAGTAAATGAATGGATCAAAAAACTATGGTACATATACACAATGGAATTCTATGCTGCAGAAAGAAAGAAGGAGCTCCTACCTTTTGCAACATCATGGATGGAACTGTAAAGCCTTATGTTGAGTGAAATAAGCCAGGTGTTGAAGGATAAATACCATATGATCTCACCTTTAACAGGAAGCTAAACAACAAAAGAAACAAGCAAGCAAAAAATAACCAAAGACACTGAAATGGAGAACAGGCTGACAGTGACCAGAAGGAAGAGGGGAGGGAATTTCAGGGGAAATAGGGGAGGGTTTTAGAGGAACATATATAAAGGACACATGGACAACAATTGAGAAGGGTGGAAATGGGAGGGGGATGTTCCGGGAGTAAGATGGGGTGGGAGTAATAGACAGAAAACTGTACTTGAAAAATAATTAAATAAATTTAAAAAATACCAAAGGCTAAAGATAAAGAGAGAATCTTAAAAAGCAACAAGAGAAAAGAAGTTATTTACCTACAGGGGAGTTCCCATAAAACTGTCAGCTGATTTATTAAAAGAAAGTTTGCTGGCTAGAAGGGATTGGCAAGAAATATTCAAATTCATAAAAAGCAGGGACCTATAGCTAAGATTGTTCAGCTCAGCAAAGATATCATTTAGAATCAAGGGGCAGATATAGAGCTTCCCAGACAAGAAAAAAACTAAAGAAGTTCATTATCACCAAGCCATTATTATATAAAATGTTAAAGAGACTTATTTAAGAAAAAAAGGAAGATTAAAACTATGGACAATAAAATGGCAAAAAACACAAATCTATCAAGAGTTGAATCTAAAAAAACAAATTAGACAAAGAAGAAGAACAAAGACAGAACCATAGATACAGAGACTGTTTCAGTGGTTGCTGGATTGGGGAGGGGATGTGTGATGAGGTGAGAGAATTAAGAAGTACACATAGATAGTTACAGAATAGTGGTGGGATTATAAACTACAGTATAGGAAGTAGAGTAGCCAGAGGATTTATACACATAACCCATGGGCATGAACAATGATGGGAGGAATTGCCTGAGAGAATGGGAGATGCTGAGAGAAGGGGGGCAAAGGGAAAAAAATCAGGACAATTGTAATAGCATAATCAATAAAATATAATTACAAATAAAATAAGTAAAATTAAGCCTGAAAATTACTTCAAAATTAAGTGAAATGGGTCACAAAAAAGGCAATGTGTTTTTAAGTATCAATAAAATTATCTTAGAAAATTAAGAGTGTCCTTTCAAGTGCAGGATATTAGATAAACCAGAAAGACCCACGAGAGAGTTAAATGCAATGGATATTGCCAAATGTTCAGATAAAAGCCCTGCTATAATGATCACAGAAGGAATAAGATGCAGACATTGCAAAGATGGATCTAATTCCAAGAGCAGAGGGGGGGGGGATAAGAGGGGAACAGAAGTCAAATCAATATTAATGCCAGAAAAGGTGATCAAAGTATCACCACCCAATATCCAGAACCTGGGCTGTGAAGCTTAAAACAAACAAACAAACAAATAAAAAACACCTAAATAAGATACTGGTTGAATTTCAACCTACTCCATTATGAACTGGATTATAAAGCATTCCATGTTAAAAAAATTCCATGTGTATATTCCTAACTTTATTTTTCTAAAATAGGATAAATGCCAAGAAATAAAGTTTTGAATAAATATGGCAAACAATAAAATAGTGAGTGACAAAATTGTTTAGTCATATTCAAATAGCTTGGGGGTGTTGCTAAACATTTCAAAACTCTCAAAAACAAGTAATTTAACATTAAATACATATAAGTTAAAGAAAAATAAGATGAACCCAAGAATATTGACAATGTTGAGTGACTCGATACAACACAATTGAAATAATTCAGCATTAAGTAGTATGTGACTAAAAACAAATTAAAGGGCCCCTAGAAGAAATATTTTTCTTTAATTTTTATGTCATACTATATTTTTTCTGGAAAAATCTCACTTATAAAGACCGCCTAAACTAATATTTAGAAAAGATAGAAATTAGTAAGTTTATGGTTATTAATTAAGTTTTATTTTAAATCTAGACAAAAAAGGAATTAAAATTAGTTTCTTAGCACTTCTGAAAGATTCACATATTACCACTGTGGTAGAATGGAAAACAAAGAAACAAAAACTATTTTTAAACATTCTTTTTATTTGAAATTTGTGTTTTTGGTGTTGATAACTTTTTGAATGATCATAGATTTTGGAAGAAGAAACAAGAAGAGAAGGTCTATCTACAATAGGAAGCAATACTCTGTTGGGAAATGGGTGTCATTTACAATAACGTCATGGAAGGTTTATCAAGATCAACAAGCCACACCTACATTTTTATTTATTCATCATACATTTATTGAGCTCATAACAAGTACTAAACCTACCCGGATGCTGCGGGTGATGAAAGAAGACGTCATTTTTTTTGGTAACTCCTCTTTCTTCCAATAAGAATTTTAGATGATACACAGATATGTGAAACATAGTTGGTTTAATTTTGCTTAGAATATATTTTTTTACATTTTTCATCAACTTTATTTACATAGGATGTCAACTCTTTTCGAAACATGAGGGTCAGGATTTTTGGTCTTGAGAGAACAGAGAGAGGAGTTTGGCCTTGGAATTTGGCCAACTGGCTGTAATACTCTTAAAACAGCCACCACCATTGCTGATTGAGGCTGGGTGGAAGCTGTAGCAGCAGTGATGAATGGATTTGCCTGCCCTACCAAGGCCTCACAGATTAGGTCTCAGCTAGAGTGATGCTGCACTATTTTAAACACCAGAGAACTTATAGTCACTGACATAATGCTTACCTAATATCAGCCAAGCCTCTGTCAACCACATTACACATGAATGGATAGATTTTCAAATAAGTTGCTTCTTGATGCTCCCCACAACACCTACAACAGTAGACAATCTAAAAAATATCTTACTGTCTATTGGCCTTGATTTAAAATGAATAATGATAGAGTAAATAATATATTAATGTCTAACAAAAACTGAAAAAAGCTGGGACATTTGTTTTATTTCTTCTTTGAAGAAAATAGTTGGAAAGGGAGACACACACACAGAGAAAGAGAGATAAAGCAGTTGGATATGCTTCTATGTTATAACCTGTCTTTTTAAAAACATAAACTATCTTTCTCACAAGAAGCATGTGTATGATATATGTTGAACACATATTTTTTCTTACTTTAGTATAGTTGAATATCAGGAAAGTGGGATAAGAATGTAGCACATGTAATGATCAGATAGAATTTTGCAATTAATAAAAAGGTGTGGTGAGTAGATAAAATGGCTTCATAATGTCTTGAATATATTTACTTATTTTAACAGTCTGAGCTAAAGAAAACACAGTTATTTTATCCATATTCAACTTATCTGACTTTTGATGAGGTCATTAGAATTCAGGAGCATTTTAAAAGGGCATTTAGATATATGCACAAGCATATATATATATATATATGAATATATTTATAAAATTATTTCCTTTGACTATTTGAATGAAAGAAACATGCATGTCCTTTAACATTTCAGATATATCCACAGGTGTTCTTTGCTTATATTGATATTGTTCCATCTTTCTTCTGGTATATTTTTGATATAATATGTCATTTTCATTCATTTATCTTATTCCTATACTTATGTAATTTTATGTATAGGTCTTGTTTCTAAGGACATTCCACTAATTAGAGAAAGAGGCATTTCCTTTTTCCTTTTGTGTTATTCTGTTTTTTCAAAAGTCTGTTAATGATGTATTTCTTTTGTGTAAAACTAATGCTAAATCAAAATAAAGGACTAAAGATGATTGAAATGGGTTTTGTGATATTACACATTTCTAGTCTCTGTTCAATCCTAGTGCCCATCTTACTCCTCATTTCCCTAAGCTTAACATATTTGTTAGTTTCTTGACTTGAGATTGTGTGCCTACAGGGCAGATGTGATGTAGTGCTCCATCATTTTACATTGCTCAGAGTGGGATGCTTTTGATTAAAGAAGTGCTAAACCTAATACTAATAATAATTTTGTGTAATGCATTCAGAATATGTCCACTAAATAACAGTTATGTGGTAGTAGGTTTTGTATCTTTCCAGGAATATATATTAGTGTATGTACATGTGTATGTTCATGTGAGTATGCACCCAAGTATATCCTAACACACACAAAGTAAGTTTAGGGAAAATATATACCCATTTTTCCTTTATTTCTACATGCATTTCTGCTGTCATGTTCAACAAAGTATCTCTAATTATTCTTTATATACCATCAATCTGGTAAATGTTTCAGTAGTATGCCTAGCTTTGTGAAGACAGTATAAAAAATTGGTTTAAGAGTCAGTTCTGCATACCTAGCTTCATCAACATTTGTAAAAATAATTGGATCCTGAGCTCTTTTTAAAAAGATTTTATTTATTTATCTTTAGAGGGGAAGGAAAGGAGAGAGGGAGAGAATTATCAATGTATGGTTGCCTCTCATGGGTCCCCTGCTGGAAACTGCCCTGCAACCCAGGTATGTGCCCTGACTGGGAATTGAACCGTGATCATCTGGTTCACAGGCCTGTGCTCAATTCACTGAGCTACACCAGCCAGGGCATGATCCTGAGCTTTTAAACTTAACTATATTTAATTGAAGAAAATAAGCATGTCATATAAACTACTAATACTGAACAATATTGAGCTATAACATGTTTCATGACATTTAATTTTAATTTTTCTTATATAGTTCTTAATGTGTATCACATAAAGTGCTGGTGTGGCTCAGTTGGTTGGAGTGTTGCCCCATCAAACCCACTGAAGGATTGTGGGTTTGATCCTCACTTGGGGCTCATATGGGAAACAAAACATTGATATTTCTTTTTTTCTCTACCCCCTCTCTCCCTCTTTCCCTCCCTTTCTCTCTTTGTTTCTCTCCCTCTCACCCTTCCTCTCCCTAAAAATCAATGAACATATCATCAAAAGTTTAAATAATACAATTAAATATATTTATGTATATTATAAAACAAATCAGAAATTGTTTGTTATATGTATTTGTTATATAACTTGGTGAGCTAAAATAAAACCTAAATGCATGCATTAGACCTTGTGTGTGATTTGGGAGGGGAAAACGTCAGGTGGCATTACCAGTCCAATCTTTTTTATAGAATTGGCATTTTTAAAAATGATCTGAAATAGAGTGCCATTTTGGGGACGTCAAGCTCTATAATAGTGGGAAGAAAATTGAGAATTTAGAAAACATAATTTTTTGTTAGTTGTCTATATCTACGACACAACCCTGCCCTAATTCCACCTGAAGATAATTCTTCACATTTTATTTTCACATTCAGAACAAAGACTGTAGTACATGGAAGTTCAGTTACTCCAAAAAAAACCATCTGATGCTGCATGAATCTGTACTTAACAGGCCCTACTATAGTCTGAAAAGAAAATTAACTCCATGCAAGAATTCAGAAAGAAATTTAAAAAAAAACTAGATTTTCTCTTGAATTCCTCAAATAAAAGGGTATGAAACATGTACAATACAAAGTTTTAAGGTGCAAACTTTGAGTATTTTGAGCAATGTTTATGAAGATAAGCTATGTAGAAAACATGGCCCTAAGCATCCTATGTGAATTAATTCACTTAATTATCACAACATTCTTACACTGTAGGTGTTATTTTCCCAAGTTTTACAAAGCATTAAAGGCTCAGAGAGAGTACACATGTTATCCAAGGTCACAGAGCAACTATATTGTATAGCAAGCATTCAGACCCAGGCAAATAGAATTTCATCTACACTTCACCACTTTTATTGACATATATTTATTTATCAATTTTTCCAATAAGAAGAATGTTGCTAGCTTTCAGAGAGATGCAAATTAAAACCACAATGAGATACCACTTTATACCGGTCAGAATGGCCATCATAAACAAAGTAACAGACAACAAATGTTGGAGAGGATGTGGGGAAAAGGGGACCCTAGTTCACTGTTGGTGGGATTGCAGACTGGTACAACCACTATGGAAAACAGTATGGAATTTTCTAAGAAAACTAAAAATGAACATGCCTTTTGACCCAGCAATTCCACTGTTAGGAGTATATCCTAAGAACCCTGAAACACCAATCCAAAAGAACCTATGCACCCTGATGTTCATAGCAGCACAATTTACAATAGTCAAGAGTTGGCAGCAACCCAGATGCTCATCAGTAAATGACTGGATCAAAAAGCTATGGTACATTTACACAATAGAGTTCTATGCTGCAGAAAAGAAGAAGGAGCTCCTACCATTTTCAACATCATGGATGGAACTGGAAAGCATTATGCTGAGAGAAATAAGCCAGGCAGTGAAAGACAAATACCATTACGATCTCACCTTTAACAGGAACCTAAACAACAAAACAAACAAGCAAGTAAAATGTAACCAAAGACGCTGAAATAGAGAACAGACTGACAGGGACCAGAGGGGAGAGAATTTCAGGGGAAAAGGGGAAGGATTCACAGGAACAAGTATAAAGGACACATGGACAAACACTAACGGGGGTGGAAATGGGAGGGAGGTGGGGAGCACGGGGCCGGGGGCGGGCAGGGTTGGGAATATAAGACAGAAAGCTGTACTTGAACAAGAATTAAATTAAAAAAAAAGAGAAAATAAACATGGTATTGGATACAAGAAGAATGTAACATTTATTAATATTGTAGATACACTAAAATGTCAAAATTTGAAATGAATATTGGATATTTTGGGTAGGGTATATATCTTATTTCACTTTTGTGATAAATTGTTGACTAGTCATCTATGTTAGGGTAGGGTAAGAAATTTTAGATCCTTTCTTTAATTTTTAAATTTAAATAGCTTTGATAGAATAAAGCTTGAAATGACTAAGTAGAATGTTGGAAAGATCAGTTGATCAAGTGATTAACAGATCTAATTTTTATTAATACATACAATTAAAATTATGCAAAAAAGTTTATAGATCCATTTTCAGTTCCTCTTATACTAATTACCACTTTATTTTACTTGTTTTCCCTTTCATTTAAACCTAAATATTAGATAGCTAAAAATGAGAAGTATGAGTACTAGTATTGGGTAATAACTTACAGGACAAATCATAGGTGGATTGCAGATAGTAGCCCTATTTTTACAGAACTCTATTTTTTCTTTTCAATTTTAAAATTCTCCATTCACAATTTCTCTAAACATTCTAGTCTCCTTTTTTAAAATTTATTTAATTATTTTTCAAGTACAGTTTTCTGTCTATTACTCCAATTCCCTCCCACCCCCCATCCTCCCCCCTCCCTCCCACTTCCACCCTTCTCAGTTGTTGTCCATGTATCCTTTATATTTGTCCCTCTAAATCCCTCCCCTATTTCCCCTGAAATTCCCTCCCCTCTTCCCTCTGGCCACTGTCAGCCTGTTCTCTATTTCAGTGTCTTTGGTTATATTTTGCTTGCTTGTTTGTTTTGTTGTTTAGCTTCCTGTTAAAGGTGAGATCATATGGAATTTGTCCTTCAACACCTGGCTTATTTCACTCAGCATAATGCTTTCCAGTTTCATCCATGTTGTTGCAAAAGGTAGGAGCTCCTTCTTATTACTATTATTACTTAGTAAAACAATAATGTGTAACGTGATAATTTCATACTAGCAGCCTCCATTGCTTAAGTGCTTTATAAACATCTTCTCATTTTGTCTTAATAAGAGCCCTGTAAAGAAGGTAGTATTCTGACTTGGCTGGTGTGGCTCAGTGGATTGAGTACTAGCCTGTAATCCAAAAAATTGTCAGTTCCATACCCAGTTAGGACACATGTCTGGGTTGCAGGCCAGGTCTCCAGTAGGGGGTGTAAGAGAGAAAAGCTGATGTTTCTCTTTCTTCCTCTCTTCCTCTCTCTCTAAAAATAAATAAATGAAGTATTTTTTAAAGGTAGTATTCTAATTCTAAAGATGACAACGTATGTAAACGATTGCCAGCAGAGGGAAGAGACTATGCAAAGGTCTCCAAGACAGAAACTTGATGTATTCCAGAAACTGGTAGAAAATTTTAAATGAGACCAGGTATACAATCCTAGGATTATGAAATTCCTGACCCTTACTTTCACCCAAACCAGCATACTATAAGGCCTTCATTTTCAATATTGTTGCTAAAAAGTAAAAGCCATTTACTGTAGAAAATCAATGAAAGTTATAAAAGTATTAGAAGAAAGCAAAAGAATCAGTGATCCCATTGTACACAGAAAAAATATTTTTGCCTCCAGTTTTGTAGTTTTTCTCTATTCATAGGTGACTTTCAAAGAATTGAGAAAAAACAATATATTTTAATAAGAAGACACTGTATTTGTTGTAAACTTTTTTTTTATTTTTAAAGGTTTTTAATTTATTTTTAGAGAAAGGGGAAGGGAAGGAGAAAGAGAAAGAAACATCAATGCATGATTGCCTCTCACATGCCCTTTACTGGGGACCTGGCCTGCAAACCAGGCATATTCCTTGACTGGAAATTAAACCAGTGACCCCAGGTTCACAGGCCCACACTCAATCCTTTGAGCTACACCAGCCTGAGCTGTTGTAAACATTTTTTTCTGTTATTAAACATTATATAGTTATGTTGTTTCAATGGCTACTACTTGAAAATCAATTTATGTGAATGCTATAAATTTAAAAATACCCTATTGCTGATAATTTCTGTAGTGTTCTCAATGTAAAACTACTAAGTAAAATTTTGAGTGAATATTAATTAATGATATTATATTTATTACTAATAAATTTTTCAGCATAGGTTTTTAAAAATAAAATATTTTTTTCTTCTTTTTAATTTAATTCTTGTTAAAATACAGTTTTCTGTCTTATATTCCCAGCCCTGCCCCCCCCAGTGCTCCCCACCTCCCTCCCATTTCCACCCCCGTTAGTGTTTGTTCATGTGTCCTTTATACTTGTTCCTGTGAATCCTTCCCCTTTTCCCCTGAAATTCTCTCCCCTCTGGTCCCTGTCAGTCTGTTCTCTATTTCAGCGTCTTTGGTTACATTTTACTTGCTTGTTTGTTTTGTTGTTTAGGTTCCTGTTAAAGGTGAGATCGTAATGGTATTTGTCTTTCACTGCCTGGCTTATTTCACTCAGCATAATGCTTTCCAGTTCCATCCATGATGTTGAAAATGGTAGGAGCTCCTTCTTCCTTTCTGCAGCATAGAACTCTATTGTGTAAATGTACCATAGCTTTTTGATCCAGTCATTTACTGATGAGCATCTGAGTTGCTGCCAACTCTTGGCTATTGTAAATTGTGCTGCTATGAACATCAGGGTGCATAGGTTCTTTTGGATTGGTGTTTCAGGGTTCTTAGGATATACTCCTAACAGTGGAATTGCTGGGTCAAAAGGCATGTTCATTTTTAGTTTTCTTAGAAAATTCCATATTGTTTTCCATAGTGGTTGTACCAGTCTGCAATCCCACCAACAGTGAACTAGGGTCCCCTTTTCCCCACAACCTCTCCAGCAATTGTTGTTTGTTTCTTTGTTTATGATAGTTATTCTGATTGGTGTTAAGTGGTATCTCATTGTGGTTTTAATTTGCATCTCTCTGATAGCTAGCGATATCTAGCATCTTTTCATGGGTCTCTGAATCCTCTGTATATCCTCCTTGGAGAAATGTCTGTTCAAGTCCTTTGCCCATTTTTTAATTGGGTTGCTCATCTTCTTTGAGTGGAGTCGAGTGAGTTTTTTGTATACTTTGGAGATTAAACTTTTGTTTGAGGTGTCTGGCAAATATGTTTTCCCAAACTGTTGCTTCTCTTTTTATCTTGATACTATTTTACTTGGCCATGCACAAGCTTTTAATTTTGATGAGATCCCATTTGTTTATTCTTTCCTTTATGTTCCTTGCTCTAGGGGATGTGTCAGTAAAAATGTTGCTGCATGGAATATCTGAGATTGTCCTGCCAATGTTCTCCTCTAGGGCTTTAATGGTTTCATGGCTTATATCTAAGTCTTTTACCCACCTTGAATTAATTTTGGTGTATGGTGTAAGTTGGTGCTCAAGTTTCAAAAATTTACATGGAACCATAAAAGACCCCAAATAGCAGCTGCCATTTTGAGAAGAAGAACAAAGTAAAAGGGATCACAATACCTGATATCAAACTGTATTACAAAGCCACTGTAATCAAAACAGCCTGGCATAAAAACAGGCTCATAGACTAATGGAATAGAACAGAGAGCCCAGAAATAAACCCAACTATCTACAGTCAATTAATATTCAACAAAGGGGGCAGTAACTTAAAATGGAGTAAAGATAGCCTCTTCAGCAAATGGTGTTGGTAGAACAGGACAGCTACATGTAAAAATAAAATACTTGATCCAAAAAAGAATATGTTTAAGGCTGGTGATACATATTTCTGAATTATCTTACAAACCCATTTTATTAATTTACATTTATATCTGGAGTGTATGATAGGCCTTTCTTTCTTATACTCTCACCAACTTGGAACGTATTCATTTGTTTTTAATCTTTAAAAATCTTCATAAGCAAAATCTATATATTATAGGTTTATTTTATATGTTCATCGACATTTTACTTATGTATTAGTCAATTAGTTTATAATCTTTGCCCATATTTCTGTAATATAAAAATTATGCTATTACTCCAGTGGTAGTTATTGAGACATTACTTTTCCCTATGTAAATTTAAAATATGACTAAGTTGAATATATATATTTTAACCTGTTTCTCAACCTTCCCTTACATTCCATTAATCTTTGTTCCATTTACTCTACTATCATACTATATAAAGTATTATAGTTTTATAACATATTTTAGTAGTTTGACAATGTGAGTCCCTCCTCACAATTCAATTTAAAAAATTTAATTCTTACTTTTATACATTTATTAATTGAATAAAATTTATAATTTTAAAGCTGAATTAAAATAATTTGGTGTTATTTTTTGTTTTTAGTCTTATTATACTTATAAAATCAACTTTGAAATAACTGCTGGCACTTATATATTCACTCTTGTGTAATAAATGCTGTTTATGAATTTATGCCTGCAAGTTTCCTTGATGTTATGATATTTTTAGTGTTGATATACAAGCTACATATTTCTTATTAAATGTATATCTGCATGTGTGTTGTTGCTACTGTGAATGTGAACCCTTCCCCAACCCAGTACAGTATTTTCTTAAGTCTAAATTCTACTGGTCTGGTTTTTTGTTTATGTGTTTAAGACCATCTCTGTCTAGGTTAAAATAATGATTTTACAGTTTCTACTAGATTTATGTAGGCACACTATGTAATTCTATGCATATAAATCCAGGTTATTGATAAACTTTATTTTTCTCTCTGATGTATAGAACTCTTATTTACTTTATTGCATTATAACATTTTCTATAGCCTCTCCCAAAAGGTTAAATAACAATAGCAGGCAACTTTATCTTGTTTCTATCCTTCTCAACATCAACAGAAATAGTTGATGTTTATTGTGTACTTGTCTTGTGCAAGACACTGTTCTAAGCATCTTCTTTGTAAATCCTAAAGCTATTTTACCTAACAGAAATAACTTATATTTGCATCATTTCCAAAAAGAGACACTGAGGCACAGAGAAGTTCAGTAAATTATCCAACAGTATGCAGAGAATTGCTGGTGGAGTAGAGATTTGAAGTCAGGTAGTATGATTCTTGAGTCCAGTTCCTTCACACGAGGTCTTCTGGTTAGTCCTCAAAGGGGTGACACTGAGAAATACGACAGAAAGAATATTTAGTGAAGGAACAGAGCATGAAAGTAAGTGTGTATTTTGTGTGTGTATGGATTTTAAATCCATAATTGCATTCCTATGTTTTCATTATTTATAAAACTATGTTCTCCTAAAATGTAATATTTATGATAGCTCTACTTTCAGGCATCATCTTTCCACTTAATTGTTTAAAACACTTATGAATGTCATTTTAATACTAGACTGTATGGAAAAATAGTATAAGATATTTGCCTGTCACTTTCAGTATCCCAACTTGCAATTATTAAAGACTCACAGGTTGTGATCCCATGAAAAGCTAGTGGAACTGACAGTGAGAGAAGACAAGAGAAGCAGGCTGAGCAGGCTATATCAATTCTCTGCCAAGGCCTGCAGACCCTTAAAATGACTACAACAACCTGCTCACATGCCCAGCGAATGAGTCAGTGCATATCTCACAGAGGGCCAATGGAGGAGCAGGGTAAGTAATTATGGTGATTACTCATGCACAATAACTCATTTAACTCTGTACCTATGATCATGAAATTTTGGTAAATTTTGATGGGAACAATATGTGCATGGATCATATAGTCTGTATGAAGCCCAGGAAAAATGCCTTTCATCTAATTGCAGCATAAGAACTCAGAGTGTACAAAATCATTAGGTAGACAGACACAAGTGTAGGTAGGGGCAAGATTTAAATATGTGACCAAAAGTACTCATCTAACTTGAATGTGTTTTAGTTTGCAAACTAGCAAACTATCAATATACTGGCAGGGGAAAGAGTAGGTTTACAATTATTGATATGGAAAATAATGCAATACTTAATAAATACTAATATAAAAATAAATTCTGTGTTTCCCATAGTCACAGCTGTAAACCCACTTTTGTCCACCCCTCTACCCTATGTAATGTAAGAGGAGAGAGAGAATGACTCCTAAAGAGATTCTACTTGACAGAGCTCTGGAGAGAAGAACGAACACTTCCTAGTCCCTCCTAGCTACCTCAAAAAAGCTTGAAAGCTGATCTACATCACTCTATCAGTCAGAAGTAGAACATTAATCATTAACTTTGCTGTCCTTTCTCCAGTTAGCTTTCTAAACCACATGCTAAGAGTCTTGACTAGGGGATCTTTAAAAGACTCCCTCCCTTCCTGTTCTTTAGTGTGTTTATTCTGATTAGCATACTAAAAACTGTGGTCACTAAATACTGATTTGCCCATTCAGTAATTAGAGCTGTTCCAGCCTTTACGACACTGACCCCTCCCAGCTTGAGAATGAGGCCCTCTGGAAGAGGAAGCGAGGGAGCTTGGCTTATTAGAGGGAAACTGACAGTCATAGAATGAAGGGCACAGGGGACCCCTCAGAAATTCATGCGGACCATTGTGGAAGGATTAGCAAAGGAGAACACACTTCAGGAGGCCCGTGGGCACAACTCTGCAAAGAATAAAAAGACAGGAGGGAGTAGGAGGTGGGGTGAAAGGAAGCCCATACTTTTATTTATATGTTTTATTAGTTCTGATTAGGCATTCAGAGTTTTTTCTCAAAATTGTGTGTCCATTTACTCTCAACTCTTTAATATTTATACCATCTAAGGCATCATGTGCTCTATGATTAGTTGGCATAAACTGTGTTCAATATGGAGTAATCTGTATGCATTTATATTGTGAGCTGCTTGCTAATTGGTTTTCGTCCAAGTAATCCCACAGAGAACAAGGTTACATGCTGAAAAGGGCTGAGGTGAGAAAGTGGGTAAAAGGGGACTGTGAACTCTTTTCCTGGCCTTATTAGGAATGCTCTGAGCATCTGCATTAAAGAAAAAATTTCCAAATTTTTGAAGTTCTTCTAAGTCATGAATGAGCATACAGTACACCCCAGAGCACACACAACAAGCAACAGAGACAAAGCAGTTTTTGGATAGTGTCATCTATTTCTGCATGATGCAATAGGTGTTAGAACATAGATTGAATGTTAGGCTAAAAGGGAATGTACAGAGAGAAATTGTTGAAAAAATAATTAACATTGAGCAAAATTAAAGATTTGTTTTAGCTCCAGAAACCTGGAATTTTGGAAGGAATAAGTTCCAAGCAAGCATTTTCATATGTATTTTAAAATGAGGACAACTAAAATCAACAATATTTCAGGTTGCTTCTTTTTACGATGGTATTTCCCATTAGTCCTTCAGACATTTTCATTCATCTTTAGCAATACATTGATTATGGCAGTGTATGTATATTTTTCTGTGTATAATCTGTGTCATTTCAAAAGTGGATAAAGTTTTTGTAGGTTTGTGATTGTCTTACTTACACGCCATAATTTAAAGGTGAAAATACTGAGCCATAATTTTAGTTTTAAAGATGTGATGAAAGTTTGCCACTCTGAAGTAATATCACATTTCAATTTACATAAAAATTTCAATTGCCTTGCTGAAAAAAATGTCCATTTTTCACTTGCTACCCTTAGCTAGGCTGGTGCCTGGATCAGGATCATTTGTTTCAAGTGCACTAGGGTACAGGTAACAGACTGCATAAAGAGGCTAGTTGTTCTATACTTTCAGCTATAAAATGAAAATACCATGTTTGTTCATTGTATTTATTTTAAAAGTAATTATAATTTTCAAAGTTCAATTCACTCTCAAAAAATGAATCTGGAATTATGCTTTCTAAATCAGAAAGAGAGATGGTTGTGTAATTGTTTCTTTCCCTGGGAAATATGCTTTTCATAACTACATAAAGCAACAACAACAACAAAAACTTCTATAAATAATTACAGTAACAACACATTATGCCACACAAATAAAAACTACACTGTATATTTGGAATTAAAAAGAGTGTTTAAAAAACACTTCTTAAAACTGTGCATTGGAGTACAAAATGAAACCACCCAAATAACTTACAGGAATAAAAATAAGTGCAATGCTTTGACTTTTCTTTTTCTCCTGCTTATTTTCAAATGACTTATTTTACAAGGGTTTAAAATAGAAGAGTCGTATTTGTTAGAAAGGGTATTTTTCTGTGAAGAATCTTATAGGCTCAAAGGCCATTTAACTTAGCTCAGTCATCTAGTTTATTTTGCATTAGAGGAAATCTCATTTAATTTACCAGTCCATAATAGGTAACTTTTTCAATATGGCACTAAAGGTCACTATTATATGTAAGGAAAATTAAGTTGATATTCTTGGCTGCCTTACAGTTCTCCTAGTTCAACTACTACAATAAATGAACATGTACAACAAGCCAAAGGGCTTTTTATTACAAATTTAATTCATTTCTCTAGACAACTGTGAAATTTGCCATTGACATTAGTCATTACCCCAAGGCGAACTAAAAGATGATCTCAGTTAATAAATGATCCCTAACAAGGAATGCTCCTATCTCTTGTAATATTGGTATAGGCACATTTTATTAAGCAGGACTTGCTTCGTGCCAGAACACAAGCATTCACAACTATTTGGTGTGCTTGTTTCCTCTTCTTGCTCCTGATAGTAATAATTATGCAACGGGATAATTAGCAACACAAAGAAACAGTACTATGAGCTTGAAGCTAGATTTTCAGCACGTTAACCTTTTGGGAAATAAAGAACAGAAGCAAAGAGTCTAGCCAAATATCCAATGCAGGTTGATTTCACAGTGTGTAATAGGCTAATTATCTGTGAAAAGTCTGACCCCAACTAACAAAATTACAAAAATGTGCAGCCATTTTATTTTATTTAAAACTAAGAGCCACTGTTTCATATTCTAATTTTTTTAAAAAAGCCTGAGTAATACGTATGAAAAGAAAAAATATTGAAACTCATACAAAAATAAGCTTTGAAGGAAATGATGCTATCTCAAAATAAATGCTAACGATCAGCCTAAACACCTGAGAAGGCAGGGTGAAAAACAAACTCCTATTTCCGTTCACTACCCCCAACACACAGTTGTTACAATAAACACACACATGATCACATGCACATACACAGTTAGTATGTGACAGAAGTAGGTTAAGTGTGTTTTGTTTACTGGAGACGGGCTACAATAAAAAGCAGAAAATATCACTACTTCTTTACAGATGCCACATGTAATTCATTCTGATATAGGAATATTTATCCACTAGCAGTAATAACAAACCACAATTTTTGTCATGAAAAAATAAATTGTATTTGCAAAAAGCAAACACATTACAGAGTGCGTAAAAATGCAATATTCCCATTTTCTAGTCAGAGTTCCAATTTATTGAAGTAACAGAGCAGAAAATGCACTGACAGCTGTTACATTTTATTGCGAATTAGTATATACGTTTTATATCCAGTGAGCGAATGCATGATACATTGTATTTCAGTAATTGCCACTGGCTTTCCAAATGGAAGCAGAATGATCTTAGCGCAATTACACTCAGGAGAGTACATAGAACAGCTTCCAGTTCTACATTATAGCACTTTTACAGTACTAATATTAAATATGTTTTTATTTTAAGAAAAATAATATTAAAAGAGTCAAGCTGAATTTTTAACAAAAAAGTAGTGCTCAAATGATATGTTTGCTCTTTCACTAAACCCTGGATAACTATTTTTTAAGTTACATGTGTTAGAATATTGCAGTTAGGGATGTTCAGGAAGGTTAGACAAAGTTTTTCTCTCTCTCCCCCTTTGTTGGTTCTAGCGATATTTTACTCTCCTTGATGTCTCCTTCTCTATCCTTCCTCTTAGCAATAAAATGCAGGACTTTAAAGAGATGGCAACATAGGGGCCAGCGTTGGAATACTTTGGGAAATGAGCTATATGTTGAGTTTTCACTTTGTCCCGAGCAGCCCAATCATCTTTGGTTCCTTTGCTTATACTTTCCCTGCTACTCCTGCTAGCATATATGTGCATTAGCTATCCTCCTAAGAAGAGAGCCATTTGTTTTCATAAGGGTTAACTCTGGTATCTTAGATCACCTTGCTAATGCTTCAGACTACAGACTAACAAGCATGAACGCTCCAACATTCAAACCGTCTTTGCAGTCAGTTCTAATTTATGAGAAGTGAATTTCTAGTATACTGTAAGAAGCCTATTTTGTCTATTTTTGCAAACCTTAATAATCCACTACACCCTTTAGCTTGGCAGCGGGTCCACTGAAAGCTTCTCCACCAGGAACTCTGTGGGGAAGCTGCAGTAAAGCCGGCTGTCTCCTCCCCTCTAGTGGTTACCAGCACATCTTGCAGGGGACCTGCAGGGGACCCACATAGGGGGCATTTGTGCAATTCTTTTGGCTTAGAGAGAAAATGGGAAAAATATAAACTAAGCAGTCTGTTGCTGCAGAAAATAAAATTTATCAAGCATTTAAAACAATATGTTAGTGGTTGGCTACAGCTTAATCAACACCAAACTGCTGACATAGATATGCAATGTGAACTAGATATTAGTGGCTGAATACCAGCATGTCGTAACTTGCATTTAGTTTAATAAAAGAAACAGGCTAATACAACAAAACTGTGAACAACATGTAATAAGATTTTTTTTCTTTTTCCAGGTTGGAACAAAATCTAATGGAGCTAGAACAAGAAAGAGCAAGGGCCATTTCCCTTGCACCTTGGAGGGTTGACCCAGAGCAGCTTGGTCCTCCGTCCCACATCACTCCAGGTTCTGTGGGCACAGTGGTCCCTCTATACAAAAGCCATACAAAACATTACCACTAACGACAGCAGCAACATCAACGAAAGTAATGTCATGTCTCATCTAGATGTCAAAAACAGTTGTGTAACAACAACAACAAAAAAAACAGTTGGCAATAATGTCCTTTGCCATTATGTTGCCACTTTAAAATACATGAAGCTTTAGTTTCACCCCTCCACTTATAACTGTTTCTAACCCTAAGGTTGTTCAGAATTATTTGATAGAAAATGTATTGAGCCCTGGCTGGTGTAGCTCAGTGGATTGAGCGAGGGCCTGCGAACCACACGACCGCGGTTCGGTTCCCAGTCAGGGCACATGCCTGGGTTGCAGCCCAGTTCCCAGCGGGGGACTCACGAGAGGCAACCATACATTGATGTTTCTCTCTCTCTCTCTCCTTCCCTTCCCCTCTAAGGTAAATAAATAAAATCTTTAAAAAAAGAAAATGTATTGAGACTAATATTGAAATTTAATATATGTACCCTCCTTGCTTTATAAAGTATATTAATATTATGAATTTATGAGATTTAAAGTCTTAAAAAGTAAGTTTAAGAATTTTTCTACATGTAACAAATGAATAGGGTTGCCATTCCAGAGACATTTTGCCTTTTTTATTTGTTTGTTATTAGGAAAGAAATATTAGGAAAGACTTATTCTGAGCTTAAATAATGATTAAATGTACTGGAGTATCTTCATGTTTTATAATGGATGACTAACATGGACCCTGTTAACCAGGAATTATTTGGATTTTGGATCTCACATAATGCATTGGATTCTATTGTAAATGGAAGATATACATTTATACATAACTCACCCAATTTGAATAGCTTAGAAATAGATATTTTGGAGAATTAGTTTAAATTAGTAGTACAGGGTGGGGCAAAAGCAGGTTTGCAGTTGTGAGTACACAAAATACCAAATTCATTATTGTATTATTATTTGTTAATTATTGTGTTATTTTCCATCCCAACAATTGTAAGCCTACCTTTTCTCCATCCTATATTTAAGGAAATGAAGAGGAACTCAGTAATCAATATTGGGAAGATTTCAAATATAGATTAAAATGGATAGAGTGATTCTCTTTTAAAAATTTTAAATTAAAAAAATACTATTGGCATTGATTGCCATTAAACTGATAATATTAACTGGTTTTAAAACAGTGTAGCAAACAATATGCAAATATAATATACAAATAAGACAGAACTTTTCTCTGCAGGTTAATCAGAATCCTAATGTACAATCTTTTCAAATGTCTTTCTTTAGGTAGCTAATTGGGGACAATCAGGGACATATATCTCTTGCTTCAATGAAAAGGGGTCCTGGAGGGGCTGATATGACCTCACTAGAGACTGAAATAAGACAGTTTTGTGGGGATTGTATTAGATATGATTGTATTAGAATGTGTGGAGTTAAGCTTGGGGGAAATCTGGCCAAGATGCAAGTGTAGGTAGATACACTGCCTCCTCACACAACCAGAAGAAGAACAACAACAAATTTAAAAACAAAAAGCAACCATAACTACCAGAAAATTGAACTGTATGGAAGTTCTGCAACCAAGGAGTTAAGGAAAAAACATTTACCTAGACTGATAGGAAGGTCAGAGACTGGCAGCAGGGGCAGAGAAGACTCACAGAAAGGCAGTGGCTGGGAGGCAACTGATAGAGCAGGCAAGGTGCTGACTGGCAGAGCAGGAGGTCCCACATCTTCATGCAGATAAATCGGGAGGAACAACTGGGGAGTGATACAAACCACATAATTCAGGGTTCCAGCCCTGGGAAATAATGCCTAAAAACCTCTGAAAACACATGTGGGTATTGTGGAAATGGGAGAAAATTGCAGCCTCACAAGAGAGTTCATTGGAGAGGCCCATAGGATCCTAGAACGCAAAACCACCCACCTAGGAATTAACACCACAAGGGCCCTATTGCTTGTGGGTAGCAGAGGAAGTGACTGAAAGCTAATGGGGAGCTGAGCAAATGGCATTGTTCCTTCTTTGACTCCTTCTCCACAGACAGCACCAGGAAGCAGGGACTTGGGTTGCCCCACCTGATGACTACCTAAGGCTCTGCCCCTTACTACGTAATAGTCGGGCTGAGACAAAAAAAAAAAAAAGCTCAAATGAAAGAACAGATCAAAGCTCCAGAAAAAATATAACTAAGTGACTAAGAGATAGCCAACCTATCAAATGCATAGTTCAACACACTGGTAATCAGGATGCTCACAAAATTGGTTGAGTGTGGTCACAAAATAGAAGAAAGAGTGAAGACTATGAAAAGTGAATTAAAGGAAAATGTACAGGAAGCCAACAGTGATGGGAAAGAAACAGGGGCTCAAATCAATGATTTGGAACAGAAGTAAGAAAGAAACATTCAAACAGAACAGAAAGGAGAAACGAGAATTCAAGAAAATGAAAAGAGGCTTAGGAACTTCCGGGACAACTTTATACATTCCAACATCCAAATCATATGGGTGCCAGAAGGAGAAAAGGAAGAGCAAGCAATAGAAAATGTATTTGAAGCAGCAAGGAAGGAGAACTTCCCCAATCTGGTGAAGGAAATAGACCTTCAGAGAGTCCAGGAAGCTTAGAGAGTCCAAAAGAAGTTGGACCCAAGAGCACACACTGAGGCACATGATAATTACGTTACCCAAGATTAAAGAGAAAGAGAGCATCTTCCAAGCAGCAAGAGAAAAGAAGACAGTTACCTACAAAGGTATTTCCATAAGACTATCAGCTGACTTCTCAAAAGAAACCTTAATGGCAAGAAGGGGCTGGAAAGAAGTATTTGAGGTCATGAAAGGCAAGGACCTACATCCAAGATTACTCCATCCAGCAGAAGTAACATTTAGAATAGAAGGGCAGTAAAATGCTTCTCAGATAAGGTCAAGTTAAAGGAGTTCATCATCACCAAGTCCTTATTCTATGAAATGTTAAAGCAATTTATCTAAGAAGATAAAAATATGAACAGTAAAATGACATCAATCTCATAGTTATTAACAACCATGCCCAAAACAAAACCAAAGACAAAATAAGCAAGCAGCTAGAACAGGAACAGATTTATAGAAATGGAGATCACATAGAGGGTTATCATCAGGGAGGTGGAGGAGAGATGACTGGGGAAAGGTACAGGGAATAAGAAGCATAAATGGTAGGTACAAAAAAGGGGAAGGCTAAGAACAGCATAGGAAATGTAGAACCCAAAGAACTTATATGTATGACCCATGGATGTGAACTAAGTTTGGGAAATGCTGGTGAGAGGGGATTGAAAGATGGAGGGAAGTAAAGTAGGGGATGGGACAACTGTAATAGTATAATCAATAAAATATATTTAAAAAACTTTGGGGAAATAAATCAGATACTGAAAGATGCACATGATATGTCACAACACTTTTACTTTTTAAGTAAAATCAATGAGAAATCTGAGTAATGCTAATTTTCTCCCTAATGCATGAAGTAAAATGAGTATATTTAGAAAAATCATTTTGTCACATCTTTTTTTGGTTTTAGTGATTTGTTTTTACCTCACCCCAATTGCTCATACGATGTTAAGGTACAGATGAGAAAACAGTGCTCATTGAAATGAAATGATCTGCCTGGAACTGAAACACATGGTAAAATTAGTGAGAGAACAGCAGTCAGATCCTAGGTTTCTATTGCTCCTTTCTGCTGTAAGAAAAGTTTTGACTCTCCATGAGGCTTTATATGTTGGCTACCTAGGTGGCCTTTTAAAAATAATTTTATATTCTATCTATCAGTTATAATTTACATGCAATATTATTTTTATTAGTTTTACATGCACAGCATAGGGGTTAGACTATCATACTTTACAAAGTGTTTCCTCTGATATTTCCATTACCCATCTGACATTATACATAGTTTTCCCATTATTGATTATATTACCTGTACTATGCTTTACACCCCCATGACTATTTTCTAACTGCCAATTTGTTCTTCTTAAGCACTTCACCTTTTTCCCCCAATTCCCCAACCACTCCCTCTCTGGCAACCACCAGTCCCTTCTATGTGTCTATGGATCTGCATTAATATTGTTTGTTCATTTATTTTGTTCTATAGATTCCACATATATAAGAGGAGCTCAGAAGACATGGAATTTATTTATACAAATTGTTCATTTATTCTTATATGTTTAAACTTCAGTCACCTTCAAAATACTTTCCATTTGATGCTATATACCTATTGAGATGTTGTTTTCACTGCTCAAAACAGTTTTGAACTTGTCAATTTTGGTACTCTTTCATGCTTCTGCTATTTTTTGTTTCACCTTTTCTGCATTGGCAGAGTTTCTTTTTGAGGACTTCTTTTATCCAGGGAAACAAACAAACAAAAAGTGTCACTGGGTTGAGCTCTGGTGAATATAGTTGGTGAGGCATGGAAGTCATGACATTTTTGGTCAAAAACTGCTGAACACTCCGCATGATGTGGGCAGATGTGCTTCTAAATCACCCATTATGAAATAGGAAAACATGTTGAAAGAGTCTTCAAAAATTTGCTGAAGATGAACACAGCCTCTCACAACCACGCCAGCTGGTACACTAATATTGATGGGTTCCTAGAGCATCATCCTCATGGGGGAAGCCTGCACTATGAGGGGTCTGCTGTCAAGAAGATAATCTCTGGGTTTTTTGGCTCCCCCTCAGAAGTAAAATCAGTTGATGTATGCCTTTCTCCAATTGACTTGTTTCACTTAGCGTATCTCTGAGGTTAACTTTTAATTTAAGTATTTCTCCAAAACCTAGTACATACTATAGACTTATATTAGTTGGTATATAAACAGAAAATAAAAACTGAGTTTACATGTTTTATATTTTCTTTAGGAAAACAAAACAGAAAGGAATTTGAAATATTTTGAAACAAGTATGCTAAATTTGAAAGAAAAAATAGCTTACACTAATACGCACTATCTATAGATTTGCATAAACTACTTTCTTTTTCAACTATCATTTATCAACAGGATTTGATTATAAATTCCCCATCACTAGGTTAATTTTTAAGGGTAAACTTTTTCTTAATTTATATTTGTGTTCATTGTGAAATGATTACCACAATTATTCTAGTTAACCTTTATCACCTTGCTGTACAGTTATTTTTTTTCTTATGCTAAACACATTTAAGTTATTCTCTACAAATAACTTTTAAATATACAGTGCAATAATATTAGCTATAGTCACAATGCTACACATTACATCCCTAGGACTTATTTGTATTATAACTGGAAATTGTACTTTTGGCCCCCTTCACTCATTTTGCCAACCCCTACCTCCCCACCCCTGGCAACCACCAATCTACAAGCTTGGTTTTGTTTTTTTGTATGTTTGGTTGTTTGTTTTAGATTAGATTTAACATATGAGATCATACATATGCTCACTGCTTGGCATTCTTGATTCTAAACTGGATCCTCTCATGTTCAGTATTAGTGGTGCCCCTACATGACAACTCTTTCATATTCAAGATCCATATGGTTTACTATCTCTCTTAAAACCATCATCTCTCATACTTATGCTCCAATGAATCACATATTGACATTTACTTCCAGTTCTTTGCTTTTCAAATGATCAGACTTTCTTTTTCTTTTTACTTTAAATACTTTTAAATTACAGCTTACATACAATATTATAAAGGTATACAATATGTTTCAGGTATACAATCTAGTGATTAAGCAATATATAACTTTCTAAGTGATCACCCCAATAAATCTAGTATCCATCAGACACCACACGCAGTTATTGCAATATTATTAACCGTATTCCCTATGGATACTTTAGTTCCCCATGACTATCCTGTGACTACCAATCTGTACTTCTTAATACCTTCCTATTTTTTATTCATGTCTCCAACACCCTCTCACCTTATAACCATCAAAAATGCTCTTTGTACTATTAGTCTGTTACTCTTGATTTTCTATTTTGTGTTTTAGATTCCACATATAAGTGAAATCATATGGCATTTGTCTTTCTCTGCCTGACTTACTTCACTCAGCAAAATATCCTCTAGGTCAATCTATCTTGTTCATGTTGTAAGATTTCATATTTTTTTAAAGATTTTATTTATTTATTTATTTGTAGAGGGGAAGGAGAGAGGGAGAGAAACATCAATGTATGGTTGCCTTTTTGTGCATCCCCTGCTGGTAGTTAGCCTCCAAGGAACCGGTTTGCAACCCAGGCATGTGCCCTGACTGGGAATCGAACCGCGATCATCTGGTTCGCAGGCCCGCGCTCAATCCACTGAGCTATGCCAGCCAGGGCCTAGATTTCATATTTTTACAGCTGAGTCATTTCCATTGTATGCACCACGTCATCCATTCATCTACTGATCCACATCTTGGCTATCATAAATAATACTGCAATGGACATGTGAATGCATATTTCTTTTCAACTGAGTGTTTTCTGTTTCTTTGGATAAATACTGAGAAGAGCACTTGCTGAGTTCTTCTTTGTTTCTTATAGCCTTTGTTTTAAAGTCTCTCTTGTCTGGTATAAGTATTGATATCTTAGCTTTTTCTAGTTTTGTTTTCATTTTCATAAAATATCTTTTTCTATCCCTTTACTTTCATGTGTCTTTTGATCTGAAGTCAATCTCTTGTAGACAGCATATGGAAGGGTTTCGTTTTGTTATCCATTAAGCCCCCATATGTCTTTTTATTGAAGCACTTAATTCATTTCCACGTAAAGTAATTGTTAATATATATTTATTGCCTTTTTATTCACATTTTTACCTTTTTTCTTCTCTTATTTAAATGAGACCCTTTAACATTTCTTGTAATACTGGTTTGGAGATGATTAACTGCTTAATTTTTCTTGTCTGGGAAATTCTATATCTGGCCATTATTCTAAATGATGGCTTTGTTAAGTAATCTTGGTTGTAGATCTTTGCTTTTCCTCTCTTTGCATATTTTAGGCCAATTACTCTGCCCTACAAAGTTTTTGTTGAAAAATCAAATGACACTCTTATAAGAGTTTCCTTGTAGATTAACTGCTTTTCTCTTCCTACTTTTAAGATTCTCTTTGTCCTTAACATTTTTCTTTTTAATTATGGTATGTCCTGGTGTCGGCTTCTTTGGATTTGTCTTGTTTGAGAATCTATGGGATTCTTGTGTCTATTTCCTTTTTCAAGTTAGGATTTTTTTTTGTTATTTTTTCACATAGGCATTTCTTGTTTTCTCTTTTCTCTTTCTAGTACCTCTACAATGTAAATGTTGGTATGCTTGAAATTGTTGCAGGTGTTCCTCCTACCATTCTCATTTTTTTATTATTCATTCTTTCTTCTTTTTTCTGCTCTGTTTGAGAATTTTCTGCTTTCTTATTTTCTAAATCTCTGACTTGATTCTCTGCATCATTTAATCAATGATGATTCCCTGTATTATATTCTTCATTTCAGATAATATATTATTCATTTCTGTTTCATGTTTTCTGTCTTTGTTTTTATGTTCCCTATTTCACAAAGTTTATCTATTCTTCCCCTAAGTTCATCGAGCATCCTTAAAAACCAGTGTTTAAAATCTACATCTGGTAGATTGGTTGTTGTTACTTTGCTTGATTCTTTTTTGAAGTTTGGGAGTTTTATTCTTTTATTTCACTTGGGACATGTTTCTTCATCACTTCATTTATGCAGCTCCTTGTGTTTGTTTCTATATATTAAGTAGAGGTACTATATTTCCTGGGCTTGGTAGAGTGAGCTTAAGTAGTAGGTGTCTTGTAGGGTCCAGTGGCACAGTCTCTCCGATCACTCAAACTTGGCATTCGGGTGTGCTTCCCCCCTATGTGGTCTATGTATACTCTCCTGTTGTAGTTGAACCTTGATTGCTATTGGCAACTCAGTGAGTGGGATTTACCCCAAGACTTATTGGCTGCAAGGTCTGGCTATGACCACTTTGAAGGATCAACTACAAAGGAGCCAACCCACAGAGCAGAACTTACTTCAGTAGGGCTCTGGCGCCTGCTCAGTCTGTCCTTTGAGTGTGCTGCTTGTGGAGGAGATTGGGTGAAACTTTGATATGATCTGAAGCTGTCCACTAGGTACTTTGTCTCAGAAGGTTCAGGCCAGCCACCTCCTGTTCCCTGCCCAGGGCCACCCTCTATGAGCTACAAAGTGATTTTCAGATGGCTGCTACTAGTGCTGAGCTTAGAGGTGCCAAGGAAGGGCCAGGCTGTGAACCATGGCTGACAGTTCCTAGTGCCAGACCTGGAGCCTCTTAGCAAGAGGTATAGGGCATATCAAAGCTGGATTCTACTTGTTTGAGAGAATTTAGAAAAGTCCAAGCATGAGCCAAAACAGGCCTTGTTAACATTTTATTTACTCTTAGAGAGAAGGTAAGGGAGCAAGAGAGGAAGAGAAACATCAATATGTAAGAATATCAGTAAGTTGCCTCCTGCATGTGCACCCCTACCAGGAATTGGACCCACAAATTAGATATGTGCACTGACTGGGAATTGATCCAGTGACCCTCACTTTGTGGGTTGACTGAGCTAAAACATTTAAGGCAAGGCAGACCTTTTGTATAGAAAAGCCACTAGAAGTTGCTTGGTTAGGCTCATAAATTGAGTGGAGTCTCAGAAAATCACCAAGATGGGGCAAATTGTGTTAGGTTGATGATGACTCTCATGTAGTACCCACCTGCCCACTCTGTGGGAGGGAGTATCAGAAAAGGAACAATGACTTCTGCCAGCACTTTCATCTGAGAGAAAGCTGACCCTCTAGCTCTGGACCTGAACCCAGACAATTCAATTCTTTCCCCTATGTCCCTGGCACCTTTTGAGCTGCTGCCCATCACTGGAGCTTGGAGGGGATGAGTCCAGGTAAGTCCACGAGGAACTGCCTGGAACTCCCAAACACCTCTGTCTTAGCCACAATCCTCACTATTTTCATAGCCAGAAGTTATGGGGACCTCTCTCCCTGGTACTGGACTTGGGGGCCTGGTATGAGGTTTAAACCTCTTCTTACTCAGGGGGACTTCCACAGCCTAGATATTCCTACTGATTTTTAACTGCCACATGTGGGGGTGGACCAGCCTGTTCACAAATCTCCACCTCCTACCCATCTCATGTGACTTCTGTATACCCTTAATTTGTAGAACTTCTGTTTAGCTATATTGTAGGTGCTTCTGAATGATGGTCGTCCTACTTTAGTTGTGATTTTGATGTGGTTGTTGGAGGATTCTAGTACTATATTTTTCTATACCACTATCTTGATCAGAACTTTAAGGGTAAACTGTTTTAACTATTTTGTTTGCTTTCTCCATATGTTCAATAAAATTATATTGCTGTAAACATTTTCTAGCACTCTTTAATATAAGTGAGGACATGTTCCAAGCATCAGAAAAATTCATATTTAGGAAAATAATAATTTAATTCTGAAATCTTTTGTCACACCTTAATTCACAGTTGCCTATTTCAGCTCAACATGGAAAGAGCTAATTTCTATATTTTTAGGGGAGTTGATTGAGTCATTCTCAGAAGTAAATGATCAAGACTCAACCTTCGATTAGGAGTTTATCAGAGAACATAATTAAATGTGCTGTACTTTTCAGACCCACTTTGGGTTTTGTTTCAAACAACTAATATTTATTTATTGACAAATGATGGTATGTGTAACTGCAGATGTATTTATGGGAAAATCCAAGTCATTTTCACATGGATATTACAATTTAAGAGGGAAAGCAGCATAAGTCAAAGATCAAATAATCCTACAAGTACAAATAAATGTTCTTTTAAAAGTGCCACACAAGGGAACATAATGCTATGAGGATTTACAAGGTAAAGGGGATCTAAGCCTGGCTTAAAAGTTTAGTGAAAGATTATTTTGTAAGTTAGACCCTTAAGATGAGTAAGAATTAATTAGGGGAGGTGTGTGTGCCTGCATTTGTATGACAAACCAAGGATAGGCCATGCAATTCAGACATGGGAGCTTTGCAGATACACAGAGAAAGGGGCTTTGGTGGGACAGCCTCTGAGCACTCAAAGAAGGCAGGTGAAACCAGAGTCCACAGGAGAGGGGGCAGAGGGGAATGTCCCTGCAGTGGAATCTCCTCCCAGGCTATGTATGCTCTTGGAGGCTTTTCATTTACAATATACTTATCTTAATGCAAAGACATTAAAACCCCTTAAGTGAGGTGATCATACCACTCTACTATGGTGGAAAGAATACTTGAAAGGAGGAATGGTGAGTTGGAGGAAGGACATTTGATTGTCAAAGCATAGTCACACTTTCTCCAAATGACTGATGAGCACTAATTAGTAGCTTGCAAAGATGATTTCTCTGTTTTTCTGACCATTTCTGATTTTTTTAGAGCAATTGAGAATTTACAGTTAAGTTTTGCCTGTATTTGATCTTCATATTTTGAGGTAGTCAGGTGGACATAATTATTCTCTACAAAACAGACAAATCAATGGAGTTACTGTGATCAGTAACCACAATTTCAAAGTCTTACTTTCTCCTCAGTGTGTAATAACATTCATGAAGTTGACATTTAACTAGTATAAATTCCAAAAAAAGAATATAAAAAGAGATAGCTTTCTTATAAAACAAATTTCATTTTTTGCTTTGATAGTCTTTTTGGTTTACCATCTCCACATTTTGCAGCTGAGCCTGGCAAAGGGATTAATGAGAGAATCTTTATTTAAAGTTTTTCAACAATTCATTGGAAAATCTACATGAGTACAAAGCATCTATTTGTTTTCATCATCACAGTGTGGTTTTGGGGGCACCTAAGTTTGACTTAAATTCTTTCACTTCAAAAGATTGGAGATATATCAGGTTTCTGATGTAAAAAAAATTCTAATACTTAGAATCTGGTTTAGATTTAATATATAGAGAGGGAAACCTGAGACGTTTGTCTTCACAGACACATTTTGAAATTAACTCTCATCTAACTTCATATAAAAAAATCCACCATATGCATCAAAATATGTTTACCACATTTTAGTGAGGTTCATTTACAGGATACAAAATACTGAAATAACATAATGTGTTATATCATATTTAATAATATAATATTTAACCATTATATATATGTTTTACACAATAGAATTATCAAAAAGTATTGATTTAAAACAAAAAACATAAAATTATATCCTAGGACAGCTATAAAATCTACTTCTAAATATGGAGAGTATTTTAAATAATGATTTTACATATAATGACAAATAGGTTAAACTTTGCAAATCTTTGGTAATTTCTGAGGTATTGTGGCTAGCAAAAACTCATAAATCTGTAGGGATTTCTTCCTCCCATAAAATGATTACCAGGACAACACTATGCATCTTTTCCTTCGCAGGGTTATAAAGGTCAGTGGATGTTAAGTGTTACTGTAAATAAAGGTGGATGAAAGTAAGGCTGGTATGATCATGATAAATCCCATTGGTCTGGTTTAAGTTTTAATTTTTAACCTTTAAGAACAGTTTATATTTCAGTGTCTCTTTTCCCATTGATTCACTTTCTCATCATCATCATTAAATTCTTAACAAGTTATGTTTAGTTATCTTTGCCAAAACACACAAAACTACAGTATTGATACTCTTTTACAAACTACAACAATACCACGTAGTTTTACTTTCACCAAAGTAATAAGGAACAAAGTTAGTTGATACTTTTTTAACTATAATTTAAGAACTTACCTGTCATTTGTTTATCACTTACTGACTCATTAATTCAGAACTTCATTTTTTTAGTTAGTCAATTCCTATCAATAAATGTTCACAATGTAGCACACACTGCCATATCACTGGGGTCTGCAAGGGTAAATGTGGCTTAATGTTTTTGAGGCAGGAACTAACATCCCTGTGCAGGGGACATATTGGTAAACAAATATCGTGAGGCATTGGGGTTATAATAGAGCTATTCACAAAGAAAGACAGAGAGATTAGCAAAAAACTTTCTAACTGTGCCATAGAAAAGCAGATGATTATGAAAGGTGGGTAGATATTCTTTGTTTAGAAAAAGGAAAAGATATGTGCATCATGATAAAACATAGAATCGTAAAGAATGTGGCCTCTTTTAGGAAAGGGAAGATGATTTACTAAACTTGTGAATGTGGGATAGTCTAGTAAATTTAGAAATAATAGCCAGACACATTTTTTTCCACAGGGCAAGATTTCCAGCTCTTTGCTTTAATTTTGTCATCTAAATCTCTTTATAAGCTAAGCTTATCAAGATTTCACCAAATTACTTTGTTTCTAAAGCTCAGAGCCCTGGCTGATGTAGCTCAGTGGATTGAGCGCGGGCCTGTGAACCAGATGATCAAGGTTGGATTCCCATTCAGGGCACATGCCTGGGTTGCAGGCTGGTTCCCTGCAGGCCAACTCCCAGCAGGGGATGCACGAAAGGAAACCATACATTGATGTTTCTCTCCCTCTCCTTCCCCTCTAAAGATAAACAAACAAATAAATAAACAAACAAACAAATAAATAAATAAATAAAATCTTTTTAAAAAAGCTCAGAGAAAGTTAAGACCTTGCATCAACATGTTTATCTTAGAAGCTCGCAAACAACCAACATGAATGAAGAGAAAATATTTTGGAAAGAAAATAGTAGGAAAGTCCTTAGAAATAAATCAAATTAGAATGACATATTAATACAGTGAAATTATGTCCATGGGCATTAGGAGTTCATCAAACACTTTTTAAAAAAATTTTAAATTTATTTAATTATTTTTAAGTACTGTTTTCTGTCTACCACTCCCATCCCATCTCACCTCCCCATGCTCCCCCTCCCTCCCATTTCCACCCTTCTTAGTTGTTGTCCATGTATCCTTTATATTTGTTCCTCTAAATCCCCTGAAATTCTCTCTCCTGTCCCATCTGGTCACTGTTCCCCTGTTCTCTATTTCAGCGTCTTTGGTTATATTTTGCTTGCATGTTTGTTTTGTTGTTTAGCTTCCTGTTAAAGGTGAGATCATATGGTATTTGTCCTTCAACCCCTGGTTTATTTCACTCAGCATAATGCTTTCCAGTTCCATCCATGATGTCACAAAAGGTAGGAGCTCCTTCTTTTTCTCTGCTGCATAGAATTCCATTGTGTGTGTATCTGTACCATAGTTTTTTGATCCATTCATTTACTGACAGGCACCTAGGTTGCTTCCAACTCTTGGCTATTGCAAACTGTGCTGCTATGAACATTGGGGTACCTATGTTCTTTGGGACTGGTGTTTTAGGGTTCTTAGGATACAATCCCAGCAGTGGTGGGTCAAAAGGCAGGTCCAATTTTAGTTTTCTGAAAAAATTCCATACTGTTTTCCATAATGGTTGTACCAGTCTGCAATCTAACCAACAGTGGAATAGAGTCCCCCTTTCCCCACACCCTCTCCAACATTTGTTGTTTATTGCTTTGTTTATGATAGCCATTCTCACCAATGTAAAGTGATATCTCGTTGTTTTAATTTGCATCTCTCTGATAGCAAGTGATATTGAGCATCTCTTCATGTGTCTCTGGATCCTCTGCATGTCCTCCTTGGAGAAGTGTCTGTTCAAGTCCTTCCCCATTTTTAATTGGATTAGTTGTCTTCTTAGAGTGAAGTTGTGTGAGTTCTTTGTATATTTTAGAGATTAAATCTGTGTCTGAGGTACCACTGGCAAATATGTTTTTACATACAGTTGGTTGTCTTTTTATTTTAATATTGTTTTCTTTATCCACACAGAAGCTTTTTATTTTTATAAGATCCCATTTGTTTATTCTTTCCTTTATATTCCTTGCTCTAGGGGACATATCAGCAAAAATATTGCTGCATGAAATATATATTTTCCTGCCAGTGTTCTCCTCTAGGATTTTAATGTTGTCATGGTTTATATTTAAGTCTTTTATCCACTTTGAATTTATTTTGGTGTATGGTGTAACTTGGTACTCAAGTTTCTTTTTTTTTTTTGCAGGTAGTTGTCCAGTTTTCCCAACACCATTTGTTGAAGAGGCTATATTTACCCCATTTTATCTTACTGCCCCCCTTGTTGAATATTAATTGACTATTTCTGGTCTCTCTGTTTTGTTCCATTGTTGTATGTGCCTGTTTTTATGTCAGTACCAGGCATTTTTAATTACAGTGGCCTTGTAATACAGTTTGATATCAGGTATTGTGATCCCTCCTACTTTGTTCTTCTTTCTCCACATTGCAGCTGCTATTCGGGGTTGTTTATGGTTCCATGTACATTTTTGAAGTGTTTGTTCGATGTCTATGAAATACGTCTTTGGTACTTTAATAGGTATTACATCGAATCTGTAAATTGCTTTGGGTAGTAGGGACATTAAAAACACTTATTTGAAACAATCTCAAATATACAATACAACTGCAAGTACAATTCAAACAATGCTTCATCACTACCAAATATTACAGTGTGTATTTGATACAAAGAAGGACATTCTCTTGTATAACTGCACCATTATTGTCAAAATAAGGAAATTAACCTTGATATGTTAACAAAAAATTGAGTTTAGAAATGTGTTGTATTTAGTTGTTATACTCCTTAACTTTCTTTAATCTGGAATATTCCCTCACCCTTTTTGTGATTTTTATGAATTTGACAAATTCGTATGTTTTAAGCTTCTTATTTTGCAAAATGTCCCCAATTTAGATTGGCCTCATGTTTCTTCATATTTAGAGCGAAGTTGTGCAACTTTGACAGAAATCTCATAGTATTCCATCAAGTGCCACACAATGTCACTGTCTCCCATTATTATTGATGCTATCTTTTGATCATTTGATTAAGATGCTATTTCTCGGACTTCTTCAAAGTAACTCTTTTTTTGTGTGTGTAATTTAATACTTACTGAAACAGTACATTGAGACTATATAAATATCCCATTCCTCATCAAATGTTGATTTATGTATTGATTTGTTTGTTTGTATCTAGATAGACTTATAGTTTCTAATTGAATCCATGGGCAATAACCTATTTATGATTATCGTTTTGTTTGACAATCAGATACTCTGGCCAGTAAGACATATTTCTGAGTTTTTGGTAAGTCATAATCAGTTTTGAGCACTCTTAGCTAAGGACATTAAGATGTTTCAAGTTAATTGTGTATTTTTTCTGCCTTAGCACTGGATTCAGTAATTTTTTCAAGAAACTCTGATCAGTAATAGTGTTTAAAAATTAAGATATAGGGAGCCCTGGCTGGTGTAGCTCACTGGATTGAGCGCGGGCCTGCGAACCAGACGATCGCGGTTCGATTCCCAGTCAGGGCACATGCCTGGGTTGCAGGCCAGTTCCCGGCAGGGACCAGTTCCCAGCAAGGGATGCACCAAAAGCAACCATACATTGATGTTTCTCTTCCTTTCTCCTTCCCTTCCCCTTTAAAGATAAATAAATAAATATTTTTAAAAAATTAAGATATAGGTTCTAGGAGTGAACATTGGTCTCGGGGGTAATACTTCTTATAGGTTATGTCAGTGGACAGTCAGTTCATATTTATAAACTATTTATAAATATAGTCAATATATTTATAAATATATAAATATATAGACTGTATATTTATATATAGTTACCAATATTAAAAATAATGAGTTAACACTGACACTTTCTTTCCTATCCAACACTCCAGGGTCCATTCTAGTGTTTACTTTTACATACAAATTCATTTTCAAACAGTGAGAAAACTATTTCTATTGTCCTATGTTTACTCACTTGTTATATATATCCCTGTATCTAACTTATCTATTGACACCTTTCCCATGCCTCTTCTTTTTCTACTTTGACCACCAGCTTGATTTACTGCCCCTACCTCTTCCATATCATCTGCTACTGTTCTTATGCTACTCAAGCTTTAACACTGTCATCTCTAATATCTGTTAAAAAGATTAAAATTGTGTTTGGGGATGAAGAGCACTGCATCAGGATTGCTAAATGGAAGGGAGCAGAGAATGACACTTGCAGTTTAAGTAAGGTATTTAAAGCAAATATTCAGGCAAAAGGTAATGAGATAAGGAGGGGGCAAACTTAAGATACATACATCTGATAAAATACAAAAATAGTAGTGAAGGTGATGAGATGTTTAATGAAAATACTAAGGTTCAAAATTTGAGACAGAGTAAATTTTTCAAATTTGTTAGTACAGGATAGAGGTAAAAATCATTATTTTGTAGGATTTTGTTTTACAGGTAGAAAGAAGATGATTTTAGATTTCGACATGCTGAGTATGAGATGCTGGCAAGAACATTTTTTTGCTGTTGTTGTTGAAATAATTTGGATAGATCCCTGGTTGTATTGAGTTAAGGAATGAATGAGGTTTAGATTTCTTGTAGTGGAAAAATGAAACAAAGAGTATTTTGGTTTTGTTCTTTCAAGATTTTTCTTGTTTTGGTGATGGTTTATTTGCTAATATCATGACTTTACCTTCTTAAAGACAGTTGTAGAATATCTTCTCTATATCCAAGATAGGTAGTTTTTTTTTTTTTTTTTTTTTTTTTTTTTTGCCCTCTATCACTGTCTTCCACCTTTATGTACTGTCTCTCTCTTAGGTGGGTGGCTAAGGAGATTAGAAGCCGGGCTTGAATGGAGAACAGACACAAGGGGAAATGATGAGTCTAGTTAAATTTTGACTTTTCAGTTCTCTTATTTACAATTGTACTAGTTTCCTCTTACTGCTGTAACAAATTATGACAAACTTAGAGGATTAGAAGACCATAAACATGTTATATTTTCAGTTCTGGAGATCATAAATCTTAAACAAGTCATAAGCTGAAATCAAGGTGTTGGTAGAGCTTTATTTTTTTCTGCATTCTCTAGAGAAGATAGTTTCCTTGCTTTTACTGGTTTCTACATTAGGCTCATATTCCTTGGCTGGTAGCCTCTTCTTCCATTTTCAGAGTGTATCATTCCAACATCTGTTTGCATTGTCATACCTCAACCTTTTATGACTTTGACCCTCATGCTTTCCTTCTATAAAGATCCTTGTTATTACCTTGGGTCCACTTGAATAATCCAGAATGGCCTCTTTCTTTCAAAATATTTAACTGGATTGAATCTTAAAAGTTCCTTTTTTAACATATAAGGTCACATATTTAATCGTTTGGGGTACCTAGGGCATGAATATCTTTGGGGAGTGTTATTATTGTCTATTGACTGTACTCAACAAAGTGCTTGATATTTAGCACTAAGCAAAAGTACTTCGTGCACTTATATGAACTGTGTTAAGTATGTGAAGAGCAATTTATCAGTAAATCCTTAAAATAAGCCTATAGGATAATACCATTATTGTATGTTATTTTATAGATAGAGACATACAATATAAACAACCTACTAAATATTGAGGAGCTGGTAACTCAAAAACTTACCCAGATGTATGATTCAGAAACCTATATTGTGGAAAAAATGACTGTACAAACTAGATAGTGTAGGTGTTATTTTTATTTCCATACTGTAGATAGTGACACCTAGATTTTTTTTACTTTTTTCATTATTGATAGTGACACCTAGATATTGTTTTACTTTTTTCATTATTGTTGTTCAGTTACAGTTGTCCCACCTTTTTCCCTGTTGCTCTCTCCTTCCAAACTCCTCCCTCCCACAGTCAATCCCTGCCCAATGACTGTGTCTATGAGTCCTTTATTAATGTTCCTTGACTTGACTCTTCCTCTTCTTCCCCCTTTTATCTCCCTCCTTCCTCTCCTTTGATCACTGTCACTTTGTTCTTTATTTCTATGTCTCTCATTCTATTTTGCTTGTCTGTTTGATTGGCTGATTAGGTTCTACTTATAAGTGAGATCATATGGTATTTGTCTCTCACTTCCTAGCTTATTTCACTTAAAATAATACTCTTCAGTTCCATCAATGCTGTCTCAAAAAGTAGGAGTTCCTTCTTTCTTTCTGCTGCATAGTATTCCATTATATAAATATAGCATAGTTTTTTATCCACTTATTTGCTAATGGGCACTTAGGCTGTTTCCAGCACTTGGTTATTGCAAATAATGTTGCTATGAACATTGGGTACCTTGGTTCTTTTGAACTGGTGTTTCAAGATTGTTAGGGTATAATCCCAGTAGTGGAATTGCTGGGTAAAAAGGCAGTGCCATTTTTAGTTTTTTGAGGAAATTCCATATTGTTTTCCACAGTGGCTGCACCAGTCTGCATTCCTGCCAACAGTGTACTAAAGTTCCCTTTTCTCTACAGCCTCGCCAGCTCTTACTGTTTGTTGATTTATGATGGCAATTCTGACAAGTGTAAAGTAATATCTCATTATGGTTTTAAATTGCATCTCTCTGCTAGGCAAGAGAGATGCAAATTAAAACCACAATGAGATACCACTTTATACCGGTGAGAATGGCTATAATAAACAAAGCAGTAAACAACAAATGTTGGAGAGGGTGTGGGGAAAAGGGGACTCTAGTCCACTGTTGGTGGGATTGCAGACTGGTACAACCATTATGGAAAACAGTATGGAATTTTCTCAGAAAACTAAAATTGAACCTGCCTTTTGACCCAGCAATTCCACTGCTAGGATTGTATCCTAAGAACCCTAAAACACCAGTCCCAAAGAACATAGGCACCCCAATGTTCATAGCAGCACAGTTTACAATAGCCAAGAGCTGGAAGCAACCTAGGTGCCTGTCAGTAAATGACTGGATCAAAAAACTATGGTACATTTACACAATGGAATTCTATGCAGCAGAGAGAAAGAAGGAGCTCCTACCTTTTGCAACAGCATGGATGGAACTGGAAAGCATTATGCTGAGTGAAATAAACCAGGGCTTGAAGGACAAATACCATATGATCTCACCTTTAACAGGAAGTTAAACAACAAAACAAACAAGCAAGCAAAATATAACCAAAGACACTGATATAGAGAACAGGGGAACAGTGACCAGAGGGGAGAGGGGAGGGAATTTCAGGGGAAATAGGGGAGGGAATTAGAGGAACAAATATAGAGGATACATGGACAACAACTAAGAAGGATGGAAATAGGAGGGTGGGGGGAGCACCAGGTGTGGGATGGGGTGGGAGTAATACACAGAAAACTGTACTTGGAAAATAATTAAATACATTTTAAAATTAAAATGAATAAGTAAATTGCATCTCTCTGATGACTGGTGATGCTGAGCATCCTTTCATATGTCTCTGGGCCCTCTGTATGTCCTCCTTGGAAAAGTGTCTGTTCAGGTCCTTTGCCCATTTTTCAGTTTGCCTTTCTGATATGAAGTTGTGTGAGTTCTTTAAATAATTTGGAGATCCAACCCTCGTCCAAGGCATCATTGGTAAATATATTCTCCTATACAGTTGGTTCCATTTTCATTTTGCTGATGCTGTCTTTAGCTATGGAGAAGCTTTTGCTTTTGATGAAATCCCATTTATTCATTCTTTACTTTATGTCCCTTGCACTAGGGGATGTATTGGTAAAAATATTGCTACATGGAATATCTGAGATTTTCTTGCCCACGCTCTCCTCTAGGACTTGAATGCTGTTACAACTCATATTTAAGTCTTTTATCCATTTTGAGTTTATTTTTGTGTATGTTGTAAGTTGGTAGTCAAGTTTCATTTTTGTGCATGTAGCTGCCCGGGTCTCCCAACAGCATTTGTTGAAGAGTCTATATTCACTACATCTTATACTTCTTTTTTAAAAAGATTTTATTTAGTTATCTTTAGAGGGGAAGGGAAGGAGAAAGGAAGATAAATATCAATGTATGGTTGCCTCTCGTGCATCTCCTCCTGGGAACTGGTCTGCAACCCAGGCATGTTCCCTGACTGGGAATCAAACTGCAATCCTTTGGTTTCAGGCCGGCGCTCAATCCACTGAGCTATGCCAACCAGGGCATGGAACCAGTAGAAGCCCTGCAAAACAATATCAATCTTGAGAAAGAACAGCATTGGAGGAATCATGCTACCTAATATCAAACTAAATTACATGGCTATAGTAATCAAAACAGCATGGTACTTGCATAAAAACAGACACATAGATCAATGGAACAGAATAGAGAGTCCTGAAATAAACCCACACTTTTATAGTCAATTAATATTCAACAGCAGAAGCAAACATATAAAATGAGCTAAGGATAAATATTTCATTCAATAAATGGTGTGAAAATTGGACATATATATGCAGAAAATAAAACTAGATTATCTTCCTGCATCACACACAGAATTAAATTCAAAATGTACTAAAGACTTAATGTTAGATCCATAACCATAAAAATCCTAGAGGAAAACATAGACAATAAAATCTTGGACATTACTTGTAGCTGGAGACTGGTGCAGCCACGTGGAAAGTAGTATAAAGATACCCCCGAAACTGAAAGTGGATTTGTCTTTTGAACCACCATTCCCACTTCTGGAATATATCTGAAGAAACCCAAAACACCAATTTGAAAGAACAGAAGCACCCCTGTCTTCATTTCAGCTTTATTTACAATCACCAAGATATGGAAGCAACCCAGGTGTCTATCAGTAGATGAGTTTATAAAACGGTATTGCATTTGTACAATGGAGTACTACTTGGCTGTAAGAAATTTTAACCTTTGTTACAACATGGATGGACCTGGAGAACATTATGGTAAGTGGAATAAGCCAGTCAGAAAAGGACAAATATCATATGATTTCACTCTTATATGGAATCTAATGAACAAATTGAACACATAAAATAGAGACAGACTCATAGAGATCAAGATGACAACTATTAGGGGTGTGAGGTTAGGGGTTGGAGGAATCAAGCAACAAAGAATAAGGATTCAAGAAATGGACAATGATGTGGTGATTGGGGTAGAAAGACATTAAATGGTAATGGAAAAAGCGCAATAAAATTTTTAAAAATTATATTTAAGTATTTTTTTCAGGAATCTGGTTTCTGTCCAACACACAGACACACACACACACACACACACACACACACAATTTTCTTAGGCTTGATTATAGGCAATTGCAAAATCTTTACCTGGTGGGTTTCACAGGGGAAACTACCCTCCTTGTTCCAGAGAGAACACCAGCAAAACATTGCTCTGTGTGAGGAATGTTGCAAGCAACAACTCAGGCCACTTGTCCAGACATCCTGCTACACTTCTACAGTGTTCATCTACCTTGCTTCATTAGGAAACTTCTTAATCTAGGGCCCTAGGCAGAACCCTTTCTTCTGCACCTTTGCCAGCACCTCCTTATCAGAGCAGGTAGAGGAATGTGGAGGCCTTTTTCTCCACTTTGACTCAGTATTCAGTTGTTTTCCACTCTCAGGCCCTTTCAGTTGCCTTGCCCCAGCCTGCAGGTTCATAGAGCCTCAGGGACCTTTCATTCAAGAGTCCTAGAAAAGAGACTGTCCCAACCTGAGCTGATACAATTCTCCCTGAACAATGGATAGAAAAGGATACAGGAGAGCAGTTGCACTTTGTCCAGTTTAGTCTCTTGCTGAAAATTATCGGTCAGTGACTAAAGGCTTGACTATTGCTTTTGTCTGTGACGTGCTGCTTTAATCATGTTGTTGCTTTAATGAACACACTAACACCTCCTTGCTCAGGTCTCTCTGGCTCAGTTAAGTTTCTAACATCTTCCTTTTTTAAAATTTTTCCCCTTCAGTGATTGTAGATAGCAAAGTGTTCACACTTTTTTTTGAGGTTTTATTCATTTAGTTTAGATTGAGGGAAAGGGAGGGTGAATGAGAGGGAAAGAAACATCAGTATGTCATTGCCTCCTCACACACCTCCCATTTGGGACCCACCTGCAAGCCAGCATGTGTCTCGACTGGGAATCGAACCAGCAACCCCTTAGTTCACAGGCTCACGCTCAATCCAGCTACACCAGCCATGGTGTTCACACTTTTAATGCTTCACACATACATACTTCATTTGTGTATATTTATCTCAAATCCAAGATGGCAATCATATTATCTGTAAATAGGGACAGTTTTACTTCATTTTCCTTTCTGTACGATTTATTTCCTTGTTGTGCCTTATTTCATTGGCTAAAACTTCAAACAGAATGTCGAATAAAAGTGGTATTTCACTATTAAGTATAATGTAAGATGTATGTAGTTTTATCGTGTTGAAGACATTCCCATGTATTTGAGAGTTTGCTAATCACCCACAGTTGCTGAGTTTTGAAAAATTACTTTTCCTGTATTTATTGGTACAATAGTGAATTTTTTTATTTTCATGTTGTTAGTTAAGTGGATTACACTGATTGATTTTCAAATATGGAATTAGACTTGTTTTCCTGGAACAAACCTCACTTGATCATGTTATATAATTCTTTCTATATTTGATTCAATTGGTTAATAGTTTATTAAACATTTTATAATTATAGTAATCAAGAACATTGATTACTATAGGGGAGTACTACTTGGCTGTACTTTTTACCTCTGTCTTTTTTCCTCTCTTCCTTCTTTTTTTTTTTTCCAATTTTTTTATTTAATTATTTTTCAAGTACAGTTTTCTGTCTATTACTCCCATCCCATCCCACCCCCCATCCTCCCCCTCCCTCCCATTTCCCCCCTTCTCAGTTGTTGTCCATGTATCCTTCCTTCTGTCTTTTCTTTTTTTTTTCCATTTCTCTGTATTGTCTTTGTGTGGTTTTTATATCAGATTAATCCTAGCTTCATAAAATAAATTTGGAAGTTCATTCTCCTGTTTTCTGGGAGAGATTGTGTGCAATTAATAATAATTTTTCTTTAAACATTTAATATAATTCTCCAGTAAAATCTTCTGGGCATAGATATTTTGGAGGTAACTTTTTAAGTTACTAATTTAATTTCTTTACTAGTTTTATGGCTACACAAGTATTAATTTCATCATTGATAGGTTGTAGTAGTAGTTTATTTTCTTACAATACTATAATCTTTATTGTATTTTTCATTACCATTTGGTTCCCTATAACCCCCTCCCTCCAGCAATCACCACACTGTTGTCTATGTCCATGAATCTATTTTCCTTTTTGCTCAATTCCTTCACCCCCTTACTCCCATCCACAACTAGCTGTCATACTGCTCCCCATCTATGAGTCTATCCTCATTTTCCTGTTAGTCTGGTTTGTTTATTAGATTTCACATATGAGTGAAATCATATGGTATTTGTCTTTCTCTGGCTGGCTTATTTAACTTACCATAACGTTCTCCAGGTCCATCCACACTATCACAAAAAGTAAAATTTTCTTATTTTTTATAATCAAGTGTCCATTAGTAGATAAGTGAATAAGACAACTTTTTTTTAGGGAGGTTCTGCTTTATCTAAGATGTCAAATCTATGTGTGTATATTTGTTTTATATACTGTCTTATTATCTTTTTTATTATTAAAGCTATATAGTGATGTTTCATGCTTCATTTCCCACATAGATTAATTTGTGCCTTTTCTGTGTGCTTTTTTGTTTTTGTTTTAGTCAATCTTGCTTGAAGTTTGAAATTTATATTAATAATTTCTAAAAAACAGCTCTTTCTTTTATCATTTTTCCTATTTTTCTATTTTCTATTTCATTGACTTCTATATTAATCACTATAATTTTCTTTTTTCTACTTGCTTTGGATTCTCTTTTCTTTTTATTGTTCTTAATAAGAAAGCATAGCTTATTGATTTGTTTCCTCTTTTTTAAAAGTGTACATTTATTGCTATTGATTCCCTTCTCTATACCGGTTTGTGTATCACAAATTTTAATATATTTTATTTTCATTTTCATTGTGTTTCAGTGTATTTTATTTCCATTGAGAAATTGCCTTGCTGATCCTTCAATTACTTAGAGATGTGTTTAGCTTCCAAGTATTTGGAAATCTACTTTTTCAGCTTCTAGTTTGGTCCCATTGTGGTCTGAGAACACACTCTATGATTTTAATGCTTTTGCATTTTTTAGGTTTTTTTGGCATAGTTATGGTCTATAAGCACTTGAAAATAATGCATATTTTGCTATTATTGAACACATTGCTTTATAAATATTGATTAGATCCTATTAAGGGTGTTACTGAGTTATTTTATATTCTTATTAGTCACTCACTAGTTTTTCTATAAGTTGATGAGAAGACACTAAAATCCTCAACTTTAATTGCCAATTTTGTATTTTTCTACCAATCTATCAGTTTCGATTCACATATTTTGAACCTCTATAGTTTGATCAACACATACCTAGAATTGATAACTGATTTAACCCTCTAATTATAAAAAAGCCCCCTTTTTTCATTTTACATTGCTCTAAAGTCTACCTTATATAAAATTAATATACCAATTCTGTTTTTGTTTGAATAACATTTATATAATATGTGTTTTTCTACACTTCTAATCTAATCTTTTTATATCATTACATTTTAAATAAGATATTTATTTGTAGTATAGAGCTATATAATAATTTTTTAAAATCTTTTAGTATCGCCCTGGCTGGTGTAGCTCAGTGGACTGAGCGCGGGCTGCGAACCACAGGATCGCGGTTCGATTCCCAGTCAGGGCACATGCCTGGGTTGCAGGCCAGTTCCCAGTTCCTGGCGGGGGAAGCACGAGAGGCAACCATACATTGATATTTCTCTCTCTCTCTCTCTCTCTCTCTCCTTCCCTTCCCCTCTAAGATAAATAAGTAAAATATAAAAAAAATCTTTTAGTATCTACATTTTAGTTGGTTTATTGAGATCACTTATATTTAATATAGTTATTTATATTTTATGGCTGAAGTTTTCCATTTTATTTTCTTTTTTTTAAAGTTTTGTTTATTTATCTTTGGAGAGGAAGGGAAGGAGAGAAGGAGAGAAATATCAATGTACGTGCATCCCCTGCTGGGAACTGGCCTGCAACCTAGGCATATGCCCTGACTGGGAATGAACTACGATTCTCTGGTTTGAAGGCCTATGCTCAATCCACTGAGCTACACCAGCCAGGGCCTATTTTTTTTTCTTTTTTTTGTTTTGTTCTCTCTGATATTTGCTTCACTATTTTCTCTTTCTTTCCTCTGCATGGGTACTTAAACAATGTTTAGAATTATATTTTGTTTTATTATTGTATCTTTATTACTCTTTATATAGCTCTTTTTAGTGATTTGTCTATATTATATATGCATATCACAATCTACAGGTGTCATAACTTGACCAGTTCATGGGAAGTACAGAAATATCACCTCATTTTATGTTCTTTTACCTTTTATTTGATATTTTAATTGTCAAATATGTTCTTTATATGCATTTAAAACTATATCAGAAATGTTATAATTTTTATTTCTTTTCACAAAATATAATTTAGAAAACTCAAGAAAAGGAAAGTGTAATACCTATCCACATGTAGTCACAAATAGTCACAGATGAAAGATATTTTCTTTCATTTTCCTGATGTTCAAATATTTCTTTTTAAAAAATCATGTATTTTCTATTTGTAGGACATCCTGTAGCCATTCTTTTATGACATGTCTTCTGTTAACATATTTTCTTACTTTTTCTTTATTCGAGATTGCCTTAGTTTTTCCTTAATCTCTGAAGGATATTTTTGCTGGGTATAGCATTTGGGTTGACAGATTTTCATTTTTAGCACTTTAGAAATATTATGCCACTTCCCCCTGGCTTCCATAGTGTTTGGTAAAAAATCTTCTATAATTCTAATAGCATTTTTTCCTATAGATGTGCTGTTTTTCTTTAACTGTTTTCAAGATTTGTTTTTCTTGTTAGTTCTCAGAGTTTCAATTATATATTTTGGTATGGATTTTACTTTAGATTTGCCCGGGTTATTGAGTCTGCATGTTTATTTGTCTTAATTTTGATAAGTATATTGTCATTTTTTATTCAAGTACATTTCAGTCCCAACTTCTTCTCATTATGAAACTCTATGGTACTTATGTTGGATCTTTAGTTATAGTCCTACATGTCCATGAAGCTCTGGCTTTTTCCCAGTCTGTTTTCTCTATTGCTTGGATTGGATAACTTCTATAATTTTATAATTTGATTCCATGTTTATTTTCTATACCCCTCCACTCCTATCTCCTGAGCTTTTTCCTTAGCTTATTGTATATTTCTGTTCTAAAATTTCAAAATCCCCTCCTTTCTACTGCTGCAGCTTCATTTTATTCTCCTTTGTTTTTTCTTACAATTTATATTTGCTGAACCTTTCTATTATTTTTTTTACTTTTAAAGCATGTTTATAATTGTTTATTTGAATATTTTGATCATAGCTGCTTTAAAAAGCTAAGGATAATGTTAACATCTCTGTCATCTCAATGATGGTATCTGTTGATTACATTTTCCATTTGGTTTGAGATTTGGGGGGTTTTATTATGATAATTGTAATTTGGATATTTTTCTATTGTGTTATGAGCCTGAATTTTATTTAGACCTTCACTTAGCTTTCTTCTACTGGTGCCACTCTAGTAGGGGAAGAGGGGGCATTGATTTATGTCTTTCAAATGGAAATAGAAACCCAGATTTCTCCACTTGAGGTCTGTTGACTCCTAAGGTAGGAAGATACCTTATTACTGATGGGTAGGGTAGGATTTCTAAATTCTCCACTGATATGTGCTAACATTATGATGGGAGTTGCCCTGTTACTTCTGGTCAACAGAGAAAGTTACCATGTTAACAGTTATTCTCTAACACCACCCCACTGATGAAGAGAAAGGTATCTCCTCTACTGCTGGAGGGGGATGGAAGTTCAGACTTCCCCTATGGCCTCCACTGTTTCCATGGAGGGAGAGGGAGACCTCACTACTGAACTGACTGGATTGGATGAATGTTCCTGTTCTCTACTTGGCTTTCTGTGACACCATCTGTGGTAGGAGAGCAGGACACTGTTATAGTGCCAAGAGAATGGTAAACTAGGGTTTCAATTTGTCTTTTGCTGGCATTCATGAGAGGAGGGATGTGTTTTTTGTTTTTTTTTTAATTTTTCTGCAGTGTTTGTGTGATGTAGAGTGGTTTTCTTACAAGACTTACTTGTCTTATTAGTCTTTCCCTTATCTGGTTCTTTGGTTGGAGATACATAATATTTTTGAGATAGTTTTGTCTATTCTTGTTGGCATTTCAGTGTTGGCACATTCAGCTCCTTGTTTAGAAAATATGTAAAAAAATACATGGATTTTAATCACTAAGTCTTTCCTCTGGTCCTAGGTCAATAAATAGTTTGCATTGTTCTTTGACTCTTTTAGAGTCTTTTTATATTTGTTTCACATATATTACTCATGGTTTTTAATTATATGTAAAGTATCTCTACTCCATCTTCCTGGAAATAACAGTGAGACATTTATTTAAACAAGTGAAATGTTTTTCCATTGGAAGGCATATATTTATTTAGAAAAACATAATGTACACATTTTTAATATTGAAAAGGTCATTGGAATCATACAGTATATACTCACTGTGTCTGGTGACACTTTACCAGAGTTCCTTCTGAGTTGTTGTTCATAGCAGAGTGTCCATTTTTATTACTATATAGGATTTTACTGTGTGATTTCAGCATTATTTTCTCTCCATTTTGTGCTGCTACGTAATATTTTCACGTTTTTCATTGTGAACACATGCATACTTTTCTATTAGGTACATACATAAGATCAGAATTGTTGGTATGTAAAGCATCAATATGTTAAACTTTAATAGATAGTGACAAATAGTTTCCTTAAGTGATTATACCAATTTATAGTCTTACAAATAATATTTGGAAGTTCCAGTTGTTCTTCAACTTTGTCAGCACATGATATTGCCAACTCTTTTAATTTTGACCATTATGCCAGTTATCTTCTAATTTATTCAGCATTCCTCTGCTGTTTAAGTAAATTTATCAACTTTTAATGTGACATATGAAAATAAAAATAGATAACAAAAGACCTATATTAAAATCTGAGGAACTCTTATTAAGTAGAGCCATTAAATGAACATGTCCATTTACTAGAATAATGGCATTAATTCATTTTGTCAGTTTTAAGTTTATTAGTTATGAGTTACTATCAGCATTTTTTGAGATTGAAAAAATAGTTACACTTATTTATAAAAATAAAGGCAGAGGATAGGGTCTTAGAGAATTTCCGATGTGAATTATTCAGGAGAGAGATTGAAACTGAAGTTGAAAAGAAAGATACAGGCAGGTAGAGAAGCTGATTTTCCCACTCTATGTACCAGATCTGGACTTAACAGACTATTCCTGATTGAGAATCCTAATGAAGAACTTCCATTCAGCAGATAGAAATAGGTGACAATCTAGAAAAGGAACTAAAATGAAAAGTAGGCTATTGCATTTTCAGTTATTCAACACTTACTGTGTTCTTGCTAGAAATAAGTACTGTTCCAGATACTGGAACCATGGTGCAGAGTAAGATGAATTTTACCCTTGAGAGAATTGATACTTTATGTAATATTATGTTATTGTATAAAGCACTTTTTTCTATGTGCATGTCATTTTTTCTTTATTTTGCTTTGGCTTACTCTCTGCTCTTAGTATACTCGTAGTTAAATCTTCTTGCCTGGACTTGTCTAATCTACAGGAAAATAAAGAAAATTAATTTGCACTCATAGGACAGAGCACTTTTCCTTTGAAGACATCACAGACCCCAAGACTTAGTGATTGATTTTCACTCCCTCTCAACAAGTGAAAACACATCTCTTTGTACCAACTAAGAAATTTATCTTCCCCTCACAAAATGGTCTTATGTCTCCATTGAAACCAGTGAGTTATCTGGGATTGGTTTGTTTTCAGGGAAATGACAAGCTAAATTTTACTCAGGCTAAATATTAGAAGGTCTACTTGTAGGAATCAAAATTAGGAACATAAAACTTGGACAACAACCAGAGTTTTGTAAAAGTATTTTAAAAAAGAAGAGAATAGTTTTGATTTGTGTTTTGTTTCTGCTTCTAAAATAAAATCAAAGTATTACAGGAGAGATTCTGTACTTGATATGCACAGATAGGTTTTATTATACTGGAAAATATGCAGTTTTATGTGTTTACAGTGTATTGCTTTGCATTTATGATTGTATGTGTTGTATATTGTATATTGCATTTTTCCATGGAAAAAGAATGTCATTAGATTGTCAAAGGGATCTATGATACTGGAATGATGCAAACCATGGGATAGAGATCAGAGTTTAAGAATAACAGTGGGCTACTAGTAATCAAAGCTTTAGAATAATGAGTAATGTTTTGGAGGCAAATCATACAGTCATGAACATATATTCTCCTGGACTGTTCTTACCTGTAGTACCTTCAAACCTGTATACTTACTTCCACTGGACGTACTAGTAATTTAGAGGAATAATTTTTAAGTTTTGTCCATGTTTTTTGAATATTTGTTAATTTACATAATTACTAACTAGTAATAAATTGTGACCACAAGTTGTAACCTGAAAAATTTTTAAACTGGAATAATTTTGAGCTATTTTTTATCTATTACAGTTAATTTTTCATGAATGTGTGAGAAGTTTTCTTCACAAAATACATGCATATTAGAGCTATCTTATTTATTATCTGATTCAAATATTGAGTACTTGTATATTGTTGTCAATCTTTGAAACCTTAAGAGGAGTATATTGGAGTTTTACATTAATGTCATATATATATGTCATCTTAATGCTGTGTGTGTTCAAGTGCTGTAGGTCATCTTCTCTGTGCTTCCTGATTTCCTTCCAGAAGACTTTCTTTTCCTTTCCAGTGGATTTTAATCCAAGCTCCTAACACACATACCACTCACACAAACAGTCAATTAAAGTACTCCATTCCAAGAGCTATCATTTAAAACAGTGAGTCACCAGTGCAGCACATGAGTTGATCTTTTAGGATAAGCTGCCAACCTTGAGAACAGATGCTACCCATAAAAAGCCAGGAAGGTCTAACAAAACCTCTGTAATTTTTCTTTTAATATTTTATATTGAATTTACTGAATTATTTCTAGTTCTCTTTTTTGCTTTTCTTCTACTACTTCTAAAATAATATGTCTTTAGTAAATTTTAGAATTAACAATGTATGTTCTGCTAAATATATAAGTATCATTTGACTTTGATATCTCCAACTTGTTAATTTAAATACATACTGGAATTTAATAAAAATTAATATGTTCCCTTTATATGATGATACATATCTATAAAACAGTCAATACATACTTAAGTTTAGTGAACAATTATGATTTATTTGCAGATAACTTTTCATCCTGATTCCATTTAAGTTTAATATTGTTATTGGACTATATCTTTCAGTGAAGACCTGCAAATGTTAATAATTGTATTTATTTTCTAAACTTGTATTCTAAATAATAACTTACATAGGTATGAAACACTAACCTGATATTTATTTTCATTTTATATCTGAAAAATTATATCCCTTCGTTTTAATGCATCTTATTAGTGATGTCTTCTGTATTTTTATTATTCTCAGTAATGTGTTTTTATTCTTTAATTACTGTGAGAATTTTCTTTACCTCTTTAATATCTTCTAGCCTAAGAGTGAATTTTTTTGGTTTCTTAGTCTTAAATATTGGTGGCTTATTTTTAAATGAAAAATCAAACCTTTCCTTATTTTTGAAGTTTTTTAATTAGTGTACATTTTCCTATTTTCCCATTTCTCTTTATTTTCATTTATATAACTTCTATTAAACATTAGAGCTTCTTTATACATCTTAAATGTTCTGTTATAATTTTTATACTTGCTGCATTTTCTATAATTTTCCACATGTATTTCAAATTTACTTATTGTTTCTTCAGCTCTGTGTAATTTATTTTTAACTAGTAAGTTGTGTTTTGAAATTTAGTATTTTTACAATAAAATTTTGTTTTGCATTCCTTGTTTTATTTCCTGATAATTGAAATTAGTGATTTTGTAGTCTCAGACTTTTCAATTTTTCTTACTTTGTTATACCTGCTAATTGCTCAATCTTGTTGTATTTATTTCCCCATGTAATCTCTTTCTTTCTTTCTTTCTTTCTTTCTTTCTTTCTTTCTTTCTTTCTTTCTTTCTTTCTTTCTTTCTTTCTTTCTTTCTTTCTTTCTCTCTCTCTCTCTCCCTCTTTCTTCCTTCCTTCCTTCCTCCCTCCCTCCCTCCCTCCCTCTCTCCCTCCCTCCCTCTCTCCCTTCCTTCCTTCCTTTCTTTTTTTCTCTTTCTTTTATTCTCTCTCTCTCTTAAATTTCCAAGAGAGAAAATTTAAGCCTTCCTCTTGTGTGAATTCTGATCCCTCTGTTTCCTGGTATTCTCTGAATTCTGTACTATAAAGACATGTTCTGTTTTGTTTTTTTAAGATTTTGTTTCTCTATTTTCAGAGTGAGGAGAAGGGGAGAAGAAAGAGACAAAAACATTGATTGATTCGCTGCTTCTTGCCCACCCCAACCAGTGACACAGCCTGCAACCCAAGCATGTGCAATGACTGGAAATGGAACCAGTGACCCCTCAGTTTGTAGGATGATACCCAACCCACTGAGCCACACCAGTTAGAGCAAAAGGCATTTTTGATATTACTCTTATTTGTGTGTTAAAACCTGAGAAAGTAATAATGATGACTTTTACATATTTTTCTCTTAATAAATATATAATAAAAATGTTTTACAGATAGCAAAATTTAAAAACATATGTGACAGGTAAGAGAGCATTGTAATGTATTAAAACAAAAATTAATAAATATAGACATTATTTATTTATTTAAAAGAGCAAAAGTAAATTTTGAAAAAATTGAAAGTCATAGCTAGACTGAAAAGATTATTATATCTTAACATATTTTTCCACAGCTTCATATACATGGTCAATATATATTCAAGTGGCATTTTATACTGTAAAATCCAATTGTTAAATCACTCTCTCTTAGCTAATCATGTTTTGAACATTATTCTGCCCAATGCTGCACCCTTTGTTGGTATATCTATGGAATTGACTTATACAATAGAATAAACAAAACATGTGGTATTCTACTGAACTAATAGAGGTTGCACCCAAATAACCAGTAATTTCATATAATTTAATTTGTTTTTTTAAGATTTTTATTTTTATTTTTTATTTTTTAAATATTTTATTTATTTATCTTTAGAGGGGGAGGGAAGGAGAGAAATATCAATATATGGTTGCCTCTCCTGAGTCCCCTGCTGGGAACTGGCCTGCAACCCAGGCATGTGCCCTGACTGGGAATCTAACTGCGATCGTGTGGTTCGTGATCATGAATTTTATATAATTTAATGTAGTAACCCTGGATATACTTTGCTTTGAGATTTTAACACTTTCTAAAGATGGAAATTTTTTTCACTGAGTTAACCATCTCAACTTGAGTGGACACTAACAGAGAGCTGACACTTTTGTAAATATATCACCAATATGGCTCCATTTTCCATTTTGGACAGTGTGGAGGCCATTCTAATTAGTTGACCACTTCTCCGTCAAAAAACCCACAATCTCTTATTGGCCAAAAATTATACCTCATTATGGAACAGAGATAGTTGTCAGTAAATTTTGGACTTTTTAAGAAAGTGTCTTAGAAAAAAAATATACAAAAAATGAGAAATGCAGAAAAACATATAAAAATATTATTAGGAACTAGGTTCCTAACTCAGACATTTGGTCTTTTAAAGTAAATCTGAACTACATTTGAATCACATAATGTCAGAATTTGTAAAGAATTCTTAATATATATAATAGTACTTTTATGATAACATAGCAACATGATAACAGCTGAATTTTTTTCCTTTAGGATTTCTTGAAGTCCAGAAATTTGAGAATTGTGCAATTTAATAAAAATATATTAAAAAGTTGAATCCATATAAAATAGTACACCTTTATTTTATCTTTAAAAAATTAAGTTTATCCAATGATATTTGTTAGAAAAATACCCATGTTTACTGATGAGTTTTAGCTTCATTAACTTCTTTTCTTGCCTTTCCTCTCATTGAACAGGTAATGAACATAATTTTATGTTATTTATTTATTTTATTTTACTTTTTTTAGTAACTGACATGTGATGTAGTCCATACTGAGGCAGTAGCAGAACCACAAGCAATACTAGACCCATTTAATACCTACAAGTTTATAATCTTCCTTCGTTTATGCACACCTACATTATATTTATATACAACTTTAAGTCTTTCACTGAGCAGTGCTCTGGGTGCTGCATACACATTGCTCCATTCAATTCTATCAGACTGGGGAACAGACATTATCCACTATCTTGCAGATCAGGACAAAGGCTTAGAAGAATCAAACACACTCTTTGTAAGAGGGGCCAGGAATTTAACTGAGGTCTTTTGGCTTTAAAGACTTCCATGTCTCTATTTCTTTATTCTGCTTCCTCATATCCAGAGGGTTTTTTTGTTTTTGTTTTATTTTTTTTGTTTTTTTGCTTTCCTTCTTCTGTGATTCCCATAAGAAATTTTACCTTTTTTGACCACTAGTTGTGACATTGACTTTGAGCAAGGGAGGCACCATATGATTTCAGAGTGCTGTACTGTACTGATGCTTAACACTATGCTATAGAATCATCATCATCTTTCTTGACCTCCCAGAAATTCCAGAAAGGGAAATGTGTAGGTTAATTGGAATTTTTTTCCATGAATACTGAACATTGTTCATGCCTGTGGGGAAGAGAATGGATGAGGGAAATACCTAACCAAGCTGTACGTCGAAAGCCAAGTTGGTGAGGCAGCCTTACATGGGTGGCTGGGGCTGATAGAAATCAGCTAAGAAAATAGGCCTCAGGACAGGCGCAAGAGCTCAACAAGAGAAACCACTGCAAAGCTTGTGGTACTGTGCAAAGAACATAGGCTAGTAATTCAGGGGCCTGGATTCTCCCAGACCATCAGAAATGTCCCATCTTTGATATCAAATAGACTATATCATCTTTTCACCTGTCCCACTTTAAGTTTCTGTAACTCTGTTCTGCCTTTCACATCACCAATTTTTAAAATATTTATGAGCATTCTTTTCTCCCTATAGCATTCTCCTCAATAGAGTAAACATTCTCACATGACACTCATGTGACTTAAATCCTCTGCTCTTACTCAAGTATTAGAATCAATCATTGTGCTTCAAGTAGGTTTAGGTTTGGGGGTGAGAGTATATAGGAGTTTCATTGAATTCACTGCTCTTCAATAATGTTGCCTTGCCTAAGGTGCCCCACATTCCCCAGATGACCTCTTGTATAAAAGTCAAATTATTCTGTTCACACCGATTATAGTAGAGGATGAAAAGTGGAGCAGATCACATAGATACACTACTGAGACTTGTTAAAGATTTGAATAAGCTGGGAATGACTAAAATTCTGTATGGAGGATTCTTGGTGATTTTGACAGATTATCTAATCTCTTCAAAATCTTTCTTTAAAAAACAAATCTTGTCTTTCAGGAGGAAGTAAAACTGTCATGGTTTAAGAATGACATGATAATATACATAGAAAACCCTATAGACTGCACCAAAAAACTATTTGACTTAATAAGTGAATGTGGCAAAGCAGCAGGATAGAAAATCAATATTGAGAACTCAAAGACATTTTTGTACAACAGCAACCAACTATCAGAAACAGAAATCAGGAAAAAAATTTCATTTGCTATAGCAATAAAAAAATAAAGTACCAAGGAATAAAGCTCACCAAGGAGGTAACAGACCTATACTCAGTAAACTACACAACACTGAAGAAACAAATTAAGGAAGACACAAATAAATGTAAGCATACACCGTGTTCATCGATTGGAAGAATTAACATAATCAAAATCTCCCTACTACCCAAAGCAATTTATAGATTCAATGCAAACCCTATTAAAATATCAATGATATATTTCACAGATGTAGAACAAACATTTCAGAAATCTTTATGGAGCCATAAATAACCCTAAATAGCCTCAGTAATTTTGAGAAAGAAGAACAAAATAGGAGGAATCACAATGCCTGATATCAAATTATATTGCAAGACCACTGTAATCAAAACAGTCTGATACTGGCATAAGAACAAACACATAGTTCAATGGACAATAATAGAGAGCCAAGATAGAAACCCATGTATTAATGGTCAACTATATTTGCCAAAGGAGGAAGGAGCATAAAATGGAGTAAAAATAGCCTCTTCAACAAATGGCATTAGGAGACCTGGACAGCTATATGTAAAAAAATAAAACTAGACCACCAACTTACACCATATACAAAAAAAAGGACTTAAGGTGGATAAAAGACTTAAATATGGGTTGTGACATTATACAAGTCTTAGAGGAGAACATCTAGGCAGGAAAATCTCATATATTTCATGTATCAATATTTTCACTGATATGTCCCCTAGAGTAGGGACATAAAGGAAAGAATAAACAAATAGGATTACATTAAAAAAAAAAAAAAAACTTCTACATGGCTACAGAAAACATCAGTAAAGTGAGAAGAGAACTAACCAGATGGGAAAATATATTTACTAATGATACCTTGGATAGGGGTTTGATCTCCAAATTATGTAAATATCTCACATGACTTCACATCAGGAAGACAAATAATCCAACCAAAAAATGGACAAAGGACTTGGACAGACACTTCTCCACGGAGGGCATACAGGCGGCCCATAGACATATGAAGGGATGCTCAGCATCACTAGCCATCAGAGAGATACAAATTGAAACCACAATGAGATACCACTTTGCACCAGTCAGAATGGTCATCATGAACAAATAAACAAACAAGTGCTGGCAAGGTTGTGGAGAAAAGGGAACTTTAGCACACTGTTGGTGGGAATGAAACTGGTATAGGCACTGAGGAAAACAATATGGAATTTCCTTAAAGAACTTAAAATGGAACTGCCTTTTGACCCAGCAGTTCTACTCTACTGCTGGGATTATACCCTAAGAATTTTGAAACACCAATTAAAAGAACCTATGCACTCCAGTGTTCATAGCAGCACAATTTACAACAGCTAAGTGCTGGAAACAACCTGAGTGCCCATCAGTAAATGAATGGATCAAAAAATATGGTACATTTATATGATGGAATACTACACAGAAGGAAAAAAGAAGGAACTCCTATCTTTTGAGATAGCATGGATGAAACAGAAGAGTATTATGCTAAGTGAAATAAACCAGGCAGTGAAAGACAAATACCATATAATCTCATTTACAAGTGCGACATAATCACCAAAACTAACAAGAGAGTGAAATACAACCAGAGACATGGAAATAAAGAACAAACTGACAGTGACTCAAGGGGAGGGGGAAGGGGGATAATGTGGGAAAGAAGAGGAAGGGTCCCCAAGGAACATGTATAAAGGACTCATGAACAAAGACAATGGGGGTCGGAAAGGATTGAATGTGGGAGGTGGGGATGGGTAGGAAAGGGAAGAGTAATGAGATAAAATGGGGACAAGTGTAATTTAACAATAAAATATACCTTGTCTTTCAATTACTGTCAAGGACCTAGTTGTTTTTTTTAATACTTTATTTATTTATTTTTATAGAGCAGGGAAGGGAGGGAGAAAAAGAGGGGGAAACACCAGTGTGCGCTTGCCTCTCACGTGGCCCCCACTGTGAACCTAGCCTGCAACCCAGGCATGTGTTTGTGACTGGGAATTTAACTGGCGACCCTTTGGTTCACAGTCCATGCTCAATTCACTGAGCTACACCAGCCAGGGTGGACTTAGTCTTACTTTAGCTTCAGTTCCTACTTTGTCCATGACAGAAGGAAACCTAAAAAACTTAAAGAGGAAGTAATAAAAATTGAAGCAAAATTTAGATAATCCGACCCTGTCAAAAGCCAGGGAGTATCCAGTTGTGACATTTAAAATATCTAAAAGGCTGATTTTGGGAAGTTATCTTATTGCAGCTGACATCGTATGAGTCCCTGTACTAGAGAAGAAATCCCTGCCCCACACAGATAAAGATGAAACTGTGTTTCAATAGGAAGATATTTCTTTATTATAAGGTTAATACTTTGAGTATTCAGGAGCTGACTTGGCCAACTAGACCACAGCTCCAGGAATAATAGCCATCAGTCTTGGATAATTTTTTTTCATGTCCAAGTGACACTCATAGTCTTGTTTAATAGTCCAATGTTTACTTCTGGCTGGTGGTAAAGGAGGGGGCATCTGTCTTCTCAGCCCTGGGTTTTGTACCTTATATTTCTGCCTTTCATTCTGGTTACTTTAAATTGTGCTATTCTTGTCCCTCTAATTGTGGACTATACTTAGACCCACAGGAGCCTTGCAATGCCATCCTGACTCACCACTTTCCAGTTAGTTTAGTACAGGCTAATGTGACAAAAGTCAGAATTTCCCTCTCTCCACCCAACAGGGAAGATTTTATTCTGCTTAGACTCTGTGCATAGCCCTAGGTATTTATTACAGGAGGTACAGGAATACCTTTCTTCATGTGATTCTCTCAGTCTGCCTTGGACACAACTATGGAGTCAGAAAAGCTAGACTGTCTGCCTGTTCCATGTCTTTGGGAGGCCTCAGTAAGTTGGCCCTAGGCCTTCTTGGAAATTAGGCATTCCTGAAGTATTTTTTCCTCCTAAACCAGTGATGAAAATAAATGCACACTGAGATGTGTGGAGGCTCTCAGGGATATTTATATTTCAGCATTTTATAATGTAGGGGTTGGCAAACATTTCCATTAAAGAGTCAGCTATTCTACCCAGATAAGAATAAAAGTGGGTTAATTTGAACATTTTAGTTTGGTAAGGAAGATTGCCAGATTCTATGGGAGAGGAATGAGCTGCCTCAGCTCCAAGAGGGATATAAAATCCTACTGACCTCTTCACAGATTTACTGGGTTCTTTTTTTCCATATGAAACACTCAATTCATTTGCTTATAAACAAATACCTCTTCTGAACTAAGAGTCTAGTAGTTTGGCTAGAAATGTTTTTCTCTTTGAACTTTCCAGATTAGAATAATAAAAAATATTTTTGTCAATAAAACAACAAGTAAAATGGTTGATAATAACAAAATCTAAAAGTAAAAGTTATATATAATATCAAAGCACATCATTAATACCCAAACCACCAATTATTATTCATATTGTCTTTGACATATAGTCTTTTTTTAATTTTGAAGATAGATCATGCAAATCAAATAATTTAATTTCATTATCATTATCAAGTATTATATGAAGAGGAAGAAATCAAAATTAGATGTCTGGTTGCCTTGTCTACTTATCCACCATTCTTCCCACCAAACCACACTATCTCTCCCCAATATTCACATTTGCAGCTTTAGAAAATAGTATACCTTAAGTCTAATTTAATACAATTGCTTTAAAAATGCTTTAAATATTAAATATGAAAATTTTGGTTGTTGTTATATTTATTTTTAACTATGCCTTGAATATTTTTACACATATCATTTAGATTTTTTAAATGTAAATTAAAAACCCAACTTTATAAGTTTGAAGAGTGGACAGCCCATTATTAAGACATTTAGACATTTCCACTGTTAGGAGTATATCCTAAGAACCCTGAAACACCAATCCAAAAGAACCTATGCACCCCAATGTTCATAATAGCACAATTTACGATAGCCAAGAGTTGGCAGCAACCTAGATGCCTATCGGTGAATGACTGGATCAAAAAACTATGGTATATTTACACAGTGCAATTCTATGCAGGAGAAAGAGAAAAGAAGCTCCTACCCTTTGCAACAGCTTGGATGGAACTTGAAAGCATTATACTGAATGAAATAAGCCAGAGCGTGAAAGACAAATACCATGTGATCTCACCTTTAGTAGGGATCTAAACAGCAAAACAAACAAGCAAGCAAAATATGACCAAAGATACTGAAATACAGAACAAGCTGTCAGGGACCAGAAAGGAGAGTGGAGAGAATCACAGTGGAAAAGGAGAAGGATTCACATGAATAAGTATAAAGGACACATGGACAATAACTAAGGTGGCGGGCGGAAATGGGTTGGGGGGTGGGGAGCAATGGTGGGAGGGCAGGTCTGGGAATATGGGACATAAAACTGTACTTGAACAATAATTAAATAAAGAAAAATAAGACATTTAGACATTCTAGACATTCTTTTTCATTTCAAAATACAACAATTCTAATGCTTAAAATCTAATGTCTTAAGTTGACCACTTTTCCTTTGTTCACTGTTCCCTATGAAAATGTGTACATCTTTAGGAGATCTCTATTATAAGTATGGGTGAGCTTCAATGAACAGGAACTAGTGGGAAAGTAGGGAAAAGAAGATGATGATAGTTGGGGAAATCTAACAAGTCTCAACTACCTAGCATGTTAATCCTAGATACATTTTCCTCAGAATCAACAAAATATTAATCTCTGCCTCTCAAACTCATGTGAAGATACCTAAAAAATCATGCATTTACAGGCAAATGTATAAATTATTTTTAAATAAAGATGGCATATAATCTCCTTTTCTGGGAATTTATAGAATTGCTAATTTTGTTTTCATTTCTTCCCTAAGACTCACGTGCTGCACTGTGATTTAATGATTAAATGTACTTGAACTTTGTTTTATTTTTTCCAATAAATTTGGTCATTTTAACCAAGTCAAAAATGAAAATGTCAGCTAATCCTAAGAAACCACTGGTTAATTGCATTTTCCAATTGGCTTGTTGTTTCTTCACATTGGTCGTCTGATCAACCATGTACATCAGCCACAGGTGACCCTAATGGCAAGCCTGGGTTGAGAGAGAGTTAATCTGTAATTTTGTCATCTAAAAGGCATAGAAGATACTGTGTTGTGGATCAGATACATGGTGTTTAAGAGGGCAATTTCTTCATATTTCCATTTTTCCAAAAGTAATGGACTGTAGGTGTAATTTGTTATTTTTTGCATTTAAACACAAAAAAATAATGGAAATAAGCTTTGTATGTCTAGTTGCAAATTACTTCCTGAGAACAGAAGCAAATGGGAATAAATATAAATAAATATCCCTCAAATAAAATGTATTTATTTTTACTCTATCCAAGAGGATTTTAAAGTACATTAATACAATTCAAAAAATCCAATAAATAAAAAGAAAATATCAATTCTGGGTAAAAACCTTCTCACAACTCAATTTTCAAATATGTTTCCCCCTGACTGAAAATGGCAAATTATGAAAGAAAAAATGATTCTTAAAATTTTGCCACAGAAGTATTCCCTTGTTAAGATGTAAACACTAGGAATTTTTAAACAAATTTAGAATTGGCAAATCAAAAATTATTTTGCATTTTTTGTTACACTCTACACCAAAATAAACTCAAAATGGATAAAAGACTTAAACATAGCCACTACAGGGCGGCAAGGATCAAACAGGAGATAACATTTCAAAGAAATCTGAGGGCTTCAGAGTCTATCAGGAACAAAGTTTTAGGGTTTCCTGCTCCAACCTTTAACATGTGAATGAAAGCCCTCTTAGCAGAGCAGATTTCACAGGTTTATCAGGAAGTCTTTGTGGTGCCAGATTTTTCCCCAGAACATGCTCTAGCAAGGCAAGTACCTGCACCTCTCCCCAACAGGTATTCAGGCTTAACGGGATTAGATTCAGGAAGTGCTTCTCCCAGAGAACATGGGGATTTAGGCTTTGTCAAAGTCAGGGGAGCAAGAGTTCATTGCTCCCTCTTTGTTGCAGCCCCCCAGCCCAGTCCTTCGATGAAGGCCTCCCAAGTGATGGAGTCTGGCTTAAGTTGCTTCCCGCTGTGAGGGGTCGTACCTGTCATTGACTTCCCACCAAGCTTTGGGGGCAGGGAGAGGAAACTGAGGCAGTGTTTGCTACCAAAGACAAGCTTTGTCTCCTGTGGCTCTCATTCCAGTCATTCCAGAGGTCGCCCCTCGCCCCTAGCCACAAGGGGCCGAGATACAATTCCTAAAACCAGGAAGAGCAGTCTACAGCAACCATAAACATCCTAGAGAAAAACAGAGGCAATAACATTTTAGATATCTCACACAGTGATAGTTTCAGCTACACATCCTTTAGAAGGCAAAGGAAATAAAGGAAAATAAAAATGGGACTATATCAAATTAAAAAGCTTCTGCACAGCTAGAGAAAACATCATCAAAGCAAAAAGAGAACCAACTGTATGGGAGACTTATTTGCCAATGATACCTGCAGACAACGGTTTGATCTCCAAAATACATAAAGAACACATACAACTCAATGCCAGGAAGACAAACAATGCAATTGAAAAATGGGCAAAGGACCTAAGCAGACACTTCTCCAAAGAGGGCATACAGAGGGCCCATGGGAATACAAAAAGATGCTCAACATCACTGACCATCAGAGGTATGGATACTAAAACCATGATGAGATACTGTCTCACACTGGTCAGAATGGCCATCATTAACAAACCAATGAATAAAAAGTGCTGGTGAGGATGTGGAAAAAGGGGAACCCTAGTACACTGTTGGTAGGAACTCAGACTGGTGCAGCCACTGTGCAAAACATTGTGGAATTTCCTCAGAGAACTAAAAATGGAACTGCTTTTTGACCCAGCAATTCCACTGTTAGAATTACATCCTAAGAACCCTAGAACACCAATCCAAAAGAACTTATGCACTCCAATGTTCATAGCAGGACAATTTACAATAGCCAAGTTCTCAAAGCAACCTAACTGCCCACCAGTAAATGAATGGATCAAAAAACTGGTACATTCACACAATGAAATACTATGCAGCAGAAAGAAGGAAGGAACTGGATCCAGCATAGATAGAACTGGAGAACATAATGCTAAGTGAAATAAGCCAGGCAGTGAAAGACAAATACCATATGATCTCACCTTTAAGTGAAACCTAATCAACAAAACAAACAAGTAAGCAAAATATAAAATTTTTTGAGAGACATTAAAATTAAGAACAAATGGGCAGTAACCAAAGGGGAGAGGGGAACCAATAATTGGGGGGAATGGGGGAATAGTTTTCAAGAACAATGCTAAAAGACACATGGACAAAACCAAAGGGGTGATGGGATCACGGGAGGGAGGTGAGGATGGCTAGGGTTGGGGAGATAGGTGCGGGAAGAGGCAGAAAACTGCACTTGAGCAACAATAAAGTTTAAAAAATGGAAAAATAAAAACAAAAAATTTTAAAAAATAATAAAGCAAAACAGGTAACTTTTCATCAATTTTACCTCAGGATATACACATGAAAACATTAAAGAAAATAGTATCAAATGAAATTAATAGAATTGCTAAAAACAATCATAAATAGTTATAATTTAAGTATTATATGATTATTTCATTATAAATTTTTCTAATATTTTTACTAAAAAAGCTATAATGTAGAAAATGTATGATGTAAATAAAAATAATGAAAATATTTTAAAAATAATAGTCATTTCTGATTTAAAAATCATAGAATAATTGTTCCCTGGCTGGTGTGACTCTGTTGGTTGGAGCATCATCCTCTACACAGATGGTTGGCATTTGATTCTGGTCAGTACACATACCTAGGTTCCAGGTTTGATTTCAGGTTAATGAATATATGGGAGACAACCAATCAATATTTCCCTCTCACATTGATGTTTCTCTCACTCTCTGTTCCTACCCTCAGCTTCCTTCCTATCTCTTTAAAATTAGTAAAGATATTTAGAAAATCATAGAGTAATTGTTTTTTGTATATGTGTAAAGATGTTTGAGTTATCCTTTTAAATGAAAATAGAGTACATGGATTTAAAACTCTGTATAACAATATATTTCTATATGAAACATGTATTATATATACTATTTATGTGCATACATATATACATACACATAAAATATGCATAGATTTTATGAAGTTACATAAATGTGCACAACCACTCTATATAGGTTAGGGTTTGCAAATAACCTCAATTCTATTTATGTATTTACTTATTATTTCTTCTCAAAAGTTTGTGGGACTATGTATTGGTTATATTTTTAAATATTTAATACTATTATTTTAAAGTGTAAAATTATAATCATTTCCAATAAATAGAACATAAAATTTATAAATTAGTATTGTCAGAAAATTCTTAAGTCTCTCTTTCAGTTTATCAAAAGTGTACACATGAGATCTTTGAAAGCACTGATAACTTATTCTTACAAATAACATTTATTGACATAACTATTATGCTTAGTTATCATTAAATTACTCATAATCTAGTTTGAATGAAGCAGACATAAACCAGTAATTTTATAACATTTTAATGAATGTTAAAATAGACAAATGTGCAAAAATCCATGTGATCTTTCAGGCTAGTCTTTCATGAGTACTCCAGCTGGGTGAGCACTTTGTAGCCTCAAGAACTTTTCATGTGCCATCTCTGCCTCAACTGTTCTCACTTTCATCAAAATTACTACCTTTTCTTCCCTGTGAGCTCAGTTTACATCCTTTCTCAGAGACTTTTTCTTTGACCAACCTAACTCAAGTCAGCCTTCTCTATTGTTATACTTTACCCTTCCTTTTGATTTTTCTCCCGACAAATTTACAAACCTGCAATTATTTATATTTTTCTGTTCATTTTATTTTTAAATTAGTCTCCTTTATTATAACTCAAAGTTCTAAAAGTGAGGAGTAAATCTTTTTAATTGACTGTTATGTGTTAATGATAACTGATAAATGGCTGGATTATTCCATAATTGTATTATAGAATACAATATATTGTATTCATCTTAATAAAATGAATACAATTCATTGTATTAAAATAATAATAAAAAGTATTATTTTTTTCTGATCCACACTTTAAAAGATTTAAACTTATATCAAGGCTCAGTTTAAAACTATATATGTTAAAAGTATCTTTTAAAATTTAATTCGGTGAATAATTTGGAGTAAGTTCCAGCCTTTGCTCTAATGTGGTGTGACCATAAACATTTATCTCTGTTCATTTTCAGACGTGTTATCTGCCTTACTAGCCTTACACATGTAAGGCTAGACATGCCAATTTTTAACTCTAGCATAAAAGTTTTTACATTAGAAATAAAGATTATATGCCATAAAGCACAGCATTTGAAGAAGAAAAAAAACTTATGAATTATTTTATTGGACTTTTTTATGTTCCCAATGAGGATGTAGACCTGGAAAACCTGATTAATTTTCATAAAATATTCTGGAGGGCTGCCTCAATGCTTTGGTCATGAGGTTGTATATAATTACCTAAATGGATAAATAGATAAATACAATGTCTTAGTCTAATAGTACCCTGAAAGAATTGCAAGAGTTTTACCAAGCTTATTTAAAATTGACCACAATCCTGATGCAATAAGGCACAGTGCTCAGCAAACACAGTTTCTCAATAAATATTTTCTGAGTAATGATAAATGTATGTATGCTTCAAAAATAACAGTAAATGTAAATATAGGGTGCTGTTAATCTATGCTTTTATCATGATAATGATTATAATGACAATAATGTGGCTTTTTTAACTAGATGGAAAAACAGTAATATTGACATCTTGCTAGTGTATAAAATTAGTATAATTGATATAAATAAAATGCTCATACATAAGAGTTTCCCACTATTTCATTTTATCTTAAAATTGGGTTTGATTAAAATAATGAGTGTTCTAATGGAAATCCCAATTCTCAAAAAAAAATCAACACAAACACAAAACAACATTTAATTATTTTGTAGCAACACTATATCTCAGCTAGAAGCAATATTCTTACATGTTTGGACAGCAAACAGCCCTTCATTTATAAATAACATTTTTATTTAAATAATCTTGAATTAAAATAAAACCTTTGGTCCCACTAGTAATTAAACAGTGCTTTATATTAGCCTTATTCTAAACATGTATACACAGAAAAACACTTTACAAATAAAAGCACACATGAGCTGCAGTTTTTTGGTCCATTAAAGATAACACCACCTGCAAAGATTTTACTTCTCCCACTTAGGGTGTTTTTTTTTGGGGGGGGCAGGGCTTAAGTGTGATAATACTCTTGTCCCCATATTGGAAGCAGAGGTTAGTCCCAACTAAAAAATCCAACACACTCAGCTACCTGCAAGCAATTTAGTCACCTAAACTTAACTGATATGTAGAGCTGAAATGTAAAGCAATTAAAACAACTGGCTACACCATGAACAAAGAAAAGGGCACTACAAATCCAAATGCACTATGTGCTTATTTGTCTGCTACAGGAGTGGGAAAAGTCACTCCTTGGGGTAGCCTTATTCACTTTAATACAGCTGGTGGCAATGGCTGAGTCTCTCCATTGAAAACCTCTTAGAGCTCTAGACCCAGTGGACCTGAGCCTGAGAGCAGCAATCTGAATAGGGTTCTGGCCAACAGATCCAAGAACAGTAGAGTGAGGGAGATATTTAAGGTTTTAACCTTGGGTCACCGTGACATACAAGAATGCATACTTCTGTTTCTCTCCTTGTGAGGGGGGGGTTATATTTTGCTCTTTCAACCTCAGAGACTTGAAAGTTATTTTATAGCAATCCAGAAGAAACTAAAAGAATAGATGTTTGTATTTTTCCTCAATATATTGGCTGACCACTTAGTCTGTAACTCAGTTGCATAAAACAAAAGGCACCTTAAAATAAGATCTAAATACTCAATGTCTTCTGAGTTGTATGTGCACACTCAGGTACTCATGGCTGAGTACCCATCATACCTTACATGCCATAAGTACAATGTGGGTGACAGAGCCTCAGATTTCAGGCTTCGGAAGCTATGACACAATGTTAAATGAGAATGCTTGTAGTTGGAAAACTCTAAGGTTTCATTAATTAAGGTGCTTAATTTAAGATGTATCTTGTGAACAAAATTAATTTGATCATAAAGAGATTAGAATTTGTGTTGAGAGAAGAATAATGGGTAAAGCTCAGAAGCTCTCCCTGCAGATATAGCTCAGGCATGTTTCACAAGCTTTTGGTCTAGAACTCTGCAACAGATAAGTTTCCAAAACACATCAGCCTCAGACTTTAGTCAGCTTTTTATCTAACCTAATAGTTTATTTGTCATGCAGCTAGAAGGGTGATCTTAAACTCTCACCTAATCAGATCCCCTTTTCCTGATTAAAAATTTCCAGTGGTTTTCCATTTAAAGCATCATCACATATAAAGCCAAACAACGATTTTTCAGTTGGTCCCTGCTTACTTTTAGAACCTCATTTCTTGCTGTTTTAATCTACCTCTCTTCAAATAATATTTGTAGCAGTCCATTTAATTTGCTTATTCATCTTCCTTTATTATTTCTATATTTATACATACACTGAGTCCTTTAACAAGTTAGTTATTTTCCGTCCTGACTGCAGAATAGAATTAAAAATCAAAGATTTATAGCAGAATTGATAATTTGTTAAGAAATAAAGCATAGGCATTGATGATTTTTAAAACTTCTGGATTATTAGATCCATTCACAACAGCAACCAGAGGGGAGAGGGGAGGGAATTTCAGGGGAAATAGGGGAAGGATTTAGAGGAACAAATATAAAGGATACATGGACAACACTAAGAAGGGTGGAAATAGGAGGGAGGGGGGAGCACGGGGGATGAGATGGGATAGGAGTAATAGACAGAAAACTGTACTTGAAAAATAATTAAATTAAGAAAAACAATTGATATTTTTTGGTTTAAACATTCATATCTATAAGTTCACCAGTATAACTTTGATCACTCTGAATATATCAACATAAAATTAAATACAAAATGCAGACCAGACTTATTTCATGAACATAAGTGAAACTTAACTTAGGTTTTTTTTCTCTTATAAATGTCTCCAACAATGATAAAAAGAACTCAAGTCCTCTTTTTAAAAACGGTGTAAGATATTCACTATTAACCAAGCCCCCGCTGTCTGCAAACCTCCACTGTACAACCAAATGTTGTAAAGATTAAGAACATCCTCGTTTTCACTTTATGAGCCATCCTGTTAGTAGAATATGAAATGTTCCAGCCCTCAAACTGTTCTTATGTGTATAATAAACTCTAACAAAATACTATTTATTAATTTGGAGGTTTTAATTTGGTTATTTCTAGACCTTTGACACCCAACTCCTCCCTGTTCATGCTGGAATCATCTTGATCTTGTTCCTATGTCATCTTGTGTTCATGTTCTCATGGCCCTTTTCATGTCTTATTGCAATCACATGTCTTCTGTTTCTCTTTCCAGCAAAATGTAAATTCTTTGTATCTGTAACACCTATCACTCACTAATTCTTACAAATTGTACAAATTGGGATATTGAAATTAAGCTTAACAAATCTTTGTTGAATGTCACCTGTATATCTCTTGGTATGCACATACTCCCTAGTACTAGGAAGTCACAGAAGAGTAAGGGAGATAGCACTTTAACCAAATCACTACACAACCAGAAAGTTGATAGCAATCTGAGGTATAAAAAATAATAGTTTGTGTAGGTTAGTTCAGTGAAGTTTTTCTTAAATAATTTCATTCATGTTTAGAGTAAAATATGAGTAGGATTTTTCTAGACTCAGTAGGAGCAATTATGTTTCCAGCAGGAGAAATAGGGTAGAATTAAAGTGAATTAGGGAGGGATTTAGAGGAACCTATATAAAGGATACATGGACAACAACTGAGAAGGGTGGAAATAGGAGGGAGGGGGGAGCATGGGGGTGGGATGGGATGGGAGTAATAGACAGAAAACTGTACTTGAAAAATAATTAAATAAAAATTGGAGAAAAAAAAAGAAAAAATAAAACTAGAACAGCAAAAATAAATAAATAAAGTGAATTAAAAACAGAATATAAAATCGAATATAAAAAAACAAAATATAAAATCAAATATAAAAAACAGAATATAAAATCGAATATAAAAAATTGAATATAAAACAGAAGCAGTGGAATGTGAAAGGAATGACAGCAAGAAACATCTTACAGGTGGAATCCATGAAAGGTCCATGTGGATGGAACCTGAAATTACAGCTGGAGGTACTGCCCTCCATTTTTCAAAGGCTACTGTGAAACTAACCAGGGGGAGAGCCTAGGAAGTATTTCTTCATGATAAGGAGTATCACATAAAATGTAGGGAATGGATCTAAGAGCAAACAGATACACCATCAAACTGCAATAAGCAGGACAGTTTTTTGAAAACATTGTCAGGCATAATTTCAAATTAACTCTGGTATCCATATGACTTTCAACTAGAGCAAGAAAAGAGTAGAGCAGAGATAAGGAGGTTCCTACTATTATGATCCAGGCAAATGAGGAAGAAGGCTGAATTTAGATGCTGACAGTAGTGATGGAGAGAGATGCCTGTGTTTAAAATATATTTAGGAGGCAGGTAGGAGTAGTCAGGATCATTTCTTGAAGAGAGATAAATTTGGACTTTGTTCTTTGTGTCATGAGGATTCCCTGAAGTCTTCTGATCAGAGGAGACAGAAGTAGTGCCATCTATATGAAATATATTGAATAGATGGGACATTCAAGATAGAGAAAACTGTGAAGAGGTTATTACAGTAGGTCAAGGAGTAAGAATATCAATGTATCAAGCTGAACAACAGTACAAAGAGGAAAATGAAAAAATAATAATAACAAAGCCTGGAGTTAATTTTATTTATTTAAAAATTAGTATAGAAATAAAACTCATTTTTAAAATTCTTTTCAATGTATTTTATTAATTTGATAACACCTGATCTCAATAAAAGTAGTTTTATTAGATTTATTGTTTGTGAGCCCAGAAACAACTGACATTTTGCACAGAGGCTAGTTCATTTGATTGATTTCAATTTCAACATAGATGAGCAAACATCAAAACCTAATGAATACATAGTATTAATTATAAATTTATTCATTTTGAAAATATTTGTTAAATGCCAAAAGTATATATTTTTTTATATTTAGGTACTAAGAAAATAAATATTTAATATCACAGGTACAAAATTTTTCTCTTCAACATAGATTTAAAGTAATATGTATCTGGCCAAGAAGACATACATTGCCATAGATCCAGAAATATTCCATCATTTTCAGACAAGAAGTTGGCATCTCAAAATTCCTTAAAGATGATGGTCCCAGAAAAAATGATATTTTTATTTATTTTTCTCATTTAATATTTAAAATTTGAATTTTAGTAGGTCAGTGTTTTTATTTTTCATTCAACAAATATTTATGAAATATTTAATATGGGTCAGTATCTATTTTAGGTTTGGGGGCTATAGAAATGAACAAAATAAATGTGCTTGCTCAAGTAAAGTTTACATTCTAGTTCTCAATTAATGTTTGGTGGTCATGTAAAATAAATGTCCTTCCAAAAATGTATCTTGATGGTGACAATTAATGTTCAGCACACAAAATTTTAGTATAGAAAGATATTTTACAATCATTATTTTAACCTCATTTCTGTGAAAAGGAAATAAAAATTAAAAATAAGTGAATAACAGGAGATGGACATATTTTTTTGGGGGGGGCTTCATGTTATGTATCCTTTACTATGCTAACAATTTTACGAATGCATAGATAACATCACTGAGGTTAAGAACCAATAAAAATTTTTAACATTTATTTTAAATCTTTTCTGTATAACTTTATGCCCACAAAATTAAGCTTTATTGTTTTTGAGTCATGTCTTTATTATATGACTATATTATGTTTTTTGTGCACTGCACATTTATTTTTTGTAAAAATAAATATACTAATGATTTGTGTAAAAATCTGGAAAGACAAACCCATCCTCATGGAAAATTAGTCAATGGTAACTTGGGATGCGGAGTGGGAAATGATTATGAGGTGTAACGAGGGCAGTTTCAGGGATGCTAGAAATGCTTTTATATCTCTATTTTGTAATGATGGTTACATTGAGTATATTCATGTCAAATCTCATTGAGATTTTTATTAACATGCATACATTTTACTCTTTGTAAATTACACCTCTATAAAGTTGATTAAAATAAAATCAACTAAATAATCTGGATTTTTTATGTGTGTTTTTAGATTTTATTTATTGATCTTTAGAGGGGAAGGGAAGGAGAGAGTGAGAGAAATATCAATGTATGGTTGCCTCTTGTGCATCCCCTACTGGGAACTGGCCTGCAACCCAGGCATGTGCCCTGACTGGGAACTGAACCATGATTCTTTGGTTCGCGGGCCCTCACTCAATCCACAGAGCTACACCAGCCAGGGCTGGATTTTTTTTACATGCCTGAATATTTGGGACATCAGATAGCTATCAAAATGGTATGAAGCACTTGAATCAGGGACAGAAGATCGACCAAGACAATTGAATCTAGTATTTAGTATCATTTTACTTTTTGATTCATTTAATCATTCTATTGATGGGGGATAGAAAAGCTGAGCATGAGGTAGCATAAATGCTACTGGTAAAGCAGAGTATGGCTTTGAGCAATCTCTAAGAAAGGGAACAAGATTTCAATTTTAGATGTCATCTGGTAGAAGTGGGTTATATCACAGGCAATAAGTTGTGATCCCAAGTAGTAGTTCGATAAATTATAAATGGGGCACCGTTTTAAAGACTGAAAACCTTTGTCATATTAATACAGTCCTATATGAGCTTTTGCTATCTGAAATGTCTGCTAAACTAATAAAATCCCCTGGGAAAAGAGTTGAAGTCATTCAGTGTCTCAAACTTAATCTACAATTTTCATACACAATGGCAGACATTCAATAAAAAATAACCAGGCATAGGAAAAATAAAACAAATGAAGCAATAAGAAAAAATGTATTAGATAGTCTATATTTTGGAAAGCAGCCTCATTCTTTAAATGGTTATAGTGAATAAATATTTAAGAAATAAAACAGAAAATTAGCGTTTCATCAAAAAATGAAAGAATAAAAAGTAGAGATTGTATAAATGAAATGTACTGTTGTAGACAGATCTAGATAGCCCATGACATTTGCCCTCTTGCATTACCCCTGTGATTATGTGGGTTATATGTCAAAAGAGATTTTTCACATATAATTAAAGAACTCTAATTAGTTGATTTTAAGATAATGAGAAAATCATCTAGGTGAGAGACTAGTCTAATAACATGAATGGGTTAAAAACAGAGAGTTTTTTCTGCTCCGTAGCAAAAGAGGAAATCAGAGATTCAAATCACCCTAAGGATCTTTGACTTGCTGTTCCTGTCTCTGGGTTTGGAAGGGGTCATGGGCCAAAAAATATGGATAGTTTAGGAGCTAAAAGCCCCAATATGAAAGCCAAACAATAAATGGGGACCTCTGTTCTGCACCTAATAATACCTGAATTTGACCCACGACCTGAAAAATTTTTTAATAAGATTGTTCTTCAGAGCCTCCAGATGAGAGCCCAATGGGCCAACACTTGATTTTGGCCCTATGAGATCCTAAGCAGAAAGTCCAATCAAATCTACCTGGAGTTTTAACCCAAAGAACTGTGAGCTAATAAATGCTCCTTTTCAGTTGCAGCATTTCAGCAACAATAGAGAATGAACACATTTACAATAACTGGAAATAAAAAAATAGATGTATTTAGTGACTGATTAAATACAGTTTAATAAAGCTCCAAGTAATAATAATGTGTAGCTGATGAACTAGAAGTTAGGTAACATGAAAAGTCAGCCAAAATTAAACAAGAAAAAAAGACATGAGTTTAACATAGAGGAAATGTAATTTCAGTCTCAAAAGAAGAGGAGAAAGGAATATAAAATAATCAATTTAAGAATTTTCCTAAATTGATATTTAGAATGGTTAAGAATTTTCCTAAACTGATACAAAATGAAGTATATATTCAGCAAAAATATCCTCCAGAAGTGAAGGAAAATATAACCTATTCACATAAAGAAAACTGATAATTCAGAGAGAGAGAGATTATATAGATAGTTTAATTTCAAAAAACTATTTTTAAAAATTTTACTGAATTCATTGGAGTGACATTGGTTATTAAAAATATATGTTTCAGGTGTACCAGTCTGCAACACATCATCTGTTCACTCTATGGTTCACTCTCACCACCCAAGGTCAAATCTCATTCCATCACCATTCATCCTCATTTATCCTCTTCTACCTCCCCCATTCCCTTTTTTCTCTGGTAATATAATTGAAGTACAATTGTAAAGTATAATTAAATGTAAAATATAAAGAGAAATACTTAATAATGATTAAAATTTCAATATGCAATATGAATTTATTCTAAAATTATATTTAATTAAGCACATATCCTCAAAGCATATAAAGTGATAATTGCTGGAGAGGATATAGATAAAAATTACAAAGCAGGTTATTTTAGAAAATCTTTCCTAGTAATATAATAAAATAGCAAATACAAAATTGTTAAGTACATATTTGAACAATGTTATCTACAAATGTGATAACATTTGTAAAGATGTTAAACACCTAACTGATAACATATAAAATGCAAAAAGTACATAGTATGTGCCAGTGCACATGGAATAGTTACCAAAACTGACCATATGTGGATCCATGAAACAGCAAGTGCTAGAGGACAGAAACTATACAGGGTGGTGCAAAATTATTTTTAGTTATTATAGAAAATAATAGAATAAATAATAAATATTATTAAAAATAAACTGTATAGCAAGTACTCACAATTGTAAACCTACTTTTGTCCCATTTTCCACATGCTATGTTCTCTGACTATAGTATAATTTTACTAGTTATCAATGACAGGCACTATTAAGAAAACTCTCAAAGTTTTGGTAATTAGGTAGTAATCATCAATCAAATAATTTAAAAAATAAAAATAGAAGTTATGGTCTGAATTATAATGAAAATATTTCATATCAACATTGTGTGATTCCATTGTAATGCGCACGCAGAGTTGTTTCAACAGAGACACATGAAGAGATGCTCAATATCGCACTTTTGAGAAAGAAGAATAAAGTAGGCGGAATCACCATGCCTGATATCAAACTGTATTAAAAGGCCACTGAAATTGCAACAGCATGATACTGGCATAGTAACAGACACATAGACCAATAGAACAGAATAGAAAGCCCAGAAATAAACCCAAGTCCCTATGGTCAATTAATATTTGACAAAGGGTGAAGCAGCATAAAATGGAGTAAAAATATCTTCTATAACATAAGGTGTTGGGAGATCTGGACAACTACATGCAAAAAAACAAAAACAAAAAAAAATGAAACTCAATCACCAAATTACACCATACACATAAATAAATTCAAGGTAGATGAAAGACTTGAATGCAAGTTGTGACACCATAATAATTCTAGAGGAGAACATAAGCAGAAAAATCTCAGATATTCCACACAGCAACATCTTCATTGATATGTCCCCTGAAGCAAGGACATAAAGGAAAGAATAAACAAATGGGACCTAATAATTTTTTTAAAAAAAAACTTCTGCATGGCTGAAGAAAACAGCATTAAAATGAAAAGGGAACCAATTATATGGGAAAACATATTTGCCAATGATACCTTAGACAAGGGTTTGATCTCCAAAATATATAAAGAACTCACAGGATGACACTCCAGGAAGACACACAACCCAATTAAAAAAAGGGCAAAATACTTGAACAGATACTTCTCCAAGGAGGACATACAGAGATCCCAGAAACATACAAAATGGTGCAGAGCATCACTAGGCATCAGAGAAATGTAAATTAAACCCACAATGAGATATTACTTCATACTAATCAGAATGGCAATCCTAAGTAAATCAACAAACAAGTGTTGGAGAAGATGTCAAAAAAGGGTGCCCCAGTTCACTGTTGGTGGAAACATAAACTGGTGCAGCCACTGTTGAAAACAGTTTAGAATTTCCTCAGAAAACTAAAAATGGAACTGCCTTTTGACCAGGCAAGTCCACTGCTGGGAATATTTCCTAAGAACCCTGAAATGCCAATCCAAAAGAAACTATGTGTCCCAATGTTCATAGCAGCACAATTTACAATAGTCAAGTGTTGGAAGAGATTTAAGTGCCCATCAGTAAATAAATGAATAAAAAATAGTGGTACATTTACACAATGGAATATTGCACAGCAAAGAGAGAAAGATCTCCTACCCTTTGCAACAGCATGGATGAAACTGGAGAGCATTATGCTAAGTGAAACAATCCAGATAGTCAGGGACAAACGACATGTAATCTCCCCTCTAAGTGGAACATAATCGACAAAATAAAAAATCAAGCACAATATAACCAGAGACATGGAAAGTACGAGCAATCTGACAGTAACCACAGCAGAGGTGGGAGGGAATAATGGGGGCAAGAGTTTTCAGGAGCTACAATAAAGGACACATGGACAAAATCAAGGTGGAATGTGTAAGCAAGGCCTGGGTGGGGAGAGTGGTGATGGGGAAAATACAGAAGACTGCAAATGAACAAAAGTAAAATAATAAAAAATACCCCAGTATGGAAAAGAAAATAAAAGTAAATAAAAACAGTATTTAAAAAATATGAAGCTTGGTTGTTCATTTTTAGTTTTTTTTTTTCCTTTTTTGAGATAGGCTTGTAATGCTAAAGATTTTCCTATTAAGATTGTCTTTCCAGTTGTTCGCAGTTTTTGATTGTTGCATGCTCATTTTGATTTGTTTTAAGATATCTTTTGATTTTTTCCTAGATCTCGTTGACCCATTCATTGTTTAATAACATGTTTTAGGTTCCATGTCTTTATGTGTTTTTCAATTTTCTTCTTGTGATTGAACTCTAGTTTCATAGCATTGTGGCCAGAGAAGATGCTTGATACAATTTCAATCTTCTTAAATTTATTAAGACTTGCATTGTTTCCCAACATATGCTCTATCTCAGAAAACATTCCATGTGCACATGAAAAGTATGCATATTCTGCTGCTTTTGTGTGCAAAGCTCTGAAGATGCCAGTTAAATTCATTTGATCTAGTGTGTCATTTAAGGTTGCTGTCTCCTTGTTGATTTTCTGTCTGGAAGACTTATCCATCGAAGTTAATAGGTTGTTAAAATCTAAATTACTAGAACTGATAAATGAATTCAGCATAGAAGCAGAATACAAAATAAATATCCAGAATGTAATTGTATTTTAATATGCTAATAACAAAGTAACAGAAAGGGAAATGAAGAAACCAATCCCATTCACAATTGCTACAAAAAGGATAAAACACCTAGGAGAACTGTACTCATAAAATTATAAGACACTGAAGAAAGCAATATAAGAAGATACAAATAAGTGGAAACATATACCACGTTCATGGACATAAAGAATTAACATCCTTAAAATATTCATACTACCCAAAGCAATCTATAGATTTAGTGCAATTCTTATCACAATTCCAATAATATATTTCACAGAAATAGAGCAAATATTTCAAGAAATTATATGGAACCTCAAAGTCCTTGGATAGCAACAGTGATTCTGAGAAAGAAATACAAAGTTGGAGGAATCACATTACCTAATATGAAACTGTAAGGCCAGAACAATCAAAACAGCATATTACTATAATAAAAACAGACACATAGATCAGTGGTACTGAATATAGAGCCTATAATTAAAACCACACCTTCATAATCAATTAATATTTGACATAGGAAGCAAATGCATAAAATGGACTAAAGATAGTTTATTCACTAAATGATATTAGGAAAATTTGACAGATAACATGCAGAAAAATAAAACTAAGCTACCTTCTTACACCACACTTAATAATAAATTCAAAATGGATCAAAGACTTAGATGCTGGACCTGAAACCATAAAAATCAGAGAAGAAAACATAGGCAGCAAAATCTCAGACATTGCTTGTAGCAATATTTTACCCGATATATCTCCCTAGGAAATGGAAACAAAAAATAAACAAATGTGACTACATCAAAGCAAAAAGTTTTTGCACAGGAAGGGAAATCATCAACAAAATGAAAAAAACAACCCATGGAATGGGAGAACATATTCACCAATATATCTGAAAAGAATTTAGAAAACAACATAAAAAATGCAAACCATCCAATTAAAAAATTAGCAAAGAATGGATCTGAATGGACACTTCTCCAAAGAGGACTTACAGATGTCCTATATACATATGAAAAGATATTCAGCATCACTAATCATCCAAGAAATGCAAATAAAAACCACAATGATATATCATCTCACATCTGTCAGAATGGCCATAATCAATAAACTGGCCATCAATGACTGCTGGCAAGGGTGTGGGGAAAAGTGAATAAAGACTGTAGAAGCCACTATGGAAAGCAGTATAGAGATACTGCAAGTAATTAAAAATGGATTGTATGCCCTGGTTGGTGTGGCTCGGTGGTTTGAGTGTTGGCCTATGAATCCAAGGGCTGCAGTTTTGATTCCCAGTCAGGGCACATGCTTCGACTGCAGGCCAGGTCTCCAGTGGGGAATGCACATGAGAGGCAACCACATACTGATGTTTCTCTCCCTCTCTTTCACCCTCCTTTTCCCTCTCTCTAAAAATAAATAAATAAAATTTTAAAAAATGGATCTGCCTTTGACCCAGTGATCCCACTTTTGGAAATATATCTGAAGAAACTCAAAACACTAATTTGGAAGAACATAAATAGTCCTATGTTCTTTGTAGTGTTGCCTACCATTGCCAAGATATGGAAGCGAACCAAGTTCCCATTAGTAGATGAGTGGATAAAGCAACTATGAGATATTTATACAATGAAATACCACTTAGCCATAAAAAAAAGAAAATGTTGCCTTTTGCTACAGTATAGATGGACCTGGAGAATATTATAGTAAATGAAATAAGCCAGTCAGAGAAAGAAAAATACTATGTAATTTCACTCATATATGGATTTTAATGAACAAACTGAATCAATAAGGAAAATGGGGACATACTCACAGATGGAGAGCAGGATGACAGCTGGTGTGGGGCAGGGTGGTTAGAAGATAGAGGGATGGAGCAAAAAGGCAAAAGGACTCATGGACATGGACAACAATGTGGAGATTGCTGGGGGGAGGGGTTATAAGAGGACTAAATTGTAATGAAAACAAATACATTATGATTAAACCCCAAAATACAAAGCAATGAGAATGTAAACAACTTAAAGGAAGTAGAAAAATGTAATAAATAATAAAATTAGAGTGAGCTTTAATGAAACAGAAAGCATCTTCCAAATGATTGAATAAAAAAGACTTGAAAAACACTGAAAAATCATTAAGTAGCTGGCAAGAGTAATCTAAAGAGAAGTCATGAATAGCAAAAAGCTAGAAAAAGCAGTTGGCATTAGAAATTCCATATTTAGCAAGATATTTAGAAGATTCATCGCTATTATATTAAATTTAAAATTTTGAGTATTGACTTTTTCCTTAATAAAATACATCTTACTGAAACCACAATTTTGGCACACTACAAAATTATTATTTTTTAAAGATTTTATCTATTTATATTTAGAGGGGAAGGGAAGGAGAGAGGGAAATAAATATTAATGTATGGTTGCCTCTTGTGCTTCCTCTGCTGGGAACTGGCCTACAACTCTGTCATGTGCCCTGACTGGGAATCAAACCATGATCCTTTGGTTCACAGGCCCATGCTCAATCCACTGAGCTACACTAGCCAGGGCGACAAAATTATTTTTTAAAATTTTTTAACTGAAGGACAAAACCAGTTGAAAAAACAGCCCAACATCTTAATAGTTTTGTAGCAAATTAATCCTGAAATAAATTTAATGCAAAGCCTCATAATGCCTTCTATGTGAAGCTTAGGATATTGATTTGGCAGGAATGGGGGAAACTCAAATAGGGCTTTTTGTGTAAAACCAAGAAATTCTAAAAATCCAAAATTTCAGATTGCCTTCAGCCTGCTTTTCCAGCAGAAGCATCTGTTTTATTCCTGTCAGTTGTGATTTTCTTTTCTTAGAGGCAAAGACCTTATACTACCATCATCTTAACCAGGTGTTTATAGAATAAAACCTATTTTCCTCAAAGTTTATGTTCACTAACTCTTTTTAAATTATTTTTCAATTATAGTTGACATACAGTGTTTTAGTTTCAGGAGTGCTAAGTGGTGATTACACATAGTGGTGCTAAGACATTTTTATATCTTACAAAGTGATTGCCCCCATAAGTCTAGTACCTACCTGGCATCACATCTACTGTCTCTTTTTCACTTCAGACCTATAACCAGAATCAGAGACCAACATTCACAGCAAGACAAGTACAAAATAATAACATTTCGGCAATTTATGGTGGATACCTAAGAAATATCTGTGAAATGTGTACAAGGGTATAAGTATAAAGAAATTAAAAATAAAGTTGGATCATATCAAATTTTTTACAAGTGTACTTCTTCAAAATTATACATTGTGTGTGCAGTGATGGTAGAAAAAAGGAATTCATGGATACCAACTACAGGCTAATTGATGGTTCTAGAAATAAAAAGAAAAATTTGTATTTTTGTGTGTATGTGTAAATATTAACCAATCATTCTCCATTTTCTACTTCCTCTACTATTTTATAAGAATAATGTGGCATTTAATTCTATATTCATTTTTTAGGTTACAGCATATCCAAGTAGGATCTTGGCTGAAGAAGAATTCTCAAAAGTAGATAAGGTTGGTGATGGAATATGTAACCCCTTTTTGCAAGATTTTGAGAACATCTTTGTATTATTTACAGTTGCATCATGTTAAGAGAAAATGTAGTCTTGTTTTGTGTAATTTAAATACAGCTAGAGTGTAAGACTGCGAGTGGTAAGTAAAAAAACTGTAGCATAAGACAGTGAATGGTGAGTGATAAAATGAATGTGTATGTATTTACTGTTTGCTTTCAGACCTATATCCCTCCTTTCAGTCCCAGGGGATGAGTTCTGTGTGTACATTTGCTTGCCAACTGTAGTGATGTTCTTCCAGTTTGGTTAATAAGTGGTACTGAAAAAAGATTGATGGAAATAGGGAGCTAGGATCTTCCTACCTACTCTAATTCATTCTCTCTCTCCCCACTCCCCTCATCAAATAGCAGAAAGGCTAATTAACTTGGAATATTTTGATGGCTCTCTGCTATTGTGCCTTAACTATTTTTGTTAATGGATGTGTCTCCATTTAGTCATAATATTTTATATAATAAGAAAATATTTGTAAATTTTTCATAAAAATAATCCTTATGTGTTGTTTTTAGTATTAGATACAAATGAGATTTTCTTCCACTGCATATTTAAATTCACTCTAGAAAACTCTATTGGCCTTTCGTTTATTTCTAGTGGTCGATCTTCTTAATAAACTCTTGTTAATTGAATGTTGTGTATAGTTTTTGCTATTGATACTCCTGTGCAGTTTAAATAAATGAAGAAAATTTCTATAATGAAAACTTTCCCTCTCCTTTAAAATGGTTATATCCTCCACTAGTTTATATATATCATAGTTCAATTGAAAACTTGAAAATAAGCATTCATCATTTGTTTCTCAAGTTACTGTGCTCTCTTTCTTGCTAACAAACACACAAACAACACCCTATTGCCTATGTACAATGTATTTGTGCAGAACAGTTATCTTTCTTCATGATAACAAAGCGTTTTTGTCCTTCTAGTGCTGTTATTGGTGAATCTTTATATATGCATTATTTAATTTAAAAAATTAAGAATATCATTGGCAAATATGTTTTCCCATACAGTTGGTTGTCTTTTTATTTTAATGCTGTTTTCTCTAGCCATGAACAAGCTTTTTATTTTGATGAGATCCCATTTGTTTATTGTTTCTTTTATATTCCTTGCTCTAGGGGACATATCAGTAAAAATGTTGCTGCGTGAAATATCTAATATATTCCTGCCAATGTTCTCCTCTAGGGCTTTAATGGTGTCATGGCTTATATTTAAGTCTTTTATTCACCTTGAATTTATTTTAGTGTATGGTGTAAGTTGGTGCTCAAGTTTCATTTTTTTTGCATGTCGCTGTCCAGTTCTCCCAACACCATTTGTTAAAGGGGCTATCCTTACCCCATTTTAGGTTACTGCCCCCTTTGTGGAATATTAATTGACTATAGAGATTTGGGTTTATTTCTGGGTTCTCTGTTCTGTTCCATTGGTTTATGTGCCTGTTTTTATGCCACTAACACGCTGTTTTGATTACAGTGGCCTTGTAATACAGTTTGATATCAGGTATTTTAATCCTCAAAATATACAAAGAACTCACAGGACTTCACTCTAAGAAGACAACTAACCCAATTAAAAAATGGGGAAAGAACTTGAACAGACACTTCTCCAAGGAGGACATACAGAGGATCCAGAGACACATGAAAAGATGCTCAATATCAATTGCTATCACAGAGATGCAAATTAAAACCACAATGAGATACCACTTTACACCGGTGAGAATGGCTATCATAAACAAAGCAATAAACAACAAATGTTGGAGAGGGTGTGGGGAAAAGGGGACTCTGGTCCACTATTGGTGGGATTGCAGACTGGTACAACCATTATGGAAAACAGTATGGAATTTTCTCAGAAAACTAAAATTGGACCTGCCTTCTGACCCAGCAATTCCACTGCTAGGATTGTATCCTAAGAACCCTAAAACACCAGTCCCAAAGAACATATGCACTCCAATGTTCATAGCAGCACAATTTACAATAGCCAAGAGTTGAAAGCAACCTAGGTGCCTGCCAGTAAATGAATGGATCAAAAAACTATGGTACATATACACAATGGAATTCTATGCTGCAGCAAGAAAGAAGGAGCTCCTACCTTTTGCAACGTTATGGATGGAACTGGAAAGCATTATGCTGAGTGAAATAAGCCAGGTGTTGAAGGACAAATACCACGATCTCACCTTTAACAGGAAGCTAAACAACAAAACAAACAATCAAGCAAAATATAGCCAGAGACACTGAAATAGAGAACAGGCTGACAGTGACCAGAAGGAAGAGGGGAGGGAATTTCAGGGGAAATAGGGGAGAGATTTAGAGGAACATATATAAAGGATACATGGACAACAACTGAGAAGAGTGGAGGGAGTGGGGAGCACGGGGGGTGGGATGCAATGGGAGTAATAGAAAACTGTACTTGAAAAATAATTAAATTTAAAAAATTGGGGAAAAAACAAAAAATATTTAACAAAGAATAGATTTGCATGCCTTTGAAATAACTATAGCCTGGTTATTTTTGATTTATGTAATAAATGATTTTAGCAGCATTCTATATTAATCTTATTTCCTAAATAATATACATTCCAAGTGAGGACTTAATCCTTTAAGGGACTATAATTTACCACTAATATTTGTTTTGCTTGTGCTTTAACAGTATGGTTTATTTTCAGGGTTATTTTCTGTTAGATTTTTTTTTCTGGTCAAGTTTTAGTTATACAGTAGCTTAATAAATTTTACTGTTAAAATTTTATTTTTTTCTGTGCTAGAACAATTCACATATGATACATATTCACATATTATTTGTTTCTTGAGGGTTTAACATCCTAGAATAAAAAGTGAAAAGCAGCTTTTTGGAGGACAAATAATTGTATTAAATTAGTGGGGGATAGATTTGAAAGGCAAATGAGGTCATGTGCAAGCATGAATGGAATACTCAAGATGAGGTTAATTTTGACTGATTAAGACTTAGGGCCCTAGAGAGGAAGATGGTGGTGAGGTGGGAGGGAGCAGGTTCCACTTTCCCCTACACACAGAAGGAAAACCTAGCCAATCTACAAAGGAACAAAACAAACAGCCAACAATACCCGAGCATATATGAAAATAGGTGACCAAAAATTATAGTGGACATTAAAGAAACAGATGGTAAGGAGAGAACTTCAGGACAATAAGGGCCTAGGGACCAGCACAAGGTCCAGGGTGGCTACAGCCCCAGGCCTGGTATCCACCAGGTCTGCCCTAGGGGTCTTGGGAGAGAACTGGATCAACTGCTCCCTCCCCAGGCAAACAAGATTTGAGCAGCACCCAGAGAGACGTGGTTGCTTGAAGTTGCAGAGAGGGGAATAAGGACTGAGTGCCAAACACACAGGGACTGTGAATGCCCAGGGAGTCTATGGACACTGGCTGGGGAGAGTTGAGAGTCAGGCCATTATGAGCCCTGAACCATATAGTCCCAGGTCTGGCTGGGGAATTGGGCTGTGAGAGAGGCCAGGCTGCTGTTCAGAGTGGCAGGCCTGAGTAGGAGGAATTTCTCAAAAAAGAAAAACTGAGAAAAGAGACACTGTTTGGGGAATTCTCCTGCAGCAATCAACCTGGCCTCTTCTCCACCCAGCTGGGCACTCCCAAGGTGGCACTGAAGCCTCTGTGTGCACGCCCGTAGCTCTGGGAAGAGTGTGCAGCTAAACCCATGGGACCAGAAGCAGCCTGGCCTAGTGTGCACGCCAGCAACCCCAGGTAAGTGCTGTAAATGGAAGGCCTGGATTCTACACCCAAGGCCCCTTTAGTCCTGGAGAGTGTGCAGTGATGACCAGAAAGGGAGATAACCAATCACCCCTCAGCCAGCTGCCAACAGGACCAGAAAAACCAGTTTGGCCAGTTTGAAACCAGCAAGAGATTTTGTGGGGTTTTTTTAAAGTAATTCTTTATTTTTAATTTTTATTTTATATCTCAATTCTTTTTCTCTCTCCCCTTCTTTCTTGTTTTATTTCTTCTTCCTTTCTTTCCGATTTCATCTCTTACTCCTTCCTTTTTTTTTAAATACCCATAAGTGAGACAGAAAAACCTGGAACTGTGAAAAGACCAGAGTTGGACCCAAAGAGGGGGCATCCCAACAGTTGAGACAGTAAGACAAATTTCACTTTGCTATTACAGAAAACCTGCAAGTTATTGCATATTTGTATTATTTTCCATTATTCTTACATCTTTTTATTTTAATAGTATTTTTGTATTCCTCTTCTTTCTGTATAGTCTTCTTTGCTTGGCTGGTTAAATTGTGTTATTTGTCTGGTTTCTCCTGTTCTCTCTTTCATAATGTATTGCTAATTTACTGTCCTTCACTTTACTTGTGCTCCATCAGCACAATTTTCAAGGTCATTGTACTCCCTATTCTTGTTATCCAGATCACATACATTCTGTCATATGATTATTGCTTTAATATTCTTGCAAATAATAGCTGTTCCATACAATTGTAAATACTAAGATATTAGCCCACTTCATGGATGCCTGAACTCTATAACTGTAGTGGTTAACTCTATTCTCTCACATACTACACCTATTTACTATTCTTTACCCCAGCCTTACCTCAGAATCTGACCACCCACAACCTCACTGCTTTCTACATCCAACTCACAATCCTTCCAAACCCCAACAAGAGTTTTATCTTCTCTTCATCCTTTCTAAAAAGTGGATAGTTGGGTGGAAGATCACAGTTAACACTATACATAGCCAAAGGATCTCCTTTGGCTATGAGATCCTTTGGCTGAAGAGATCTTCTCTACCTGCTGTTACTGTAAATACTATAGAATACTCTCTTGCTGCTTAAAACATTTTGCCTTCCCCCTCCAACTGAACACAAAAAGGAAAAGGTGGAAGCTGAGAACACCAGGATACCTCCTAGAAGAGGAAACCTAACAACAAAGGAACCACCAACAGATAACAACAGAAGAAAGACAAGGAGGGAGTGGAAGCCACACTAACCTCAATCCAGGACCTATCTGGAAATACAATTAAATAGTAGAGAACTTATCCAGTACAAACAACTGAACAAGAGGAAGAAAGAATCCTCAAAACCTTGTACACATGAAAGAACCAGTTCCAACACAAAATTCAAGAGGCGGTGGACAGAGTGACCCTCAGTTAACCAGCTGGTGGAAAGGACCCACCAAAAAAAAGACCCAACAACAATAAAAAAAAAAAAAAAAGACAAACACAGAGCCAACTTAAATGACACGCCAAGACCAGCAAGCTGGGAAGGTCAAGGAGACTGCACTACTGAGTCTCACCGGAATTCTACCACAGAAGTTCACACCATAAACCAAGGGAGGCAGAAGAGATCGATGTAAGAAACTTAAGCTAACAAGAAGAGTCATACAAGTAATGGAAAGACAAAGAAACAATCCTCAAATTATAGGAAAGAAGGAAGCCTCAGAAATAATGCTAAATGAAATAGAAGCAACTCAACTATCAGATATTGAGTTCAAAGCAATGGTTATCAGGAAGCTAAATGAGCTCACAGTGAATTGCCAGAAACTACAGAGAACCTACAGTGAACACACTGTAAACTATATCAACATGAAAAAGGAAATAGAAACTATCAACAAGGGCCAAGAGGAAATGAAGAATACAAATTCCCAACTAAAGAACATATTAGAAAGAATCAAAAGCAGGATAGATGAAGCACAAGATTGGATCAGCAGGCTAGAGGACAAAGTAAAAAAAAAAAAAAGAACACCAAGAAAGAGCAAGAAAAAAGAGATGCTCATAAAGACTGAAGAGAAATTAAGAGAAATGCAAGACAATATGAAACATGATAATATCCATATAATAGGGATAGTGGAAGGGGAAGAAGAGCAAAAAATAAAAACCAATTTGACAAAGTAATGATGGAAAACTTCCCTAATTTGACAAGAGAAAAAGTCACATAAATCTAGGAAACACAGAGTCCCAATTAAGACGAACCCAAAGAGACCCCCTTCAAGACACATCATCATTAAAAGGGCAAAATTCCAAGACAAAGAGAGAATCTTAAAGTCAGCAAAGGAGAAACAGGAGGTAACGTACAAGGGAGCCCAAATTAGGTCAGCAGGTGACTTCTGAATGGAAGCACCCTAAGCCAGAGGAGAATGGCAAGAAAAATTCCAAATAATGAGAACCAGAGGCCTGCAACCAAGGCTACTTTACCCAGCAAGGCTCTCAATCCAGATAGAAGGCCAAATAAGCAGCTTCCCAGACAAAAGAAGTCTGGAAAAATACACCTCCAACAAACCAGCTCTGCAATCAACGCTAAAGAGACTGCTTTAAGGGAAGGAAAGAAAAAAGAGAGACAGAGAGGAACACATGTACAAGCATGGCAATGAATAATTACATACCAATAATAACCTTAAATGTAAATGGATTAAATGTTCCAATCAAAAGACATAGAATAGCTGAATGGATAAGAGAGCATGACCCACACATGTGATGCCTACAAGAGATCCACCTCAGGACAAAAGACCTACACAGAGTGAAAATGAAGGATTGGAAACAAATTTTCCAAGCAAATGAACAGGAAAAAGAAGCCTGGATTGCAATACTCATATCAGACAAAATAGACTTAAAAAAAGGGCAATAAAGACAGACCCAGAAGGTCATTTCATAACTAAAGGGAAGAATCCACCAAGAAGACATAAATATTTTAAATGTATATGCAACCAATTGGGAGGACCCAAATACATAAAGAAATACTTGGAGGACTTCAAGAAAGATGTTGACAGCAACACAATTGTAGTGGAGTATTTTAACACCCCACTGTCAAAAATGGACAAATCTTCCAAACAAAATATCAACAAAGATATCATGGCAATAAACAATGCCCTAGATGAAATGGACTTAACTGATATATATAGAGAGAGCCCTTCATGTCAAAGAAGCTAAGTACAAATTCTTTTCAAATGCACATGGAACATTTTCAAAGACAGACCACATGATAGGACACAAAACAAGCCTCAACAAACTCAAGAAAATTGAAATCATCCCAAGCATTTTCTCTGACCACAAGGGACTAAAACTAGAAACCATCCCCAAGGAGGGGGAAAAAAAAACAAACACTCAAAATCATGGTGATTGAATAGCATGCTCTTAAACAATGAATGGGTCTAGAATGAAATTATAAAATAAATCAAAAAGTTCCTGAAAAAAAGGAAAATAAACTAAAAAAATATGGGGCATAAATTTAAGCAAATTTAAGAAAACGCAGTTCTGAAAGGTAAGTTCATAGCAATATGGGCCTACCTAAAAGAGATAGAAACATTTCAAATTAACAACCTAACCCTATGCCTATAAGAACTGGAGGAACAACAACAAAGACAGCCCAGAGCAAGTAGAAGGGAGGAAATAACCAAGATCAGAGCAAAATCAAATGACACAGAGACTAAAAACCAAATTCTAACAATAAATGAATCCAGGAGCTGGTTCTTTGAAAAAATACACAAAATCAACAAGCCTTTAAAAAGGCTCAGCAAGAAAAAAAAGAGAGGACCCAATAAAAAAATCAGAAATGAAAGAAGGGAGATTACAACTGATACCACAGAAATACAAAGGATTGTAAGAAATTACTATGAAGATCTGTATGCCAAGAAATTTGAAAACCTAGGTGAAATGGACAAATTTCTAGAAAAATATAATCTTCCAAAACTCAATGAAGAAGTAGCAGAAAGATTGAACAGACCGATAATAGCAGATGAAATTGAAGCAGTAATAAAAAAACTCCCAAAACATAAAAGCCCTGTACCAGATGGTTTCACAGGAGAATTCCACAAAATATTTAAGGAAGAGCTAACCCCTATCCTTCACAGACTTCTCCTAAAAATCCAAAATGATGGAAAACTCCCAAACTCTTTTTATGAAGACAGCATCATCCTAATTCCAAAACCAGATAGACATAATAAAGAAAGAAAACTTCAGGCCAATGTTTCTGATGAAAATAGATGCTAAAATCCTCAACAAAATATTGGGAAACCAATACACATCCAACAATACATTTAAAAGATCATACACCATGACCATGTGGGATTCATCCCAGTCACGCAAGGATGGTTCAACATTCCCAAATTCGTAAATGTAACACACCACATAAACAAAAGCAAAGACAAAAATCACATGATCATATCAATAGATGCAGAAAAAGCATTTGATAATGTACAGCAGCCATTTATGATAAAAACACCAAAAGTAGAAATAGAGGGAGTAACCAAGGCTACTTTACCCAGCAAGGCTCTCAATCCAGATAGAAGGCCAAATAAGCAGCTTCCCAGACAAAAGAAGTCTGGAAAAATACACCTCCAACAAACCAGCTCTGCAATCAACGCTAAAGAGACTGCTTTAAGGGAAGGAAAGAAAAAAGAGAGACAGAGAGGAACACATGTACAAGCATGGCAATGCTTAAGTAGCCTTGGTTACTCCCTCTATTTCTACTTTTGGTGTTTTTATCATAAATGGCTGCTGTACATTATCAAATGCTTTTTCTGCATCTATTGATATGCTTTATTACACTGTACATCAGTGTAATAAAGGCCATATATGAGAGACCTAAGGCCTACATCATTCTCAATGGGCAATAAAATCAAATCTTTTTCACTAAGATCAGGAACAAGACAATGTTTAGCACTTTCACCAATTCTATTCAACATAATAGTATGAGTTTTATTCAATATAATATTGGAAGGTTTAGCCATGGAGATCAGACAAGAAAAGGAAAGAAAAGACATCCGAATTGGAAAGGAAGAAAGAAAACTGTCATTGCTTGCAGATGACATGATAATGTACATAGAAAAACCTGTAGACACTGCCAAAAAACTGGTCAACTTAGTAAATGAATTTGGCAAAACAGCGGGATACAAAGTCAATATCCATATCAAAGCCATTTTTATACCAACAATGAAACAACAGAAGCAGAAATCAAGAAAAAAAAAACAATTGATATAGCAAAAAAATAAAAACCTATATATAAACCGAACCAAGGAGGTAAAAGACCTGTATTCAGTAAACTGCACAACACTGAATAATGTAATCAAGAGAGACACAAACAATGGAAACATATACCATGTTCATGGATTGAAAGAATTAACATCATTAAAATGTCCATACATACTACCCAAAGCAATTTACAGATTCAATGCAATACCTATTAAAGTGGTGATGGCATATTTCACAGAGATAGAAGAAACACTTCAAAAATCTATATAGAACCATAAACAACCCTGAATATCTGCTGCAATTTTGAGAAAAAATAGAAAAGCAGAACAGATCACAATACCTGATATCAAATTGTATTACAAGGCCACTGTAATCAAAACAGCCTGGTACTGGCATAAAAACAGGCACATAGACCAATGGAACAGAACAGAGAGCCCAGAAATAAACCCAAGTCTCTCTGGTCAATTAATATTTGATGAAGTGGGCATCAATATAAAATGGAGTAAAAATATCCTCTTCAACAAATGGTTTTGGGAGAACTGGACAGGTACATGCAAAAAAAAATGAAACTTGAGCACTAACTTACACCATACACCAAAATAAATTCAAGGTGGAGAAAAGATTTAAGTATAAGTTATGACATCATTGAAATCCTAGAGGAGAACATAGTCAGGAAAATCTCATATATTACACACAGCGACATTTTCACTGAGATGTCCTCTAGAACAAGGAACATAAAGGAAAGAATGAATAAATGGGATCTCATCAAAATAAAAAGCTTCTGCATGGCTAAAGAAAAGAGTATTAAAATAAAAAGAGAACCAACTGTATGGGAAAACATGTTTGCCAATGATACCTGAGTCAAGGGTTTAAACTCCAAAATATATAAGAACTGACAGTACTCCTCTCTAAGAAGACAAACAACCCAATGAAAAAATGGGGAAAGGACTTGAACAGACACTTCTCCAAGGAGGACATACAGAGGATCAAGAGATACACGAAAAGATGCTCAGTATTGTCAGCTATCAGAGAGATGCAAATTAAAACCACAATGAGATACCACTTCACACCAGTCAGAATTTACATCACAAACCAAGCAACAAACAACAAGTGTTGAATAGGTTGTGGAGAAAAGGGAACCCTAGTGCACTGTTTGTGGGAATGCAGACTGGTACAACCACTATGGAAAACAGTATGGAATTTTCTCAGAAAATTAAAAATGGATCTATATTTTGATCCAACAATTCCACTGCTAGGATTATATCCTAAGAACCCTGAAACACCAATCCAAAAATGCTCCCCAATGTTCATAGCAGTACAATTAACAATAGCCAAGTGCTGAAAGCAACCTAGGCGCCCATCAATAAATCAATGGATCAAAAAACTATGGTACATTTACACAATGGAATTCTATGCAGGATGAAGAAAGAAGGAGCTCTTACCCTTTGCAAAAGTGTGGATGGAACTGGAAAGTGTTAGGGTGGGTGGATACAGGAGGAAGCTCCAGCTGGACTTTGCCAAGACGGACATCCTCACAGTAACCTGAGTCCGAGGAAGAGACCACCAATGCCGTATTGCTGCTTTGTTCAGAGGGCACCAATCCCCAGCTTCCATGGGGAGCCAACGAAAATAAAAACCCACGACATTCCCTGCTTGGGCATGACTTCCCCAGCCTCTTCCTGCAGACCGGGGAACCTCGCCCAGGTGCAAAAACCCCAATAAAGCTCTTTATTGCCCATTTTATGGCTGATTGGCATTTCTTCCTCAGTGGAGCCTAAGAAAACCTCTCATTTGGTCCCAAAACCCAGGAAGAGTTGCTGTCTGCTGAAGACCGCTCCTCTCCCTACTCCCCGAGAAAGCCTCATGGCCACCCCACCAGTCCGGACAAAGAACCAGGGTAAGTGCCGCTGCCCTTAAGTTCCTTGTCCCCGAACACTGATTCCGGGCCCCTGTCTGCTGGAGAGACTGCTCTCCACCAAATTGTAGTGCTGCGTTGGGGTGACCCTTCTGGGAGAGGCTGCTCTTCATCCACTGAGAGGCTCTAGGCACCAGAGAGACGTCTCTGGGCCTAGATCCTCATTTTTATGGACCGGATCAGCAGACTGGGTCGTGGGATGCTGATTCCCATCTGCTGCTCCCCATGGGACCAGGAATGGGAGTGCAGGAGTCCAAGCCAGATCCTAAACCACCTCCATGGTGCCTTCTGAAAAATTTGAAAGTAATTGATCTTGGCCTAAAACGAAAACGATTGTTTTTTCTATCCACTATGGCCTGGCTGTTATATCAGCTCAATAATCATGAGACCTGACCTCCTAAAGGCACTTTTAATTTTGTTACCCTTACTGACCTAAATAATTTCTGCAGATGGACTGGCAAATGGTCTGAGGTCCCCTACATTCAGAGCTTTTGGGCCTTGCGCTCCAACCAGGTTCCCTTGCAAGTTCTCCTTGCCCGAGGGAACCCTGACCCCATCCAGCCTCCTAAGCCTGCTTCCCCAGAGCCTTCCCCTTTTCTGATTTCCCTGAAGACCCTGCTACCCCTCCTTCTCCTTATCAGCTCTCTGTTAGCAGCCACTGCACCCCTGGCCCTCCCTTCTCAACCAGTTTCTCCTCCTCCCCCTAAAGGCCTTGCTGCTTCTCCTTCTTCTCCTCCTTATCAGTCCCTGCCATCAGCTACTTCAGTCCTGGCTCCCCCTTCTCAACCAGATTCTCTCCCTCCCCCTGAAGACCTTTCTTCCCCTGTCAGCTCACATACTCGCTCCCACCTGAATCTAGAGCCCCTAGACTCCCGAATTTGCCTGCTCCAGGAAGTGGCAGGAGCAGAAGGTGTAGTTCAGGTCCATGTTTCTTTTTCACTAGCTGACCTCTCTTGAATTGAAAAATGCCTAGGCTCATTCTCCACTAACCACTACCAGGCCCCCAGGTACGTTTTTCTGGTGCAATGGAACACTGCTGTGGGCCACTAACTCCTCCTCAGCCTTCCCCTGCTTTCCAACTGTGCTGACCCCACAGCTTATGCCAAGACCCCACCACTCTGGAAATAACCCTGTGGTGGTGTTCCCTATTTTTCACCACCCTGGCCCCAGTCCTAGGGCCAATCATAATAATCTGCATACTATTAATGCTTGGCCCCTGTTTCCTGAGATTCCTCCAGGAAAGGATCCACGAGGCTTCCAGAATTACTTTTAACCAGATGTTGCTGCAGACACAAACCTACTCGCCCCTCCATGGTGAACTAGAAACAGCTGACCCTTAGACCCTCCTCTCTATGTCCATCTGACAGCAGGAAGTAGCAAGATGAACATGACACCCCTTATCCTATCAAAGAGGTCAGAATGTTAGGGTCAGCTGGGACAGGAGGAAACTCCGGCTGGACTTTGCCAAGACGGACATCCTCACAATAACCTGAGTCTGAGGAAGAGACCACCAATGCAGTATTGCTGCTTTGTTCAGAGGGCACCAATCCCTAGCTTCCATGGGGAGCCAACAAAAATAAAACCCCATGACATTCCCTGCTTGGGCGTGACTTCCCTGGCATCATCCTGCAGAGTGGGGAACCTCGCCCGGGTGCAAAAACACCAATAAAGCTCTTTATTGCCTATTTTATGGCTGATTGGCATTTCTTTCTTGGTGGAGCCTAAGAAAACCTCTCAGAAAGCATTATGTAAAGCAAAATAAGTTAGGCAGTGAAAGACAAATACCACATGGTCTCACCTTTTACAGGAACCTAAATAACAAAATAAATGAACAAGCAAAATATAACCAAAGACACTGACATAGAGAACAGGCTGACAGTGACCAGATGGGAGAGAGGAGGGTATTTCAGGGGAAAGGGGAAAAGGTTTGCAGGAACAAGTATAAAAGGACACATGGACAAAAATAAGGGAATGTGGAAATGGGAGAGAGGTGGGGTGGGCTGGGGAGGTGAGCTGGTTTGGAAGTAAAAGGCAGAAAACTGTACTTGAACATCAATTAAAAATTAAAAGAAAATGATTTATGGCCCTGTTTGCCCTGTCTCAGTGGACTGAGCACTGGCCTGCAAAACAAAGGGTCACCGATTCGATTACCAGTCAGGCACATGACTGGGTTACAGGCTGTTCCTCAGCTTGGGGTTGTGAGAGGTTACAGATTGATGTTTCTCTCCCATACTGGTGTTTCTCTTCCTCTCATTCTCCCTCTCTTCCCTGGTGTCTAAAAAATAAATAAATAAAATCTTTGAAAAATAATTAGTAATGAAGATAGAGACTGGCATAGATAAATTCAAGTGATCCCATTGAAGAATTTTAAGCAAGATCTGAGGATAATCCATGGTGAAGAAGAGAAAAGCTAACATTCCAGTAATCTATTCAATAATTGTTTATCATATAAATACTAAGATATTAATTTCTGCTTCAAATTTAAGATAAAATTTTGTCAATAAAAAGTAGCACCCATTTTGAGCATCGTGCTATTAAATATACATATTACATTATGGCCAGGTGGCTAAGTTGGTTGGAGCATTGTCCCAAACACTGAAAGTCTGAAAGTTTGATTGATGATCAGGCTGATACCTAGGTTGCTGGTTCTATCTCTGATTGCGGTGTGTACAGATGGCCAGCCACTGAAGATTCTCTCTCTGTCTCTCTTTCTCTCTCTACCCTTCCTCCTCTCTCTTCCTCTTTCTCTAGAATCAATAGAAATATCTTCAGGTGAAGATTAAAAAATAAATGTATATTCTTATTTTATTTAGCTAATAAAATCCTCTATGAAATATATTCTACTATGTGTTTTTTAAAAACTAAGGCCTTATAAGTTTTAGAAATTACTCAAAGAATCAATGACTATTAAAATGAACAAGTTTTTGTGTTCAAAAATATACTTACACACAGAAGACTGACAGAAGGGGTTAATATTCAAAAATTTTTGAAAAGATTTGTGAAACTAACTGTATTTTTTTTATTTTTTTATTTAATTCTTGTTCAAGCACAGTTTTCTTTCTTATATTCCCAGCCCTGCCTGCCCCCCAATCAGTGCTCCCCACCTCCCTCCTATTTTCACCCCCCACCCTTAGTTATTGTCCATGTGTCATTTATCCTTGTTCACGCGAGTCCATGCCCTTTTGCCCTATAATTCACTCCCCTCTCCCCTCTGGACCCTGCCAGCCTGTTCCATATTTGAGTGTCATTGGTCATATTTGCTTGCTTGTTTGTTTTGTTGTTTAGATTTCTGTTAACAGTGATATCATATGGTATTTGTCTTTCACCGCCTGGCTTATTTCACTCAGCAAAATACTTTCCAGTTCCATCCATCCTGTTGCAAAGGGTAGTAGTCCCTTCATCCTTTCTGCAGCATAGAATTCCATTGTGTAAATATGCCATAGCTTTTTGATCCAGTCATTTACCAATGGGCATCTAGGTTGCTTCCAACTCTTGGCTATCGTGAATTGTGCTGCTATGAACATCGGGATGCATAGGTTCTTTTGGATTGGTGTTTCAGGGTTCTTAGGATATACTCCTAATAGTGGAATAGCTGGGTCAAAAGGTACGCTCAATTTTAGTTTTCTTAGACAATTCCATACTGTTTTCCATAGTGGTTGTACCAGTCTGCAATCCCACCAACAGTGAACTAGGGTCCCCTTTTCCCCACAACCTCTCCAGCACTTGTTGTTTGTTTCTTTGTTTATGATAGCCATTGTGACTGGTGTAAAGAGGTATCTCATTGAGGTTTTAATTTCCATCTCTCTGATAGCTAGCAATATTGAGCATCTTTTCATGGGTCTCTGGATCCTCTGTGTGCCCTCCTTGGAGAAATGTCCGTTCAAGTCCTTTGCCCAATATTTAATTGGGTTGCTTGTCTTCTTTGAGTGGAGTCACGTGAGTTCTGTGTATATTTCGGAGATTAAACCTTTGTCTGAGGTGTCATTGGCAAATATATTTTCCCATGCTGTTGCTTCTCTTTTGATCTTGATACTATTTTCCTTAGCCATGCAGAAGCTTTTAATTTTGATGAGATCCCATTTGTTTATTCTTTCCTTTATGTCCCTTGCTCTAGGAGACATATCAGTAAAATCTTTTTTTTTAAGATTTTATTTATTTATTTATTTATCTTTAGAGGGGAAGGAGAGAAATATCAATGTATTGTTGCCTTTCGTGCGTCCCCTGCTGGGAGTTGGCCTGCAGGGAACCAGCCTGCAACCCAGGCATGTGCCCTGACTGGGAATCGAACCACGATTCTGTGGTTCGCAGGCCCGCGCTCAATCCACTGAGCTACACGAGCCAGGGCTCATATCAGTAAAATCTTGCTGCGTGGAATATCTGAGATTTTCCTGCCAATGTTCTCCTCTAGGGCTTTAATGGTTTCATGGCTTATATATAAGTCTTTTATCCACCTTGAATTTATTTTGGTGTATGATGTAAGTTGGTACTCAAGTTTCATTTTTTTGCAGGTAGCTGTCCAGTTATCCCAACACCATTTGTTGAAAAGGCTGTCATTGCTCCATTTTTATGTTATTGCCCCCTTTGTCAAATATTCATTGACTGTAGAGAGTTGGGTTTATTTCTGGGCTCTCTGTTGTGCTCCATTGGTCTATGTGCCTGTTTTTATGCCAGTACCAGGCTGTTTTGATTACAGTGGCCTTGTAATACAGTTTGATATCAGGTATTGTGATCTCTCCAAATTTGTCCTTCTTTCTCAAAATTGCAGCTGCTATTCAAGGTCTTTTATGGTTCCATATAAATTTTTGAAGTGTTTGTTCTATGTCTGTGAAGTATGCCATTGGTACTTTAATAGGTATTGCATTAAATCTGTAAATTGCTTTGGGTAGTATGGACATTTTGATGATGTTAATTCTTCCAATCTATGAACAGTGTATGTGTTTCCATTTGTTTGTCTCTTCCTTGATTTCTTTCTTCAGTGTTGTGTTGTTTTCTGCATACAGGTCTTTTACCTCCTTGGTTAGGTTGATTCCCAGATATTTTATTTTTGTTTTTGCTATACTGAATGGGATTTTTTTCTTGATTTCTGCTTCTGCTGCTTCATTGTTGGTATGCAAAAATGTCTTTGATTTCTGGATATTGACTTTGTATCCCGCTGTTTTGCCAAATTCATTTATTAGTTCCAGCAGTTTTTTTGGTAGAGGCTATAGGATTTTCCATGTACACTATCATGTCATCTGCAAACAGTGTCAGCTTTGTTTCCTCCTTTCTGATTTGGATGCCTTTTATTTCCTTTTCTTACCTGATCTCTGTGGCTAGAACTTCTAATACTATATTGAATAGAATTAGTGAAAGTGGGCAACCTTGTCTTGTTCTTGATCTTAGTGGAAAAGCTTTTATTTTTTTGTCCATTGAGTATGATGTTGGCTGTAGGTCTTTCATATATGACCTTTATTATGTTGAGGAATGCTCCCTCGATTCCTGTTTTTCTGAGTACCTTTATCATAAATGGGTGTTGAACCTTATCAAAAGCTTTTTACATGTCTATTGATATGATCATGTGGTTTTTGTCTTTGATTTGGTTTATGTGGTGTATTACATTTACCGATTTGCGTATATTGAACCATCCTTGCATCCCTGGGATGAATCCCACTTGGTCGTGGTGTATGATCTTTTTGACATATTATTGAATGCGATTTGCCAATATTTTATTGAGGATTTTAGAGTCTATGTTCATGAGTGATATTCACCTGTAGTTTTCCTTCTTTGTTGTGTCTCTATCTGGCTTTGGAATTAGGGTGATGCTGGCTTAATAAAAAGAGTTTAGGAGTCTTCCATCATTTTGGATTTTTTTGGAATAGTCTGTGAAGAATAGGGGTTGTCTCTTCCTTAAAAGCTTTGTAGAATTCTCCTGTGAAACCATCTGGTCTGGGCTTTTGTGTGATGGGAGTTTTTGATTACTGCTTCAATTTCATCTGCTGTTATTGGCCTGCTCAGGTTTTCTGCTTCTTTTTCATTAAGTTTTGGAAGATTATATTTTTCTAGAAATTTGTCCATTTCACCTAGGTTTTCAAATTTCTTGGCATACAGTTCTGCATAGTAATTTCTTACAATCCCTTCTATTTCTATGGTATCAGTTGTAATCTCTCCTCTTTCATTTCTGATTGTGTTTATTTGGGTCCTCTCTCTTCTTTTCTTGATGAGCCTACTTAAAGGCTTGTCTATTTTGTTTATCTTTTCAAAAAAATAACTCTTGGATTCATTGATCCTTAGAATTGTGCTCTTAGTCTCTATGTCATTTAATTCTGCTCTGATGTTGGTTAATTCCTTCCTTCAACTTGCTCTGGGCTGTTTTTGTTGTTGTTCTTCGAGTTCTTGCAGTCGTTGGGTTAGGTTGTTTAAAATGTTTCTATCTTCTTTAGATAAGCCTGTATTGGTATGAACTTCCCTCTCAGGACTGCCTTCAACTGTGTCCCATAAGTTTTGGGTTGTTGTGAGTTCATTTTCATTTGTTTTCAGAAGCTTTTTTATTTCTTCCCTAATTTCAATCTTGACCTATTTGTTGTTTAATAGCATACCATTCAGTCTCCATGCCTTTGGGTGTTTTGGTTTTTTGTGTGTGCTGTTGGTTTCCAATTTCAGTCCCTTGTTATCAGAGAAAATGCTTGGTATGATTTCTGTTTTCCTGATATTGTTGAGACTCTTTTTGTGTCCTATCATGTGGTCTATCTTTGAAAATGTTCAATGCACATTTGAAAAGAATGTGTATTTAGCTTCTTTGGGATAGAGGGCTCTATATATATCAATTAGATCCATTTCATCTAGGGTGTCATTTAATGCTGCAATATCTTTGTTGATATTTTGTTTGGAAGATTTGTCCATTTTAGACAGTGGGGTGTTAAAATCCCCTACTATAATTGTGTTGCTGCCAATATCTTTCTTGAGGTCTTCTAGGATTTTTCTTATATATTTGGGTGCTCCTATGTTGGGTGCATATATATATACGATGTTAATGTCTTCTTGGTGGATTCTTCCCTTGAGTATTATGAAGTGACCTTCCGGGTCTCTCTTTATGGCCCTTTTTTGAAGTCTATTTTGTCTGATATGATCATTGTTATCCCGGCTTCTTTTTCTTGTCCATTTGCTTGGAACATTTGTTTCCATCCTTTCGCTTTTATTCTGTTAAGGTCTTTTGACCTGAGGTGGGTCTCTTATAGGCAGCATATGTGTGAGTCATGCTTTCTTATCCATTCAGCTATTCTATGTCTTTTAATTGGTGCATTTAATCCATTTATGTTTCAAGTTATTATTGAAAGGTACTTATTCACTGCCAGTTGTTTACCTGTGTTCCTCTCCGTCTCTCTCTTTTCCTTCCTTTCCTTAAAGCAGCCCTGTTAGTAATTCTTGTAGAGCTGGTTTGGTGGAGGCATATTCTTTTAGACTTCTTTTGTCTTGGAAGCTCTTTATTTGGCCTTCTTTCTTGATTGAGAGACTTCCTGGGTACAGTAGCCTTGGTTGTAGGCCTCTGTTTCTCATTACTTGGAGTATTTCTTGCCATGCTCTTCTTGCTTGGAATATTTCCATTGAGAAGTCAGTAGCCAACCTTATTGGGACCCCCTTGTATGTTACTTCCTTTTTCTCCCTTGCTGCCTTTAGGATTTTCTCTTTGTCTTGGAGGTTTGACATTTTTATGATGATGTGTCTTGCAGTAGGCCTCTTTGGGTTCCACCTGATTGGGCCTCTCTGTGATTCCAGGATTCGTGTGACTTTTTCTCTCCTCAACTTAGGAAAATATTCGGTTATTACTCTTTAAAGTAGGTTTTCTATCCCTTGTTCTTCTTCTTACTCTCCTTCTGGTATTCCTATTATTTGGATATTATTACGTTTCACATTGTCTTGCATTTCTCTTAAATTCTCCTCATTTTTTCTGAGTCTCTTTTCCATTTCTTGGTCCATCTGGGAGATTCTTTCTATCCCGTCTTCGATGTCACTTATGCGATCTTCTGCCTCATTGATCTTCAAACCTTCTACTGTGTTCTTCATTTCAGAAATTGTATTCTTCATTTCCTCTTGGCTTTTACTGATGATTTCTACTTCCTTTTTCATGCTGGTATAGTTTGCAGAGAGTTCATTGTAGCTCCCCTGGAGTTTCTGGTAGCTCGTTTTAAGCTCTTTGAATTTCCTGATAACCAGTGCTTTGAATTTAATATCTGATAGTTGACTTGCCTCTAGTTCATCTAACATTCTTTCTGAGACTTCCTCCTTTCCTTTCATTTGGGGATTGTTTCTTTGTCTTCCCTTTGTTTGTGTTGCTCTTCTTGTTTGCCTCAGCTTCTTAAATTGATCTGTTCTGGTTCCCTGGGTTTATGGTGTGAACTTCTGTGGTAGGATGCCTGTGAGATTCAGTGGTGCAGTCTTGAGCAGGTATCTTGGTGTTCTCCCTTCCACCTACTTCTCCTGTTGGTTTCCAGCTGGTCAAACCTTTTCTTCTGGTCTCACTAGCTGTAGCAGCCTGAGGGCTATTAGTGTGGCCTTTCTCTGGTCTCAGTGAACTCAACTGGTCTCACCAGTGCCCTCCCAAGATCCAGACTGGCGCTGCTCTCCCATGCCCCACTGAGAGCAGGTTTTTCCCCAGGATTCCCAGCCCTGGCCTGGCATGAGTGCATGCGATCCCTGCCAGGCTTTCCTGGTCTCGCATGTTTGTCCTTGGGCTTTCCCAGTGCTGTGGCTGAACACACAGGGCAACTCACAATTCTTCCAAGCTGGCAGGCACAGCTTGACTCCCAGTGCTTCTCTGTCTGTGCTGTCTGGGTATGGAGAGAGCTGGCCACTGGCGCTCCACCAGAGGCCCTGCCAATAGCCTGCAGCTCCCCGAGACTGTGGGAATGCTGGCTCAGGCTACCGGGAATGCAGGGGCAACTCAGTTCCCCAAGCCAGCAACCACAGCCTGACTCCACGGGTTATCAGAGCTCTCTGGTTTGCTTCTCAATGCCCACTCCTCTCTCTGCCACTACAGGGAAAAGGATCTCTGCTGGTATTTTCCAATCTGTGCCCTGCTGGTTAGGGAGAGTGACTAGTTCTCTCCCAGGGTTTTGTTGCCCGCCCTCGGCTCTCAGAGACCGGGGCAACCAGGCCAGGGCCCTGGCGCAGCCCGGTGGAGGGCCTGCAGGCTATGCATTGTTCCCTTGTACCTTGTTGATCTGTGGTGGTCTCCTCTCCTCGACCTCTGGTCATTCAGTGTCCGCCACACTTTCTGGAGTCCTGCCTTCCTGTATGCTGGGTCCCTGTTGAGTATCCGCTGCGCTCCTCTGCAGATCAGCCTGGTTTTTCTGCAATGCATGGAGGGAAGCAAAATCCTTTGTCACACTCCGCCGCCATCTTCCCTCCGACCATTCAATATTCAATTTTTTTAAGAACTTACAAAACTCAATGTCAAAAAAACAAAAAAATAATAATAAATGGGCAAAATACCTGCATGAACAATTCTGAAAGAGTACATACAGATGGCCAATAGATACATGAAAAGATGCTCAATGTCACTAACCTTCAGATATCATCTCATACTGGTCAGAATGGCTATCATCAATAAATCAGCAAGCAACAAGTACCTGCAAGGATGTGGAGAAAGGGGAACACTTTTGCATTGTTGATGGGATTGCAGATTGGTGCAGTCATTGTAAAAAACAGTGTGGAATACCTCAAAAAATTAAAAGTGGAACTGCCTTATGACCCAGCAACTCCACTTCTTGAAATTTATCCAAAGATATTAAAAAAAACTGATTTGAAAGAACATAAACACCCCTATGTTCATTGCAACATTATTTACAATTGCCAAGATATGGAAGCAGCCCAAGTGTCTACCAGTGGATGAATGGATAAAACAACTATGATACATTTCACAAGGGAATACTAATCACTATAGAAAGGAAGAGAATTTTATCCTCTGTGGCACCACGGATGGAACTGGAGAATATTATGCTAAGTGAAAGAAGCCAGTCACAGAAAGACAAATACCATATGATTTCACTCATATGTGGAATCTAATGAACAAAATGAGTTAACAAGTGAAATAGAGATAGACTCACAGATTGAGAGTAGGCTGATAGCTCCGAGTTGGGGGTGGGTAGGAGGTGATGATTGTGGGAAGTGTATGAAAAGATAAATGATAATAAAAATACACTGAAATTTTAAAAAAAGAAAATAAGAATATATAAATATAGGCAATACTTTTTGGAGGGTTATTGATTTAAATCTATAATAAAACTGAATTGAGAGAAAAATTTCTAAGCACTTGTGTCATTCTCTGATATTGCTTGCTTCAATCTTTATGCTCTTTTAAATCATAAAAAGATTACAGTTTATTTAAGACATATAGAATCAGCTGGACAAATTTACCACCATCTGGAAATTGTGCAATAGCACAGCTGCCGTACACTGTTTTATACTAATTCTACATTCTTATTAATAATATGATAATTTTCCCATATTATATTAAAAGCCATTTAAATGATATATATATATATATACATACACATGTATGTATGGTTATAAATATCCATATATAATCACATATATGCTATGTGTAATGCTGTATAAATACAAATTTATTAATAAATAACAAGCTCTATCCCAATTAAGCACATGATTATTTCACCAAATATTTTTCTGAATGAGTGTTTAGTAAATTTCCTAACTTATATTATTTTCTCTTCAACTTGAATTTCATATCTGTAAGTGGTTTGATTCATATTAAAACAGATAACAAGCACTTAGCTCTCATATAATGTTGTCTTGATCTAAGGTAATAGAACATATTTAAATTTTTTCATAACCACTGTAAAGTTTTAATGAACTAAAAAGTTAAATACAAATTTTCATATACAGAATAGATTATTGTATAACTGATAACCTCAGAGCCAAGCACTAAATTTTCTTCCATGAATTTCAGTAATGGTGGAATGGGGGGGTGCTTTAAATTCAACTTAAATTATTCTATTAGCCGGGATCACTTAGGAATAATTTTAGATTTTGTTTTATCTTAGTATTTTCTTCTTTATTGGCAGGTTAGGGGCTGGGAGGTACAGTTAATTGAAAAAGATATTTTTGGTAACTCTTACTTAGATGCTTTGTTTAATAAAAGTTAAAGCACCGTTTATGTTGCAAATCTGAACCAGAGCAGTCCATCAGACTGGAACTTCCTTACACGGTAAGCATCAGGTAGTTTTCTGCCATATTTTCAGCACATCAGCACTCCATATGCTGCAAAAATGTCACTAAAGTCTGGCAGCAATTTAAAAAGGCTCTTGACATATTGTTCAGTGTCATTCTCTTGTAGAAAGTGCCTGGGGTTGTGGCTGAAAGGGGAAATTGTGGCAACTAAGAAACACAAAATCCTAACAAAAGAAACTGGAATATGTAAAATACTTCTAGAAAATAACAGATACAAATGCTTTATAGTGGGGAGTGACTGAAGGAGAGCTAGAGAGAGAGGAACGAAGTAGCCTATATAATATAAAAATCCCCAAATCACTGTTGATTGGATGTTCTTTAAATAAAACTAAAAAACAAAACATTATACTTCTTATTGACATACTTATTAATATGTCATTAATAATGACATATTAAAATTTGAGGTTCTATATTTTAGAATATTTTTTAATTCAACTGGAAAAAATGAGTAGAATAATAGAAAATGATCCCGGAGCTACTGATCCCAGTGTAGGTGAATGACTGTAAATTATATCCTTCTCAGTTGCTTTTGTGTTGTGCCCATCTGAAGGCACATTTGTAAGAACCTGACCTCACTATCTCCTTTAGCCATATCCAGCAGGACATGTGCTACATTTGCAGTATATTGGACTATTTTTGTTGAGTCACTAGATAAATCATTTGACATCTTGTCACCACTGGACAGAGGCGGGGAATTGTTCTTTTAATTCAAAGCTGGACTATTGCAGAAGGTTGTTTGTCACACAATAGGTTGTTTGCTTATGGATTATAACTACAAACACTGGAGGCAGGAATGAAAATAAAGGTAATTTACTAGTCATAAAACCTGACAGCATGAACATTGGGACTCTTCTGGAATGTTTTGTGATAGTCATCATCATTTGTGTAATATTCACAACTTTAATAAATCTACAAAATACTGGCTAGAACATAAAGAAAAGGGAACACTTTTGCACTGTTGGTGGGAATTCAGACTGGTACAGCCACTGTGGAAAACAGTATAGAATTTCCTCAAAAAATTAAAATGGAGCTGCCTTTTAACTCAGTGATTCTGCTGCTGGGAATTACCCTAAGAATCCTGATTCACCAGTTCAAAATAACTCACGCACCCTTATGTTTGTAGCAGCGCTATTTGTAATAGCCAAGTGCTGGAAACAGCCTAAGTACCCATGAGTAAAGGAATGTATCAGAAAACTGTGGAAAATTTACACAATGAAATACAATGCATTAGAAAGAAAGAACAAACTCCTATCTTTTTGACAGCATGGATGAAACTGGAGAATATTATACTAAGTGAAATAAGCTGGGCGGTAAAAGACAAATACCATACAATCTCAACTATAAGAGGAATCTAGTGAAGAAAACTAACGAAGAAAATAGAACCACTGCTGTGGGAACATGGAATAAACTGACGGTGACCAGAGACAAGAGGAAGGAAAATAATAGTGAGAAGAAGGGGAAGAGACTAGACAAAGAACATGTATGAATGACCCATGGACATAGACAACAGTGTGGAAATTGACTCTGGGAATGAGGGTGTGAGTGGGATGGGTGGAGGAGGGCAAAGGGGGAAAATTTGGGACAACTCTGATAGAATAACAATAAAAAATCTTAAATATTAACAACTTTTACAATACTTTTGAGTGGGCTGATCTACTAAAAATATAGCTCAAGATTCCTCACTACACACTCTTTTATATGATATTCTGTAAATGTCAAAATTCCTACACCAAATACTTGTAAATATTAATATATCAATCTATTGCCTATTTACTCATTGGTGTTTATACTTGTTCATATTATTCTATTTCAGAAGACTCTTAAGTTGGACTATTTGTTAAGTGCAATGTCATCCTGATATTCATTAAGTGCATATCATACTGATATTATAATTTGGAGCCAATATTAATACATTTTGCTTCTATGTATTTCATAATGCTTTTGAAAATCCATACTTACTAGGTATTTTTATTCTTAAAGCTTTTTATGAAAGTATTTGAGTTTGTAATGAGAATAGAAGTTACAAATGTTTTGGTCTCACCAATATTTGTTAGCACAACAAGCTTGAAAATATACATATAAAGAACAAGTATTTATGAATGTGCTGTGTAATGGAAATGAGTGGCCAGAGGGGAAATAATGTCAGGGTCCTCACCATTACAATATAACAAAGAACTTAATATAGGTTGCCAGAAGCAAAGGAACTGTGTCATCCATTGACCCAGTAGTCCTGAGCTTGGTCCAATAAGATTGCCAGGCATTTGGAACAACGCAAGCAAAATTATGATATTTCACGGCAGTGGGGGAGGGGGCTTGAAAAATCTGTGCGTATCATCTCTGCTAGCTGGGAAAAGGAAAGCCTTGACATTGTACATTCATCCCAAGGCCTGGAAGGGAGAAGGAAATGGTGTTCACATTGCCCAAAGAAAAAGCCCATAAAACAACTTTTATTAATTGCTTGCCTTCTGTCATGCATGCAAAATGAATAAATGAAATATGAGATAAGGTAAGGATTCAGACTAACAGACCTACCCCTACATACCTACATTAGGGTAGTTATGTTGCCCTGGGAAAGCTGGCACCACCTTCACCCACCAATCAATATGTAAACTTCTTTACCCTCATCCTGCCAATTATGTAAGTCCTCAGAACAAAGTATTTATTCTCTTCCCTCTCTCTTGCCACACAGAGGGCCTCAGGCCATCTGGCATCTCTTCCTCTCTGTCTCTGGTCACCTGGCCATTGGCCAACCTGCTTTTGCTATGCCCACCTCTTCCTACCCTTGCCTTTTCTATCCCATTGGAACTTAGCACTAATAAACTTTGCCTTCATGCTAATAGGCATGCTGATCTGTAATTCTTCACTGCTTCAGCAAGAGAAACCAAGTTTCTCCCCTAAAAATCTATGACTAAGAAAAAGAAACTGAATCAGAAAACTACACAACACTGAAAAAAAGTAATTAAAGAAAACACAAAAAATGAAAGCATATACTGTGTTCATAGATTGGAATAGTTAACATAATTAAAATGCCCATACTACCCAAAGCAATCTATAGATTCAACACAATTCCAATCAAAATACCAATGGCATATTTCTCAGATATAGAAAAAATATTTCAAAAATTCACATCAAAGTATAAATGATTTCAAATAGCCTTAACAATTTTTAGAAAGAAGAATAAAAGTAAGAGAAATCACAATACCTGATTTCAAACTATATTTCAAGCCCACTGTCATCAAAACAGACTCATACTAGCATTAGAACAGACACATAGACCAATGGAACAGAATAGAGAGACCAGAAATAAACCCATGTCAGCACTGTCAGTTAATATTTGACAAAGGGGACAGAAATATAATATGGAGTAAAAATAGCTTCTTCAATAAATTGTGTTGGGTAATCTGGACAAGTACCTGTGAGAAACTGAAACTAGACCACTAACTTACAGCATACACAAAAATAAACACAATATGGATAAAGGACTTAAATATAAGTTGTGGCACCATGAAGTTCTAAAGGAAAACATAGGCAAAAATAGGGGAGGGATTTAGAGGAACAAATATAAAGGATACATGGACAACAACTAAGAAGGGTGGAAATGAGAGGGGGAGCACGGGGAGGGGTATGGGATGGGAGTAATAGACAGAAAATTGTATTTTAAAAATAATTAAATAAATCAAAAATGAGAACGTCAAAAAAAAAGAAAGAAATGAAAATTATAGTTCTTGGCAAAAAAAAAAAAGAAAACAGGAAACTTCAGATATCCCACACAGCAATATTTTCACCAACACCCCGTAGGGCAATGGATATAAAGGAAAGAATGAATAAATGGTACTACACCAAATCAAAAAGGATCTATGGCTAAATAAAACATTAACAAAATGAATAAAGAACCAACCATATGGGAAACATATTTGCCAATGATACCTCACACAAAGGTTTGATACCTCACACAAACTATATAAAGAACTCACATGATTTCATACAATGAAGACAAACAATCCAATTAAAAACTGGGCAAAGGACCTATCCAGACACTTCTCCAAGGAGGACATACAGAGGGCCCATAGACACATGAAAAAATCTCAGCATCACTAGCCATTGGAGAGATGCAAATTAAAAGCACAGTCCTATACCAATTCATACCAGTCAGAATAGCTATCATTAATAAATTAACAAAGAAGTGCTGGCAAGGTTATAGAGAAAAGGGAATCCTAACACTCTGCTCGTGGTAATGCAGATTGGTGCAGCCACTGTGGAAAACAGTATAAAATTTTCTACAAAACCTAAAGACAAAACCTTCCATCCAGTGATCTTACTGCTAGGATTATATCCTAAAAGTCCTGAAACACCAATTCAAAAGAACCTATGCACCCCAATGTTCATAGCAGCATTATTTATAATAGGCAAGTGCTGGAAATAGCTTAAGTCCTTATTAGTAAATGAGTGGATCAAAAAACTGGTAAAATTACACAATGGAACACTATGCAACAGAAAGAAAGACTGTAAGGGACAACTATAACTGAACAACAATAAATTTTAAAAAAGAAAGAAAGAAAAAGTAGTTTTTCTGCCTTTCTTCCATCTGCTTTTGCAGTGGAGTCTTTAAACAATTATGTAGCTTATTGAATAATAGCTTTTAAAAGACACAGAAACAATTCTTTGTATAAAAAGTCTCTTTACATAAAAAAAGAAGAAAAGAAAAATAAACTGAAGATTTATAAGAGCCTTGTATTCAAATATGAAGGTAATCCTGAATGGGACTCCTCTCAACTTTTCACATCAGATTCCATGTATCATAATTCCTTTAGTAAGTTTCATCATTTAAGTTGGTAAGGCAGATCTATTTCTCAGGTATAAAAAAAGGATAAAACAAAAATGCCAAGCAAATGATTATTCAGAAATCCATTCAAAAAACAAAATGTTAGAACTAAGGAAATTGAAATAATTAGATAGAGAAAAATCAAGTGGTACTGGATTATTTCAATTAGAAAACAATTTTAAATCTAAAATAAAATAAAAATTTGGACATAAACATAGCATGTGAGTAGAATACAATGCTTCCAGGCTCTAAGAATGGTGATTATTTCCAGTAAAGCCTAACATTATTTGCAAAATAAATGAATATATATATATATATATACATATATATATATATATATATATATATATATATATATATATATGTATGCATAAATGCTGACAAATATAGTGAAGATTTTACTTTGTCTTGCTGAGAAACTTGATTCAGTGATATGAAAGAGTGTAAAACACCATGTACAAAAGCCACTATAATGTTTTAGCCAAAAGTAAATACACCCATAAAAAGTCAAGGCAATTACTGTTTAAATAAAGTATATACATTACATGTTTTGAAAAAGGGGAATGCTATAGTTGTAAAATATTGTGTAATAAAATTTGAAAATTGACTGGTGTTACTGCTACTGGCATGAACAAGGAATGTAAATTTAATGTAATTAAATAAATATAAAGATAAGTGTAAAGAAATAAAATTATATTTCAGTTCAGAAAATGTAAATCTAGAAAAATATGAAATATGAATAAGCTGGAAAATCTATGGAACTTTGTAAAAATATACTCAAATTAGAAAGCAATTCTGATTTTGTTATGCAATAAACTGTCTCAATAAGCAAGATATGTACTTTAGGTTAGTTTTGAAGGTAAAAGTATCTATAATACACTTAGTTTGGTTTGTTGATCTTGGGTAGAAGGGAGTTCAATATTTTAATAGATGACTCAATGGTGGGTTCAAGAGCACCAAAAAATAAAAGTAAATTAGTTCAAGGAAGTATATCTAAAACAACTATAGAAGGGAAAAAGATTGCTTTAAGGCAAAGAAACTATTTAAAATTTAACAGAGCAATAAATAATAAAACAAAAAAGAAGAAGAGAGTTATTTAATGTGGTGCTAGAAGTAATAAATTTTTTTCTCCAAAAATTAAGTAATTTGGAGAAACTCTCATTTGAATTTTGTAAAAATTAGAAAATGTGAGAAATAACTGGTTAATAGAGGACCTAGCTGAGGAATTAATTCGTGCTAACCTTTAGGAACCGCTGAGATATGAAATTGATTTGAGATGATCTAGTTATCTCAATTACCTTATTTTTTAGAATATCCCCTCAGCGGAATCAGCTATTGCTTTTATTTTAAAATAATATGTTAATTATTTCAGGAGATAATATCTCAAACCTAGCATTACTGTTAATGACCCTTTTCAGATTCTAAGGTTTTAGCGTGGTATATATTTATATTTAAAGCATTTCTAACATTTTGAGCACATAGTAGGTCTTTATTACAGTTTGTGGAATGAACTGATAAATTTATAAAATGGATGTAAATGACTGCTTTTGAGCTTCATTCTGATATTCAAGTATTTTAACTATGTTTAAAACAAGGTAACTTGTGCTACAAAGGATAAAAAGACACCTCTGCTAACAAAGAGCTTAAATTCTAATTAAGTGGATGATGAGGGTAAAAGTGCACAGAAAATAAACTAAAGTTTAGTTAATATAGTAGGTAAACATACAGCAGATGTGATGGCAGTACACCTAGTGGCTAGCATAGAGCAAATGGAATTAGAAATAACTCCAATGTTTTGACTGTAGACTTATTTTAATTATCCATAAATCTAGAGAAGGAACACATAAAAATAAAAAGTGAAACACACAACAAAATAAAGAAGAAACCATTACTTTGGTTTTCAATTTAGAAATTCTCAGTGAAAAGGAAGTGTCTAGGTGGAACAGGTGAAATTGATAAATCGGCTTGTGAAAAATTACTAAACTATTTATTATCAGAGTGTAGAAAGCTTGGACAAAAGCCCTTTATGCCACTCTCAGGCCAGTCTACAGTTAAATGACACTCAAGGAATGAACACGACATTCAGAGAAGCCCAGAGGAAACTTTAACATCCAGGTCTCATTCTTTATCAGTGATGGTTCTTCCTAGTTTCTGCAAAGACAGCTTCTAACCCCCAATTCAAGTCCATTTTATTCATTTTAATGTATTTCTCATTTCTTTTATAAATTAAAGTCAATTTCTCCAAAATGCGTGTATAAAAGTACTAATCATATTCTATGTCTAATAAGTGTGAAAAATGTTTTACTAAAGGTATTGATTACTGGCACTTTTCTACTTTTAAATGTTATTGAATTATATTTTATTTTTTTAATTGTAACAATATTTTATTGTCTATTTTTTATTGTTCAATTACAGTTGTCCCCATTTTCCTCCCATTACTCTCCCCCTCCATCTAACTCCACCTCCCATATTCAATTCTCCCCTCTCCATTGTCTTTGTCCATAGGTCCTTTATACATGTTCCTTGACAACCCTTCCCCTTCTTTGTCCCATTCATTATTAATTTGAAGTGTGTCTACATGTCTCTCCACCTGAGACTTTTATATTGAAAATATGACACTAAAATGTGGCAAGACATCATAAAATATGGCTTCTCAAAAACAGAAAAAATAAAGCACATGTGATTAAATTTCTATCATACAAATGATGGGTGTTTGTAAAATATTAGTTATTTTACTTTCATCTTATCTATATGAAGATGAACATATTAATAAAGTCTGCTATATTAGAGAAATTATTATACATTAAATAATTGACTTTTCCAAGAAGTAAGATGAGATAATATATCAAGATAGAATTATATTTATTTTTCCAGTTGATATAACATCTATTTTTTAAATAAAAAGTTTGAAAATAATGTCACGTGTGCCAAATAGGCCTATGAAACTTCTCAAATGTAGTATGTGTTGATATTGTGCTAATATTTTACTAATGTTGCAATACATTATAATAATTTTAAATGAAACTTTGCATTCATGTTTTCTTCAAACAAGTAAATTTAAGCATATTTCTTGTTATATAGTAATAGTAGTAGACAAATATTTCTCAGTTGTAGATTAACAAAATAAAAATGGTCTATTTTCTATGCATCTATATTCAATGATGACTTTGTAAAATAAATATATCAACACTACATTTTGTTTAGGAATTAAGTTTTTGTGATTACCAAGCAGTTACCAAACACCAAAAAAATATAGAAGAAATAGAAAAGCAATTGCGTGCATGTCAACAAGTTGCCTAACAATCAAGATCAATAAATAAAACCATAAGGCTGCAGAACACTCTTGCTCCTTCAGTTCATAGATGAATAGAATCAATGCTTGAGAAGATTTCCCTGGGGGTACAGGGTGGAATTTGGAAACTGTAAAAGGAGCAATGAAAATGAGAAGAGCAGATGGAAGCTATTAAATCAGAATAACATTGCTTCTCACAGAGACTCAAATCAAATGTCATGAACTTCTATTATTGACAACACAGACAGGCAGCAGTTATCTTTGGACTTTAAAAATATAATATATGCAATATTATACTATAAATAGTTATAAATTCTGCTTCAGCAAAGTGCCAAGCACCTGGTACATACACAGTGTTTTTGATGATGTCTTAATTTTAATTATGTAACATGTCTAAAAATGTTAACATAAGAACAAAGACTATGGAAGACTTAGTGTATTATAAAAATTCAGATTCTAAAACAAAACATAGTTTAAATGTAAATTTTTAAAATCATTACAATGCCTTATAGTTTTAGACAGTGGTGTAGTGTTTTTTCAGTACAGTGATCAGTGATTCTTGTTTCTTTATCAAAATAATCAAAAGCTTTTAGCACATGCTTTCCACCTGTATTCCCTCCTTGACCTCTATATCCTGTTTGAAGAATTTTAACACCTCAGGAAGGCATGAAACTATTGAGATATTTGCAAATGCATTTCTTCAAATGGGGCATGCAGGTCTGCAGGTCACATTGATGTAGTTTCTAGGTCTCTTTCTGCAGCCATGTGGTCTCTTGATCTCCCACTAGCCCAGCTGTCAGTGCACATGTGAGTGCATGTGAGCAAGGTCTAGTAATTCCTTGCCTGCCTCCCCCACCTGCTCTACTTCTTCCAGTGGACACTTTTAAGTGAATAGCAATGCTGTTGATTTTACAGTTTATTTAAAATTTTACTTCATTTTATGTGTTTGCTAAGAAGTCCCATATATTTATCAATATCCCTTCTTTCTATTCCATCTTCTTTTCCTTTCATTTCTTTCTATTCTACCACATCAGGAAATGTGGACAGGACCTAAGAGAACAAACCAATCAAATTTTCTGACAAAGAAGAAGGAGTCAAGAGGAAGAAGAAGATGAGAAGAGGGAAGAAAGGGAGATAAATTTATTGCCTTTTTGACATCAGTTGATAAGTAAAATATTAAGTCATTGGTTTTCATTCTTTTTTGTTTTTTTAATGTTTCAGTGATTTTACAAAGTGCTCATGACAACCTAAATAGTTACCTGAAAAAATATTTATAGGATATCACTTAATCCTAGAATTATTAAAAATATTATTTTAGGAGAATTGCCTGATTGTCATCCTCTGATGGTAAGTTTTGCTGTCCTTACAAAAGGAAACTCTTGCAGCTTATGGTGAGTTCTAGGTTTGGTGGAATAGTCTGGGATCTGAGAGCACCAATGATTCCTCGGTTCAGGGAGCATTAAAGTCAATGCATTGAAATGATCATTATGCTTAAAATTGTAGAAAACAATTGTAAATGAAACAGGTCTGAAACTTTTTACTGACACTACAGGTTTCTAGCTCTTATTCATGATCATTACTATCTATAGCATTTGCAAGTGCTGAATGGCTCTTAAGTTCTCTCAGCCTAGTGTCTGGTGGCAGCTTGTATGGACTAGCATTAGCCAATCACCCCAATTAAGCTGATGTAAACTTGAAAAAGCTAATACAATCTTGTATCTCCTAGTGTTGCAATCTTAAATGTAAAGTTAAAAAGGATTCATTAATTCTATGAGAGAGTTCAATCACTATCATTAATGAATTAAATTATTGAGAACTTGGTATACTTACATGCAAATGCAGACCCCATCAACACTTATTCAAAAGAACATTTAATTACTTATTTTTATTATTTATGGTTATTTTCTTTATTTTAATTATAACAATGTGCAATTTCATATAAATGCAATGAATCAAAAATAGTTTCAAATATTAATAGTTTGCATAGCTCCTAATGCTTTATTCTCATTGTCGTAGTAAGAATAATAATATTTGTATCTCTCTGATGGCTAGTGATGCTATGCACCATCTCATATGTCTATGGGCCCTCTGTCTTCCTTGGATAATAGTCTGTTTAGGCCCTTTGCCCATTTTTTAATCAGATTGTGTGTCTTTCTCGTGTGGAGTCGTGTGATTTCCATATACATTTGGAGATCAAACCCTTGTCTAAAGTACCATTGGCAAATATGTTTTCCCAAGTGGTTTGTTCCCTTTCCATCTTGCTGATGCTTTTTTTTAGTTATGCAGAAGGATTTTAATTTGATGTAGTCCCGTTTGTTTATTGTTTCCTTTATATCCCTTGCTCTAGGGGACATATCACTAGCCATCAGAGAGATGGAAATTAAAACCACAATGAGATATCACTTCATACTAGTCAGAATGGTCATCAGTAACAAACAACAAGTGCTGGCGAGGATGTGGAAAAAAGGGAAACTTAGTGCATTGGTTGGGAACATAGACTGGTGCAGCCACTGTGGAAAACATGATGGATTTTCCTCAGAAAACTAAAAATGGAACTGCCTTCTGACCCAGCAATTCCACTGCTAGGATTATACCCTAAGAATCTTGAAACACCAGTTCAAAAAAACCTATGCACCCGAATATTTATAGCAGTGTTATTTACAGTAGCCAAGTGCTGGAAACCACCTAAGTGTCTATCAGTAAAGGAGTGAATAAAAATAACTGGGATACATTTACACAAAGGAATACTAAGCAGCAGAAAGAAAGAAGGATCTCCTACCCTTATGGACAGCATGGGTGAAACTGGAGAGCATTATGCTAAGTGAAATGAGCCAGGAGGTGAAAGACAAATACCATATAATCTCTATAAGTGAAACCTAATTGACAAAACAAACAGGCAAGCAAAATAGGAACAGAGACATTGAAATTAAAAACAAACTGACAGTGACCAGAGAGTTGGTGGGAAGGGTCAAATCAAGAAACATGTATAAGGGATCCATGGACAAAGACACCTAGGGTGGGGAGAAATAAATGTGGTAGGTGAGGGGTGGGTAAGGCAAGGGAAAGTAATGGGGAAAAATTAGGACAACTGTAAGTGAACAACAATAAAAATAAAATAATATTAATAATATGTATAATTATTTAGAGGAAATAAAAAAATGGGATTTGCAAAGAGACAAAAGAAAATGTTTTTAAAATTTGGATTTGGATCAGTATTTACCTAAATGTGTCTACTTTTTCATGAAACTAATCAATGTGTATTGAGTATGATTGTGTACTCAGAATTGACAACGTTATAATGACAGTAAAAGTAAAATTCTAGGGCAGTAGTTGTTAACAGAGTGTTGTGGAAGGTGTGCACTATGCACTAGATACTAAGTACTAATGCATCCTTGCTGCATGAGCACACAAATATTAAGTCTACTCTGGTCTTAGGGATGGAGTGGGCTTGGGTGTGGGATCAGGACAGCCTCTATTTCACATGAGTTTGGATAAATAAGGAGGAACCAGGCAAGCAAACTGTGAGGAATAAAGAGCCATTCCATGTGGAAAAATCCAAGCCCTGCCTTTTAACTTGCTATTACTACTTGGAAAGTTACTTCTCTGATCCTGTTTTATAAAGTAAAATAAATATAATGGTAGTTCTTACCTTCTAAGGTTGATGTGAGAATTAAGTGAGCTAATATATATTAAGTGCTGGGAAGGACATCTGAGGCATTATAAGCCCTCTACAAGTGTTCACTGATGTTATCACTGTATCTAGAGTCTAAATGTCACAAAGAATAAAAAGGGATGAACAGGAATGAGGCTTAGAGAGCGACCTGGAAGTAAATCCTAGGAAAGAAAATAAGGTTCATGACATATTACAGAGTTCAAAATTCCTTTTGAGCGCCATGTAGTGTTTGGAGAGTTTTACGGAAGGGAGTGACAGGTTTGCACCTTACAGGTGTTGCTAGAACAGGGGGCAAGAAGTAGAGGAGGAGGAAGCTGTAGCAGGGTTCTCAAAAAATGACGATGCCCAAGACTGAGATAATGGTGAAGAGATGGAGATCGTGAGATAAATCATGAAGATTTTGCTCTGGATTTAAAATATTGGCCCTGGCTGGCGTAGCTCAGTGAATTGAGTGCGGGCCTGCGAACCAGAGGATCACGGTTCAATTCCCAGTCAGGGCACATGCCTGGGTTGCAGGCTGGTTCTCTGCAGGCCAACTCCCAGCAGGGGATGCACGAAAAGCAACCATACATTGATGTTTCTCTCCCTTTCTTCTTCCCCTCTAAAAGATAAATAAATAAATAAAATATTTAAAATAATAATAATAAAATAAAAAAATAAAATAAAATATAACTTAGTATGTGCATTTCCATATCTCAGATCAAATTGTGATAATATCTATATAATTTATCTTCTTTATTAGGTATTAAAACTAAATATCTCTTATTCATTAAGTTTTTTCTAAATTGTAAATTATTTATTCTTACATGTCTTACTGGGAAGTATTTGATACATGTAAAATAATATAGGTGCCATATACATAATGTAGAAACCTAATAATAAAACAGACACTGCTGAAACACACACTCAACTGTAGAAATTGAATCTTTTTTTTTTAATTTATTACTTATTTATCTTCAGAGGGGAAAGGAAGGAGAGAGGAAGGAAACATCAATGGATGGTTGCTTCTCGTGCATCCCCTGCAGGAAACTGGCCCCTGCTGGAAACTGGCCTGCAACCCAGGCATGTGCCCTGACTGGGAATCGAACCCCGATCATCTGGTTCGCAGGCCTGCGCTCAATCCACTGAGCTACACCAGCCAGGGCTGAGCTACACCAGCCAGGGCGAAATTGAATCTTATCATAACCTTCTATATCTCTTTAATCTTCCTTCACCAAATTCCAAACTCTTGCCTCTACCCTGGAGGTTAATATTATCCTGAATTAAAAATAATAAAATAATAATAATAATAATAATAATAATAATAATAATGGCTTTCATATATAAATGTATCACACTTAGAGATATCCCTAATTAATGTATCATTTGTTTTTTTCTGAACTTCATAAAAATAATACATATGTGAGTATTACCTTTGGTAGTAAGGTGACTTGTACCTTCGTAAATGTTTCAACATTATGTACCTAAGATTTATTCTTGCTGAATGTGCACTTACTCATTTTTTCAGCTATAGTGCATTTCATTATATCAGCATAGATAATGCTATGTAGTTATTGATTTAGTGAGTGAGTTAGTTATTTTTGGCCCCACAAACAATGTTGCTATAAATGTTCCTTGCATGTTAATTTGTGCATGTTTTGGGAGTTAACTTGATAATGCCAATTGTTTTCTACAGAATTTATGGCAATTTTTACCTGCTGGCAGCATTTGGAATTCCTGACTTTTTCATATTCTTACCAACATTTGTCATTATTTAATATTTCTTTTCTTGACAACCTTGTGGTGGTAAAAGGCATCACATTGTAACTTTGTTTAGCTGATTATTAAGGAGATCAAATGTCCCTGTATATATTTACTGATTCTTCATACTTCTTCTGTGATGTGCCTATTATTTTTATTTGTTTTGCCATTTTATCATGAATTTTTAAATGTGGATTCATGAGTTCTTCAGATATTATAGATATTAGTTGGTTTACATGCCTAAAATCTCCTCTGAATTTGTATATTTCCTTTTCACTTTCTTTATGGAAGGTTTTTGATGAATAGAAGTTCTTGATTTAAATGTAATTATTAGTCCTTTTTTTAAAAAATCAGTGCTTCTTGTGCCTTATATGCGAACTTTGTTGCCACATTATCTAAATATAATCTATACTTTATTCTAGAAGTTGTATTTTCACCATTTACATTTATTTTAAGTCATATTTAACTGATACTTGTGTGAGGTAAAGATTTTCATTATTTTGTCTATAGAACATACGCTCTGCTTTATAACTGGTACTAGGAACATCAAAATAAAATGTAATAATAAAAAATAAAATAACACAAAGGAAAATATGCCTCACTTTGAAAGAGAACAGTGAAGAAAATGAGTTGATACTAATCATACCTTGAGCTTGTATAGTACTTTATAAATTAAACAAGCTTTCCTAAAGCCAGAGAACCATCATGTAAACTTTCTAAATGCAGATCACATCACTTCACTCAGTTGTTTAAAACCCTCAATGTTTTCTTATACTGTCGAAAGTAAAGTTTAAACTCTTTTGCTTAACCAACACCATTTAGCCATCTTTCACCTCTGTAGATATTGCTGTGTCCACTCTCATACAACAAGAAGGATACTCTCATATCCTACTTGCCTACCTCTCCCAGGTGCACTGAATTACATCAAGTTCCAACATGCCATGCCATATCTTAGTCTCATTCCTTTCTTCTGCTCTGAGAGTGACAATTGAGTTAGGAGGCTGATGCAATTCTAGACAAACAATGATGAGTTCCTAATTTTGTGGGTATGGAAATATAATGATATCATTTGAGAAATATGAAGAAAAAGTAGGCTTGTGGGCTAAATAAATGCACCAGAATGACTGAGACAGAGTAGATGAGAGTTGATCTTATCGTTTTTATTTAGCAAACTTCCTGACATGCTGAGAAATATTTGTTGAGTGAGTAAATGAATGAATGAAAAATGAATAAAAACAGTTCTTCAGTTTTGGCAATTAAGTTGCTTGTCTATAGATTTTCAGCCAAGTCTGATTATGTATATAGGTGTATTTTCACTGTACTCCTTATACAGCAAAGTTTTATGTAGCCATCTTCAAAATGCAATTTGTGTGCAAAGATAATACTTCTGTTTGAACATAAGTTTTAGTAAGTTCAGTCTGTACTTTTATGACTAAAGCTAATCATTTTTAAAGAAAATTCTTGATGGTAGGCTTTAATCATTCAAAATATTTAATGGATCTTAATATGCAATTAAAATACATTTGAAACTACTTTTTACTTGGTCACAGGCAACTAATGGCTTTAATGAAAGAAGAATATCAAGGTACAAATACAATTTTAGTTCACAATTTAACTTATGATTCTAATTATTGCAGACATTAGCCAGTACTATTGCTGTCACTAAATTTTTAGTTGAAACAAGTTCTTGGGATTTGGAACTAATAAAATGTATTCTTATTCTATATTTCTTTAAAATTATATATGTAGAAATTCTTCCAAGTTTCCTTCATGCAATTTGCTTCTGCATGGGAAATGTACAATCCCCTTTTAAATTGTTGTTTTTGCAGAAATTAATTCAAATCCAACTGAATTTACAGTAATGTGTGCCAGCACAGCAGGCTTCTCATAATCAATAGCAGTCTGTGTCTTTCTAGGCCACTGCTGCACTTAGTAGCCCACTGAGCGCAAACTAAAACCCACTTTTGAGGCTGCAGACCTTTTTCTGATCAATACCAGCTTCATGATCTGTGAGGTCGAGATTGTGTCCTTTTTGCTAAAGAGCTACTTCTATGCAAGGTCACTTTCCCTTGTGCTCCTGGGCTTTTACTTCCTTTATTTTGGGATCATTAGATCTCTGCCTACATGTGCTCTGCATTTAGATCCTGTTATGCTGTGCATCACCTTTGTCACAGATGCTTCCCAGAGAGGGCCCTGCCATGGGCTCACCCAGTACCCTGCCCCTCCCCACAAACCCAGGAAAGGCTGGTGAGGGCAAGGCATCTCCAGAAACTCATCTATTGTTTTTCCAGCTCTGAAAATTTTAAATAGAGGCCAGCTATCCCTCCAATTTTTTAACAGGTATCCTAAGTGGAAATGAGAACTGTTACAAAATGCATGGATTTTGAGAATGGATAAAGTCCTTTTCCATCTCTGACTTTATTAGCTTTAATTTTCTGGGGACTTGGTAAGAATTAACATTTTATCAAGCATAAGCATGACATTTTAATACACAATAGGTGGTAAGTAAATATGAGATAATACTCTTGCCCAGGGCATCACTCTCTGTAAATGACCACACCTTTGCTTACTGCATTTTGGTCTTTCTCAATCTCTTAGTTGATTGATTAATTAACTTATTGATTTTGTATCTTCCTCTTTTGATTTCATCTCCTCTATGGGCACATATTAGTGGCATCTTATTAAATTATTTAATATAATCCATTACTAACTCTAACAAATCTAAATTTATAGTTTTCTAGACTTTTCACTGACCTTGCTACTTCATGCATCATGTATTCTCAGAGGTTTTGAAAATGGATCATAAGCTAACTTTAGTTCTGTGAAGACTCCTCATTTTCTCAGGAAATGCTCTATTTTTGACTTTCCATTTCTAGACTGGGCATGCTCAATTACATGTCTTCTTGAGAGTGATGGTGGTAGGCTCTCCTTCAGCCACTAAACCTGCAGTAGCAATAGAAGATTCGTTTTAGGTTTGCAATATCTAAATTTGTTTGTTATTATTATCCTACATCAAAGTAGGTGGGACATTAATAAGAAAGCAGAAAACATTTTAATGGGTGATAGCTGGTACCTTTAAACACAGCTCTGGATTTTTCTTCTTAGGTGTCTATTGTGACAATAATAAGGTATCTAGGTACCAATGCCCATCCAAGCCCTTCTCCATTTATCCACCTATCCATCTATTGTTATTTATTTATATAATAAATGACTATTTACATAATAAATAACAACTATTTATTAAGTAGCTGCTCTTGTCATTCATTGGTTTTGGAATATACATTTTAAATAATTGTTCATAAAAAAAGAAAGAGTAAAAACAAGGAAGGTGAAAAGACATTCAAAATGAATAGTTTAAAAGGCTATGTCCAGGCATAGTATTTTTTCCTCAGGAGCCATGCCTGTCCTTTTTACAGCTTTTTTTCAGACTTACAGACTCTTCCTATGTGTCAGTGCCATTATTCTGTCTACTTGCTGAAGCATAAGAGATTTCTCCCAACTTTCTTTGTGCAAAGTTAGCCACATTGGGGAACAAATAAAAATGTATGCACAAAGACTAAAGGTCTTAGGTTGGGATTAAAATCTGCCAATGAATTAGTGAAAGAATTCTCTTTATTACTAAAGACTTCATGGACCCCCTCCTGGGAGAAGATGTGGATTGTTATAAATTACTGACTATGGGAATATTTGAATACAGATTTCATGCAGACCCTCCTTCATTACAAAAAGTAATCATTGTGTTATACTTTTGTGCCAGGTATAGATCTGGGGTTTCTTTTCCAACTAAAAGAGTGGGATAATCTTGTTAATAATGAGGTCATAAGTTGCTTAAGACTTTCTGTGCATTTCAACTGTAGTTGTATATTTCATGAAACTTCCAAGAACTTGCATGCTTTACTGGGCCCTTGTAACAAAGCAAACCACAGTTATCCTACTAATTTTTATTAAATTTATTGGAGTTACACTGGTTAATGAAATTATATAGGAAACATCTGTACAATTCTATAATAAATTTTCTGTATTTTGTATGTGTTCACCACACCAAGTTGTCTCCTTCCATCATTATTTATGCCCCCTTCTATGAACCTTCATCTATGAACCTCCTTTAACCTTCTCTCACCCCCTTTCCCTCTGGTAATCACCATGCTCTGGTCTGTGTCAATGAGGGTTGTTTTTTTGCTAATTTTTCCTTCCTTTTTTATTTAATCTTTATTGTATTTTCCATTTTCATTTAGTCCCCTTACATTCCCATTTCTCCAGCAATCACATTGTTGTCCATGTCCATGAGTCCATTTTTCTTTTTACTAAGTCCCTCCAACATTTTTGGCTAAACTTTAAATATATCTATTCATTGGTCCACTTTTTTCCCATATATTATGAGCAACCTTATAGAATTGAGTATTTTCAGAATACATAGCACTAAGAAACAAAATTTTAATTTCTGCTTGATTTTGTTTGATTTATTAATAATGTTAGGAAAATGGAGGTAGTTTTAGAAAGTGAGTCCTGGAAGAAGAATTTTTTCAAATCCACTTTTATTCACTCATGAAAGATGGACTAAGTGTCTATGCATTTAGTATCAAATCCTATCAACTACACTGTGAGAGGAGTAAAATTATTATGCCCATTTTTCAAGTAGGGCAGTGCAACATTAGAAAACTTTTATAATTTTTCTGAGTTCATCTCACTTGTGAGTGGTGGAGTTGGAATTTTAATCCAAAAGCACAATTTAAAAGTTGAAGTCACAGTTGATAGGCTACACTTCCTCTAGGTTAAAGACAGAATCTTCGTCCTTACAAAGATAATAGTCTCTGGCTGGGAAGACAGATATGTGAAATAAAGATCGACGTAAGGTGTGAAGGATAGCGGAAAGATTTGGGAGCATATAGTTGGAAGGGCAGGAAGGATA